>NC_044989.1:16142427-16499544 GCF_008728515.1 Papio anubis | reverse complement strand
TCTACTATGGGCCTGCTTTCTGATTCATAGATGGCATCTTTTTACTGTGTCCTCACAGGGTGGAAGGGTTGAAAGGGTTGAGGCCCTTGGGCCTCATTTATAAGGATGCTAATCCCATTCACAAGGGCTCTATCCTTACAACCAAATCACCTCTCAAAGCTTCCACCTCCTAATACCACTTCGAGGATAGAATGTGAAGATGTGAATTTGTGGGGAGACATAGAGATTCAGTTCACAGCAAGGGGTAAATAAATTACTCAGGTAGTCTAGAGAGCCAAGAAGTTCCAGCAGGAGAAGCTCATGAAGGAGGTGACATTTATCTGGACCATGAAGAATGGGTAGATGTCTGAGAGAAGGAGTGACATCAGTAGGCTACCTTCCAGTTCCTTGGCTGAAAGCGGGCACCAAGTTCTTAACTTTCCCGTAGATTCAATGGCTTTACAAATTTGCACTGTCCTGTTCAATAACCCTGCAAGTTTCTAGAGCCCTCTTCTTTTAGAAATTGTTAAGTTTCTTGTTTCACTTTCCAGCTACATTATCTTGGCACCTGGGATGTTTTCCAGGCATTAAGTTGGTAGAAATGGAGGAGGGAGGAGGAGTACAATCTTTTAAGAAAATTGTTGATCCCTGAGTTTCTAACTGTAACTCAGGTCCAGGAAGACCATTTCAAAAAAAGGACACACCAGAGCAAGGTGAGCCAGAATAGTGTTGATTTCAAGGAGGAAGAGATAAAAATCAAGAGAAAGGGGATACTCAGGAGATACTGGAGTCAAGGAACAGCAAGAGTCAAAACTGACTCTGAGATTTCTCACTGGAAATAGGACACAGGGGGAGCCATTGACAAGGCAGGAGGGTGAGGCAATAAGCCTGGTTTGGGATGTGATGAGTTTGATGTCTTTGTGTCACATACAGAGGAGCTATCTAGTCTGCTGTTGGACATTTACATCTGGATGGTGGGGGAAGGTTGGAGACTGGACCAAGAATCCTCAGCAAGGCAGATGGGTGGGGAAACCATGGGTCCATGTGAGATAACCAAGAAAGGAAGGATTTACCAAAGAAAGAAGAGAGAAAATAAGGGATCTTCTAAGTGGCAGAAGAGAGAGAAAAGGGACAGGGGGAGGGAAGCACTAAATATAGTAGCTAATGGCATCATCATCACACACCTGTCTAAAACCAGCCATGATGGCACATCAAAAGCTTCAGGGTTGGAACATCATGAGTAGAGAAACTATGTTAACTGTAATTGAGTAAGATTCACTAAGTTTTTAGAGTATGTTCTCTTCTGGCTTAAGTGGCAGCGTGGTGCAATGATTAAGAACACTGACTTTGAAATCAAAACTGAGAATTCAAATCTTAGCAGTTCTGCTGTGACCTTGGGCAAGTCTCTGAGACCTTCTTTATTTTCTTGGTAAAGTGGGGATGGCTCCTACCTTGAAGGGTTATCCTGAGGGTTACTGGTGTTAATGTAAGTTAATCCTGAGACCTGCATCTGACACAGAATTAAGTGTTCTGAAAGTGTTAGATATTTATATTTATGGATATACACCCAGATGGAAAGAAAATGATTGGAACATTGTGCCACCTCATGCACAGTTTGGATAAAAATGGCCAGGATTGTAGACTATACAATTGATGTTTCAATCAAGAAGTTTGAACAGAAAGGGACTTGGGGATTCATGGCATGTGCTGGCTGAGTGAGGTGGAGGGTCACAGTAATATAGGGAGAGATCTATGTGATGCAAATAAGGTGACATACATGGAGTGTGCAGGCTGGAGAACTGGCATCTCTCAGGTTGAAGGCACATGCCAAGTGCAGCTAGGTTTGTAGCATTTACTAAGCATTGGCTGAGGTGGCAAAGAAATTAGTCACACAGGACAATGGAGCCCCTGCAGTGCAAATAGCATATGATTTGATGCTAAACAAGAAAGAAACAGAGATAATGGATTTGAAGATACTCTGTGTTGACTGTGTTCATCTGCTTCTAGACACCCTGGAGGGCTGACTACCTCTGCCTTTTTCATGCGGGGAAACTCTGTGAACACTCCCCAGAATTCTGTAACAACTATGTTGCAGGGAGTGTATGGAAATGTAGTCCCTAATGAAAGCTGGAACTGACATGCAATGTCAGTAAGTGCTGCTGAGCACTACTCTTTGAGACTTTATCACACACACACATGCGTCTTATAATGATCTCTCTCTGTCCCTTTTAATTTGTGCATCTGATTCTGCATTGCCAGTCGGATAGAGTCCCCCACTTAGTATGGCATTCGAGGCTTTCTATGATTCAGACCCACTCTCCTTTCAGTCCCCAACTCCTGTGATTTCCTCAGCTCTGTCCACAGCTACATAGACGTCAACTCCTTTCTTGAGCATGTCACAAATGCTTATACTTAGCTACCTTTAATAATTTGTTTATTTAATACATTTTGAGGAAGTCAATTAATTTCTTCATCTTTTCATTTAATTTTTGGCAAAACAGATACAGTAATACATATAATGCTAGGCTTTGTAAGGAAAGTACTTTAAATATAGATCTCTTATATCACCAAACGTACTGTAAGCACTTAATAAAAATAAGTAATATTTATTTTTATCATTATTTCTGTCATTAACAAAATTGTTGTTAATTGCAAGAGTTTGTGATTATTATGAAAGTTAGGAAAATATAAAGGAGAAAATTAGCATGTCCCCAATTTCTATCTTTCTGAAATATTCTGATCATTTTCTCAATTACATATATGAAGAGATCTCTCCACAAATTTGTGAGTTCATGCTGCATATAATTTTTGTAGTTGATGTTATTGTTTTAGAAACAGGATCTCACTCTGTCACCCAGGCTGAAGTGCGGTGGTGCTGTCATAGCTCACTGTAATCTCAAACTCCTGGGCTCAAGTAATCTTCCTGCCTCAGCTTCCCAAGTAGCTGGGACCACAGGTGCACACCACTATGGCTGTCTGAGTTTTTACTTTTTGTAGAGATGGAGTCTTGCTATGTTGCCCTGACTGGTCTCAAACTCCTGGGCTCAAGGATCAACCCTCAAAGTGCTTGCTGGGACTACAGGAGTGAGTCACTGCATGTGGTCTAATTTTGCTCCCTGATTTTTTCATATAGGATTATATCACAAATATTTCTTTATGTTACTAAAAGTTTCTCAAAAATAATATTTTTAGCTATTTTTATTCCACTTAATAGATTTACTTATTTACATGATAAATCCCCAAAAGTTGACTGCATTAGCTCTTTTGAAAATTTTCTGCTATAAATAAAGCTGTGATGTGTACATTGTTCAAGAGAAAAAAGAAAAAACTTCTTATGCTTTTATTATTCCCTTTGGATGAATCTTAGAAATTGAATTAATGGATTAACATGTATGCACATTTAGAAGCTGTTTATACATCCTGGAAACTTGTTTTTTAAGACGTGACACTGATTTCACACTCACTCCCTACCCCTGGCAGGGTTTAAAGATCCCTTCTTGCTTCCTCTTCTCCAGCCCTGCAACCTTGGGAGGACATATATTCATACTTGGAAATTATAACCAAGAGCCTTGCCTTTTATGGGAGCAGAGACTGGCCCTTCCAGATGCATGGACAATGGCAATGACTGAAAATTCTTAAGTTGCAGCTTCCTACATCCCTGCCAGGGATCCTCTTTTCTCCAGGTGGGCCTGCCCGTAGCTCACATAACTGATGCTGGATTGTGATGGCCACGCGATGGTTAAGAGTGCAGGCTCTCAGCCAGATCACTTGGATCAAATACAACAGCATCATTTCCTCATCCTGGGACCTCAGGGCATCTTATACAACCTATGCACTTCAATTTCCTCATGTGTCTGATGGGGATAATCCTGGTATCTCCCCTATAGAGTTTGTGGTAAGGATTACGAAAGCAAATGAAGTGCCTCGTTTAAATACGGAATGATTAGAACAGCTGCATTTTCTTGAGTTCGGCTATTTTATTGCTCGGTTGATACTCCTGAAAACTGCCACAACAGAATGACTTTCTAATGGCACACCCGTGTCACAATAGCTGCGGCAGTAGAAGAATGTCACAAGCCAAACAAATTCCACAACCAATGAATACAAAAATTGCCTGCAGTCAGACAGGCTGTGCAGTCCTGGAAGGTGAGGCAGCTATGGAAGGTCTGTGGCAAGCCTTGTTCCACTGCTCTTTGTTCCATGAAGCAAGGCTCAGGTTCTAAAATTAAACCCTTCTCCAGTACCCCAAACTGCCATGTGCATTTGAGGGTTTTTCATCTGATCTCATTACCATGGTTACACCTTGAAGAGTAAAAAATATATGACTGCAGCTTTTGTGAAATCAGGCCCACTCTCCCATGATTCTGGCCCCCTGTTGCAAAGCAGCTGACGGCTGCTCCCCAGAGGAGCGTGCAGAGATGGCACGGGAGGACTGCAGACTGGGGAAGGCCTGCCTGCGCCCAGGATGCACATCAGCTTCCTAACTCACAGATCTAACTCTGACTGGCAATGAGCCCTCTGATATGACAATCAGCCACTGGCATGGTCTGACAGAGGAGTTATTTGGTAGCATGTGGATGGTGAGTCTGCGGCCATGCATGGCTGACGTATCTGTCAGTCAGACATAGAATGCAAGCCTTGCCCTAGGGTCCAACAAGGACACAGACACACAGAACAAATGCCTGAAGGTCATAGGAAAGACTGGGGCCTGGGAGGCTCTAAAGGAGCACTCCTCCTCCCCTTCCAACTCAGTCTCTGAATCACTAAGATACAGAAACAAGAATCAAGCAGATAGAAACCTTTTTATTGATAAGGTGGTTTGAAGAGTTTCACCTAAGTCTACTGAAAAGTGGGCTCCTGAATACAACACTGGACAGACTGATGCCATCAGTGTAACACTGGAGACCACAGGCCCCTTCCTGGCTCCGCGGAGACTCTTACCAAGAGGCTCCCAGAAACTATGCTCCCTGCAGCCAGGAAATCCCAGAGAAAGGGTGGAGTTGAGCAGACCTTGCTTTCTTCCAAACTAACCATCTTGCTCTTCCAGTGGAGTTTATTAAGAGGTCAACAGTTTAACTTTAGCCCAGGGGTGTGCAAACTTTTTCTGTAAGCGATCAGATACTAAATATTTTAAGTTTTGTGGGCCACATATCATGTGTTGCACAGTCTTTCTTCTCCCCGCCCCCCCCCCCCCCCTTTAAAAATAGTTTGAAAACAACCACACACACACACAAAGATTCTTAGCTCATGAGTCATGAGCCAGACCTTGGGCCATTCACTTCACTCACCTCTTCCTACTCAAATTGGAGTCCCTGAACCCACAGCATCCGCATCACATGACAGGTGATTAGAAATTCAGAGTCCCAGGTTCCATTCCCAACCCCCGGAAGCAGAATCTGCATTCAGCTTGAAGCCAAGTAAACATGACTAATCTGGAAATTTTCACATGAGGATTTGGGAACCAGCGTTTTTCTCTAATAGCAAAAACAAAAATAAGACAACAAAAAATTCCATGGAACCTTGTAGGTACTGAACGAAGTTCCCCCTTGGCAAGTAATCCGTATTTTTGTCTCAACATGTATTCCAAGTTGTCTGAAAATAGACTTTGTCTGCGTGACTGTCTCTCTCCCTCTCACCAGATGCAGAACTCCTGAACGACATGGAGCCTGAACTTGCCTACCTCTGAGTTCTTAGTTTCTTGGACTTCTGAGAACAGGGGACAAAGCAGCACAGAGACTTTCTGTTTGCTTTACTGGGAAAGAAACCCCTCCATGTCACTTGCTATTAATCTTTTAAGGCCTTAGTTACCTTCTCTGTAAAATGAAGCTCTAAATCTCTTTCTTCCAGGAGGCTGGGAGGATCAGACTCTGCACATAAAGGGCTTCTCCCAGTGCCTGCCTGGTAACCAGTACTTAGCAAGCAACAGTCATTGCAAGGGCAATAGGTCTTGCGTGCACAACGAACCCTGAGAAGGTCTGTGGCATTACACTGGGAAGAAGACTCTAACAAAAGAGGCTGCAGAGTCACTGGGGCAGGGGGAGTCCCCGCCCAATATACACTCCGTCCTGCCACAGGCAGCTGACGTCCGCAAAGCAAGGATCTCAAGTCCTTCTCCACAGGCAGGAATTTCAGGGGTACAATTATTCAGTTACCAGCATGGCTAAGTCACACAATGGTACCAGAGCCATCAATCATTACTCACATGACAAAAGTAACCAGACGAAAAAACATCAAGACTGAGATGTTCAGCCCTGTGCCGGCTACTGCTTGACTTGTTGGGAATGAGCGCCATCTCCTGGACATAATTAGAAACACGTCGCATATTACCGGAGAATCATTTCCCTGATATCTGAGCCAATGTTCGTTAAATGACTCAATGACTTTCTCCGGCCGGGACAGGGAAGAAGAAAAAGAAAAGAAAAAGAAAAGAAACCGACCATCTAACTAAATATGTGTGATTTATCGCTTAGTTACATGCATTATAACTACAGTATATTACTCACTGCATATAAAATATAGGTATTCATTCAATCAATTCTTCAATAAATATGTAGTGAATTGATTGAGTTCCTGGTATGTGTCATGCATTGTGTAAGGGGGGTTGAGGGTAATGAGGGCAGGTTGAGAAGATGATGTTTAAATATGACTTCAGGAGGTGAGAGAGGCATGTGGATGTTTACAGTTCAGGCCCCTGGTCACAGGAAACAGCCAGTGCAAAGGCTCTGAGCAGGGTGTGCCCGCCGTGTTTGTGGAGCAGAGGAGACCTCTGTGGCTGCAGTGGAGTAAGCTGCCCCTGAGGAAAGAGAAGAAGTCAGAGAGGACACAGAGGGACAGATCACATTGGGCCTTAAGGACTTTGACTTTAACTGGGTGAAATAAAGTCATCAGAAGACTTTGAGAAAGGTATGGCTTGACCCTACCGATATTTTAAATGTATCCTTCGTGCCTGTGAGAGAAGATGAGTACTGTGAGGCAGGGGGCAAGGGCAGAAGCAGAGCTCAATCAAGAGCTACTGCCTTTAACCAAGTGAGAAATGGGAGGGGCTCAGAGCAAGGGGACTGCTGTGCCGGTGCCGATGCTACACCCATTTCTTTTTCTTTTTCTTTTTCTTTTTTCTTTCTTTCTTTCTTTTTTTTTTTTTTACATAATGGGTGAGATAAAAAATATAATTAGAAGTTCTGATTTTTTTTTTTTTTTTTTGCACCCTAATGAATCATGAGAGCAGGCTGCACTGGAGATCAAACATCCAGGCATTGGGAAGTATTGCCTTCGATCAAATATTAAACACTTGCATATCAAATAGTGAGCGCCTGTGTCACTAACCTCTTATACCTTATCATAAGGAAGGCTCCATTTTGGAAATTCCAGCTTTAGAATGGATCCCAAAGACCTGCACTTTACAAGCTGTGTAGGCAACTTGAGTACATACATGGAGAAAAAATGTTCAAAGCACAGGAGCACAAGGGAGGTTTCTCTAAGGTCATCCAATTCCCCTGTCCCCAGAGGGGATCAGCTGCAGAGAGCAGAAAAGGGCCAGCAGAGCTGCAGGCACACTTTTGCATCTATGGCAGGGCTCATTCTTCCTGCAACACCTGTGATGCTGGCAGGTATATGAAGGCAGGTGGGGGAAGCCTATTCTTGACAACTTGTAACACTGATGTAATAATACTATTAATGATCTCACATCCTGTATCTGCATAAGTGATCCCCAAACCTGGCTGTCCATCAGAATCCCCTATGGATTCTGGTGGATTTGTGCTATTTAAAATACAGACTTCCTGACCCATCCCTGACAACTTTGCAGCAGAGTCTCCATCAGGCATAGCAAATACTCTGCACTTACTAATTAAACCAAGACTCAAGGTGATTTTGATTCAAGTAGTGCATTTAGAGGCCACGTGGTTGCCTATTGGTTTTTCTTTTCTTCTTTATTCTTCTTTATTTCCTTCTTGTCTTCCTTCCTTCCTCACCTCCTTCCTTCCTTCTTCCCATTTATCTTTTCCATCAGCAAACGCTTCCTAAGCATCTGCTCTGGGCCAGGTCCTGTGCTAGGTTCTGGGAGCACAGAGCTGAAGCTGACTTCCTTCCCTGCCATCTAGGAATGCACTGTCTCCTGTAACTGGTCTTGGAGATGGGGATCAGGCAGTAACACTGTCATGGGGAGAAGAGGTGCCAGGGAGAGGAAACATGAAGCAAACAGTGCAATTACTGGTTTCAAAAAACAAAATATAGAAAACTAAGCTTGACGGTTTTTCATAGTTAAAAAGAAAAAAGAGCCACCTAGAATTATAGGGTCATGCTTTTTAAAAGGATGAGAAACACTGGACTATGTAACCTATATTCCCTGTGATTGAAACATTCCTTCACTCACTGCAATATATGAAAACATGTCCTATATTAAAAGCCCAGATCAAACACGACCTGTGGCCTCATGAAACCTTCCCAGATACCCCATCTAGAAACAACCCCTCTCCTTCTGGAGCCCCACACCTATCTCTCATCCAGTTGTGACAGCAATGCTGGGTATGCCTGTGCCTCCCCTGTCACCCCCAGGGAGACTCCCTGGAGGAGGAGTCACTTTGTTCCCAATGCTGTACATCCACAACACCTAGCATGCTTGATATACAGGCAGAGCAATGGCGATATGAGCTCCACCTGTTTTCTGAACTCCACCAACTGCTTATTCAACCAGAAATAAGAATCTGGTTAAATCCAAACACCACCACCAACTTTAGAGTTGGGCTTCTTTTCAGCCTTTGCCCAGGACACCTTTGGATCCCAAACTCAATCATCCCTCAGTAGAGACTGTAAGTAAAGATTGAAACAGTGACCCTGAACCACAACTAGAATGAAAATTCTTACTGGAAGCCACCTCTGTGTTCCCCAGACATTTTCTCCTTCCAGAATGTAACTCCTTAGGAGTCGGTGCTATCATTCCTTTCACCCCTTCTGACTGATACACTGTGAACACCTTCAAGGGCAGGGCTGGTCCCTGAGCAGCCTCTTCCCCAGAGCTTGACTCAGTGACTTCACAGAGTAGGTCTTCCATATGCAGACCATCCTCATTATTCACAGATTGCATATTTGCAAATTGGTCTACTTGCACAAATTTACTTGTAACCCCCAAAATCCACCCTTGCAGTGATGTTGTGGTCACTCGTGGACTAGAAGAGAGTTGTAAAAAAAATGTACACCATTCAATGCGCCTGTTCCCAGCTGAGGTTGAACAAGGCACCCTCCCCTTCTTATTTCAGCTTTCAAACTATAAACAAGTGTCTTTTGTGTGTGTAGTCTATTTAGTGCCATTTTTTTTTATTTCTGTGCTTTTTGTTGATAATTTTGCTGTTTAAAATGGCCTCCAAGCATGGTGCTAAAGTGCCGTTTAGTGTTCCTCAGCGCAAGGAGACTGTGATATACCTTTTGGAGAGAATACATGTTAGCTAAGCTTCGTGCAGGCACAAGTTACGGTGCTGTTGGCTGAGTTCCACGTGAATGAATCAACAACAAGATACATCCAGAAAAAGGAAGAGGGAATTTGCAGATCCACATGCGAGGCTGCTCCAGAAGGTGTTGAAGTAGCATGTAGTCCATGGTGCATGATGAAGATGGAAAAGATGGGGAAGTGGCTAAATGGATGGATTCATGAGATGATAACTAATGTAAAGATAATTTAAAAAGGGACAGCATTGTTGTGAGGCTGAAAGCCAAACAAATTTACGGTCAGATAACCCACGGTCAGGAAAATGTTACCCTCTTCTTGGCTGGTGCTGGCTGGCTCACATCATTCAGAAGGCAATGCAGTGTGAAAAATGTTAAGCTTGCAGAGGAGATTCATTTCTGCAGATCAGGAGACTATGGAAGAATTTTGAAAACACCTGCTAAGTATTATACAGGAAAAGGGCTATGTGGAAGAGCACATTTTCAGCACTGATGAGACTGGCTTGTTTCACAAGAATAATGTTGACAAATAAACCTATATAAAGCAAATTTCCCCTTGAAGCAATAATTCAGTACCCACTAATGCAATATTCACAGCATCTTTATAGAATATGACTATGAAGAATAATGAAAATGAATTATATATTTCTGAGTGCAAACGTGAATAAGTCCATCCATTTCCGGATGCTGTAGTAGATTGATTGGGAAATAGACCCAATTATCCCCCTTTTCTTTACTTTGTGACTTTACAGTTTCTTCTTCTAAGAGGTAGAGTCTATTTCCCCATTCCTTGAATCTGTGCTGGTCTTTCTGTTACTTTGGGGACAGAATGTTGGAAAAGTGATGTGGTGCCATTTCTAAGGCCAAGCTTCACGAAGCCTTGCAGCGCGCTCTCTCTCTCTCTCTCTCTCCCTTTCTCACCCCTGAAATCTTCATTAAAAGCATGCCCATGGAACAGAGGCATCCTCAATCAGCCAATGGCCTGCCAACCACCGGACAAGTGAGCAAGCCTTGGTTCAAACCAGAACTTGCCAAACAGACTCACCAAGATCAGCAGAACAAAACCACTCTGTTGACCTATAGACTCATGAGCAATAGTAAATGGGTCTTCTTTTAAGACATTACCTTTAGGGCAGTTTATTACACAGTATTAATGTGGCAATAGATAACTGACATAGACGCTGAGAAACTATCTCGAATTTCTTTGATATTTTGTCTCAGATGTAACCTACAATCACATTTTAGGGAGACTAGAGGAAGAGGCAAGATTAGCTTCTATTCTCAAGTATTTTATGATTCTAAGTTTTTGTGTGTGTTGGATCTGGTTTTCTCTGTAACAGTTCCTATTGCTCAGGCCTTTCTTGCAGCTAGGATGACAGGGAACACACCTCATATCAGAAATAGGTCGTGGTGGTGTCATCTTAGTGAATAAGAAATTAACTTATATGTTTGAGAAAAATGTCTGTGCACATAGTCCCCTGATAGGCTTATAGTTTAGATAAGTAACA
Source organism: Papio anubis (assembly GCF_008728515.1). Classification (NCBI taxonomy): domain Eukaryota; kingdom Metazoa; phylum Chordata; class Mammalia; order Primates; family Cercopithecidae; genus Papio; species Papio anubis. The sequence goes on along the minus strand of NC_044989.1, from coordinate 16,488,619 downwards.
CACATGCTTCTTCAATAGTGAGCACCTGTTCAATAATCTTATATGTGTGACCTCAGGGTATTTTTGTCTCTGACAACGGTAAGCTAAAGGAGTTCAATTTTGTGGTATGAATTTATGTGCCATGAATTTAACTGAGTAATTATTCATGCTTGTTTTTTTTTTTCTGTGGGAAGCCCTGCAAGTGCCCCAGCTTTATGATGTAATTTTAGTGAAATTAGACTTGAACATCTCAAAGTTGTGTAATTAATTATATTCAGCTTCAGTAAAGATCACTAATTGATTCAAGCCACCAGCAGGACACCTGGAAGTGTCAGTTACACATTATGAGTGGCCTCCTGGGGCCTTAGTGTGATAGCTAATTAGATTTCCACATTTTTAAAAAATTAAATTCTGTTTGGCTAGGGTCAGAGAGTATACATTTAGTTCACAGTTGAACGTTTAATGCCCAGCTTTAAGTTAATGTTCATTAAAAGACTTAATATTATAAAACTTAAAATAATTAAGAGCTAAAATGTGTTAAGTGTATTTCTGAACCTTGGTAATAAGGAAAAACAATAATTGTGTGACCTTTTAATTTCATCTTATGGCATTTTATAACAAGGCTGCCTAGGGGTCATGGAACTATTTTAGGAATTATAACTTGGTTTGACTCATTCCCTGTTCATAACTGATTAAGGCCCAGACATCTTACCAACTCAGAGAGAATTGATAACATCAGGCTTTGCTATGTGGTTCTGATGTCGTCGACATTTAGAGGCAGATGGGCACCAGAGGGTTAGAAAGAAAACATCATAGAGAACGTGGGGCTTTGTAATGGGGACAAAATTGTGAAAGTCAAAATGAAGAAGGAAGAGCTCCCAAGAGGAGTCACAACATGAGAAATGGCATGGAGGCGGGATGTGAGATATGCACATCAAATCTCCAAATATCTTTTTCCTCTTTGATTTCAAGTTCATACTAGGAACTCTAATCCGTGCAGAATAAATGCTCTCACTGAAAATCGCAGAGAAGAGACGATGTCCACCTGGGAGGAGTAGCACAAGCAAAGATCCCCATATACAATTATTTGCCCCAGTCATGGATGGAAGGAGAGACCTGGAACAGAGGTTGACAATGTTATGTCAGCACCTTGGTTTCTCATTCGAGAAAATGGGATTTTTTTTTCTTACTTCTGTATTATTTCACAACTATGGAAGGATTGACTAGGCTTACTAAAGAAATTAGCAAAGTATAAATAATTTACCTAAAATGAAAAGTAACAAAAGTGTATTCATTAATCTCTTACTGTATAACAAATCGCCTCAAAACTTAGAGTCTTAAACACACACATTTATGCTCTCGTGGATTCTGCAGGTCAGGAATCCCAGCAGGACAGAACTGGGCCCTCTGCTTCAGGGGTGTCTGAAAGATTGCAATTAAATTGTCAGGTGGGGCTCTGGTCTCATTTGAAAGTTCAACTGTGGAGGATCCCATCTATGCTCACTTATGTGATGGTTGGCAGGACTCAGTTTCCTGTGGCTTTGGGCTGAAGATCTTAGTTCCTTGCTGGCTGCTGGCTGAAGCTTGCCTTCAGTTCTTTGGCAGGTGGAATGCTCCAATATGGTTGCTTGTTTCACCAAGAATCCAAGATAAGAAGGCAAGAGAGAGTGCAGCAAGATACAGAGTCCTAGAAAGGCAGAGTCAAGGTGATTTGTAACATAGTCATGGAATTTGCATTCCATTACATTTGCCTTCTTCTGCTCCTTAGAAGTAAATTGCTAGGTTCAGCTTACACTCAAGGGAAAGGAGTTGCACGAAGGGTAATGAGTATATGTAACCCTCACAAGTACCAACAGGCATGAGTACAATGAGTATCTTTGGGGGCTGAGGATGTGCCAAACACAAAAAAGGCTCTGATAAGATGAATCTCCGCACACTCTGCTGATAAAATTACAAGTGTATACAACTCTTTTGGAAAGCTACTTGGCAATATGTGCCCAAATAGCAAATGTGAGTACTTTATCATCCAAATATTCTAATACCAGGATTATCTTAAAGAAACAGTCAGACATGCACAGTAAAAATCTAAGGACAGAGATCTTCATTAGGGCCTGATTTGGAGAAATTAAGTAAAGGAAACCACATAGCCGACTTAGAAACCACATAGCCGACTTCTGCTAAGGTACTAAGTAAGTAAAACAATGTATTAATTTCGGGATGTTAAATAGTAATTGAAAATGAACTTTATTCACTTAATGATATATCTTAGAGGAGATACATCTGTTATATCTTAAATGTTAAATATATATAAATGTTAATCTGGCTGTTGTTAACAGTGTTGGGTTAAGTAATTACATAATATGTATACAGCCCAACTGTTAATTTTCACCTAAAAATTTCATTACTTAAGTGTTGGGTTAAGTCATTATGTAATATCTATACATTCCAACTATTGATTTGACTGTATAGATATTACATAATGACTTAACCCAACACTTAAATAATAAAATGTTTTTCTCATTCCCAGTCTTCAGCTTTTACAAACATCCTTGTAAGGAAGTTTTCTGTGGAGTATAAATCTGTAATTGGGGAAGACATTGGGGAAAAGTTATGTATTTTGAGTAGTATAACGACATCGATTGTATGATAATATCACACACATTCGCATAGAGTAGGGGGACGACATGCATCTAATGTGTGATGGCAAGTTGAGACCATGTTTCCTTCCCAGCTCTCCCAGATTCCTGAAGGAAGACTGAAGGAAAAACCAAGGATCCCCTTATGCAATGCTTTGCCCCAGCTGTAGATGGAAGGAGGGATCTGGGACAGGGGATCACAATGTCATGTTAACAACTTCGTTTCTTATTCAAGAAAATGAAAACATATTTTACTTCTATATTATTTCATGACTACAAAAGGACCTACTAGGTTTATTAACAAAACATACAAAGGAGAGATAATTTACCTAAAATGAAAAGTTTAAAAGCATATTTACTATCCTTTTTTGAAGGGAGGCTGTGCTGGAGGACGCAAACGGAACTGAGCAGACAAGAGTCACCCATGGAACATGGGTGTTTCTGCACACACAAAGGGAAGGGGGCGTCTTGTTGGTGCCGAGATTTTTTTGTGAGACACGATGTCTGCTGACGCACAGGGGTGCCATTAAGTGTTAAGAAAAGGCTCACAGGAGAAACATGTAGCCTTCTAGGCAGGAAAGGGCAACAATGAATCATCAAGATCCCAGTGGTGCCCAAGCAGTGTGGGAGATGGTTGCTTTAGGGTTCTGAAGCCTGCATAGAAGGCAGAAAGAGTAGGCAGGGGTGGAGGGCCACTCTGCGAAGACAGGGGAAGGCTGACACTGTGTAACCAGGTGGGAAGCATATTGACAATTCACACCAGTCTCTCCAGGGAATCCTAGATGCCAAGGGAGCTACACAAGCCAGCCCTGAAACAAGTGAGCCTGCATGCCAACCCCCAACTCCATCCCTACCCCAATTCCACATCTACCCACCAGCTGCCTTGGCTGCTCTAACAAACAGGAGAAGACTGCAAATGCCCCTTACCTCCTCCTTTAGACTGCTGACTAAAGCAAAAGCACAGGGAGGGCCAGGAGAGGGACACAGAGAGTAGGCCTGTCCCTCTGCACTCACATGCACTCGTGTTTGCAATCAATATTTCTGGAAGAATAGAAAAGAAACTGGCATTACTGAATGGGCAGGACTCACTAAAATAGGTGGGTGGAGAATTATTTTTTTCTCTCCATTGTTACAAAAGCTTTTCTGGTCACATTCACAGAAAGAAGTGTCCTCAGATCACTCATGTACGTGAAAGCAATCTCATTTTGATTATTAAAAAGGTCACCCAAAGTATTAATGAAAACCTCAAATTCTTAACCAAGTTCGATATGTCCTTGTGTCTCTGTGCAGGCCTCACCCAGACTTAGAAGCCTTGATTGAGTGAGTGAGGGCGATGATAGGAGTACGCACACACGTGTGAGCGCACACACACACACAAACACACTTATATACATAGACATCTATGTGCATGTGTATACGTATGTATGCGTAAAGGACCACAGCAGATGTATGTGGTGATACACAGATACAGATGTAGATGCATGCATGTTGATTTTGTTTTGTTTTATTTACTTTTCCAGACTTCCGCCTCTCACAGGCTATTTCAGGCCCCACTAGGGTTGGAAGCCATGGAGAGGAACGAGGAGGCAGGAAAGGTCTTACCAGGCTGTGGACCTGGCATTGAGCCCTCTAGCCTTGGCAAACATCTCTCCCTCTTTCGTGGATGTTTTGTGGGTTTCTCAGGGAGTCTTTTACTGAGGACCTCTACCCATATCTCTCTTGACATGAGAGAGGCCTCTGTTCCCTAGACATTGCACAACCCGACACTGTGCTGGATCCCACTGAGGCAGAATAGGGTGTGGAGGCCAGGAACCTAAGGGCACGCTGACTTCCTATGACTAAATCAAAAGGAAAACCCCAACTTTCCATACCTAAGTAACAAAAGAACTGGAGGCTGTTCCCTTTGCATCCCCCACTCCCATTTTCTGCTTGGAAAAGGGGGTTGCTTTCTGTAACAAATCAGACATTTGCATTGGAGGGTAACTTTGTAACTTCAGCCTCTGATTAGTTACTTTCCACAACCAACTATTTCTACAACAGATCGCTGGCAGAAAGCAATCCATCAGACTGATTGTGGGCCACTACTTCATTTACATAGGTTGTATACCGAGTAACCAATGGGAGACCTCTATAGCACATTTAAACTCCCAGAATTCTGTAAAGGTGCTCTTGAGCCCCTATGCTCGGGCCAGCTCCTACCCTGTGAAGTGTGCTTTCGTTTTCAGTAAAGCTCTGCTTTTGTTGCTTCATTCATCCCTTGCTTTGTTTGTGTGTATTGTCCAACTCCTTGTTCAAAATGCCAAGAATGTGGACACCTTCCACTGGTAACCCCGCCACCCCTCCCTCCTCCACCAGACAGTCTCCCTGCACATAACTCTTCCAAGGGGCTCCAGCTTCTCCATCCCATGGGTCCACTGGTCCTTGGAAAGGGCTCTCATCTGTGCCCCAGCAGGTGGGAGAGCAGTTTGCTCCCTGGACAGCCCTGGCTCTCTTGCTCCTCCTGTTTCAGGCACAGACTGCAACCTTTGCTCTTACATTTCTCAGGCATGTTTCAGACCATAGGCCCCCTCTGTCCTTCAAACTTCAGGGAATCCAAATGAAGCTCTTCGAGTAGCCCTGAAGCCAAAGCCTCTCACTTAAGGTGAGAGACAATCACTTCTTTGCTCTTGTTGGGACAAGCAGGGAGGTTGATATTCACAACATTCTGACAGTTCTCTTCAACTCCCAGCTTGCCCAGCTCAGCTCTTCCAGGCTGGACGCTGGCGTTAGTCCATCTGGGTGGAATCAGTTTCACAATCTATTTGCACGGCCTGCACAGGAGAGTTCGCAGCTGGCTTTAGGCGGGAGGCACTCTGCTACGATGGAACTGCTCTCAGCTTAGGGCCTGTGCTAAAATGGACAAAACTCTATTTCAGCATACTATTCCCCATTAATACCTTATTCACAGTAACTTTCAAGGAGGACTGGGGGTCTAGACGGAGAGTGAAATATATTTTATACTGTATTATGTGCTATTAGATTTTTTTTTTAATCCATGGACTACTTATCTTTCAATAAAACAAAGAAAAATTAGTTTCACAAGGAATAAACTTCATTTAACAAGGGAAAATGCTCTGGATACAACTGTACTTTTTAAACTTTATTTTAAAACAGAAAATTTTTGAAAAGCTAAATGTAAAAAAAAATTAATATATGTACAACTATATTTGCTAGGTAAAAACAAATACATGAAATACTAGAAAGAAACAATCTGTGATGTTCAGGTTATGATTTTTTAACCCAGTATTTTGTGGAGATAGGTTTCATACTGTAGATAGTTTATTTTCTCATGTTTTTACTTGTAGAAATTTCTAAATTTTATTTAGTATAATTTTATTTTCTTATAACTAGAAAATTCAGGTTACAAAATATCCATGGCCTGAAATAGATCCCAGTCTACTATTATAACTCAAGGGACAAATCGGAATCTTTAGGGCACAGTCAGTCACCCAAGATCAACTTCATTCTGAAGTGATTATGTGTGGCAAGATGGTGCCCTCTCTCACTGGGCCTGGAGGCAGATGTCTGCTCCTCTCTGCCCTGCCAGAGGTTTGGTGAATCTATCTATCTCACGTAGCTTCGGGGCATCTATCTACATCCCCTTGGGTCCTGCATGGCTGCCCTAGGCACAAATCATGAACAAACTAACATCTCCTTCAGGGCTGACCCCTTCAGTCCGGGAACTCGGTCACACGATGAAAAGCAAGGCTTCGGTAAAATTCCATTTAAACTGTGCTTGCCAAACCATTGAGTAGGAAAAATTATACCAAACCTGTTCCAGGAAGGAAATTTGTTTATTGTTACATATATTTGCATGTATTGATGGGGCATATATGATATTTTGTTACATGCATAGAATGTGTGATGATTAAGTTGGGGTATCATCTTGAGTATTTATCATTTTTATGTGTTGGGAACTTTTCAAGTCCTCTCTTCTAGCTACTTTGAAATATACAATATCAGTTAACTATCATCACCCTACTCTGCTATCTGTCATTCGAACTCATTCCTTCTAACTACATTTGTACTCATTAACCAGCCTTTCTCCATCTCCCTCCCCAACCCACATTTCCTTCCCAGTCTCTGGTACCTATTATTCTATTCTTTACTTCTGTGAGGCCCAATTTGTAAGTTCCCATATCTGAGTGAGAATGGGTGATATTTGTCTTTCTGTGCCTGGCTTCTTTTACTTAACATAATAACCTACAGTTCTATCCATGTTGCTGCAAATGACATTTCATTCTTCCTTATGGCCAGAAAATATTCCTCTCTGTGTGTGTGTGTGTGTGTGTATACGTATACATATATATACACACACACACTGTGAAGATGTGATTTTATATATATATATATATACACACACACACGCATACATACATATATATATATATATATATTGCATTTTTCTTTATTTACCATCTGTTGATGGACATGCAGGTTGATTCCATATCTGCTATTGTGAACAGTGCTACAGTAAATATGGGAGTGCAGGTATTCCTTTGGTATGCTGATTTACTTTCTGGGAAGGAATGTTTTTATATAAAGTTTTTTGTAACTTTCTTCTTGGAAGAAATTAGAATATCTCATAAAATTGTTAAGTAATTTTCTAATAAACTTTTGTAGGACTAACAATTTTCTACTCTTGCAGCAAGTTTATTGAGATAAAAATGTAAAGCTCATAACTGATGTGTTTAGAAACTATTTTTAACAAGCTTTAACCTTTCTGTAAGGGTCCCTCTGAATCGTGTCTATGAAATGTGGTTTTAATTCAGAGGGGAATGGGTGTACCCATATGCTATACCAAGAGAACCAAACTCCACTTTAGTCGAGAAACACAATCAGTAATTTAGTAACTGAGGAATAAAAACCACAGAGAGAGAAGAGAGGAAAATAAGAAGAAATGTTAGGAAAGGGAAAGGGAAGGAGCAAATTATTAAAGCTCCCAGGAAGCCCTTGGACCCTCTTGTTTGCAAAGGTTCATAAGCCTTACTGAGGGCACAGGATGGTGAGAATGCAGTGAGGAAGGAGACGTGAGAAATCAGAGAAGAGTCCAGAGTCACATCTCATAGGGCTCTAGCAACCTGGGTGGATAAGAAACTGGGCTTTTACTCAGCTCCTGGGTGGATAAGAAACTGCAGAGGGGCAAGTGCAGAAACAGGGAGACCATCTAAGGAGACTGAGGCTCAGGGAAGCAATCCCGCTGAGGGGGCAGTGGCTGGACTACAGCATTGGAGGCAGGGAGATGGGGCAGCCTTGTACTGGATTTTGAAGGGAAAGACACCAGCCCAAATAATGAAAAATCAGAAGCAACATGAGCAAGTACAGCTGAAGGCAGACACTTTGCTTTTGGAATTTGAAGGTCACTTTGTTGTGACAGCAGTCAACTCTTCCAGCAAACTAGATTGTGCTTTATCATAACAACCTTTTAAAACACTGTGCTGCTTCTCTGCTTTGCTTGGCTTTACATGTGTGCTCTGTTTTTACATAAAAGCAAATGTGGAACTCTATTTCAATAATTCTTTTGTCTCTAGTCCTGGTATAATGTTTTTTTTCTTTCCTAGTAAGGTTTCAAAACACATTTTTGTTTGTTTGTTTGTTTGTCTTTTTGAGACGAATTCTCGCTCTGTCACCCAGGCTGGAGTGCAGTTGTGCACTCTGGGCTCATAGCAATTTCCGCCTCCTGGTTTCAAGGGACTCTCCTGCCTCAGCCTCCAGAGTAGCTGAGATTACAGGTGCGCACCACCATGCCTCGCTAATTTTTGTATTTTTAGTAGAGACGGAGTTTCACTATGTTGGCCAGGCTGGTCTCTAACTCCTGACCTCATGATCCGCCCACCTCGGCCTCCAAAGTCCTGAGATTACAGGCATGAGCCACAAAGCCCAGCCTTCTAATTATTTTTTAGAGCAATAATAGCAATAGTAACAATAACTGCTTACAAAATTGTGGGCCAAGTGCTCTTCTAAGCAGTGCCAGTCACCAGGAGGCAGGTACCACTGTCACTCTCATCTTACAAAGAGGAATTGGGCGGAGAGAGTTGAAGAACTCATATAGGTCCCAGATCTATGAATGGAAGTCTAGGGATTAAAGCCAATCCTCGAAGCTCCAGGTCCTGTGCTCTTGACCACCAGGCCCTGCTACTTCCCAGCACAAGCCTGCCTATGTTTGTATCCTTGCAATTTTGAAAGAGGACAAATTATAAATTCAAAAAGTATAAGCAAGCTCTAATTTAAACACGGTAAGGGAAAGCTTGATAGACACAACTACAATGTGAATTTCAGTCTTCAATCTGTTTCTGAAAATATTTGTTTTTCAAATGTCACTCTCATTTTATCGCTGTTTATCCTCATCACATTCAAAATTTAAAGGCTAGCGTGCCCAGGTCCTTTTCTGATCTGAGAGTGGCCACCAGAATCCGCTTGGACACCATTAACAGCTTCTGTGGGCTTAGCCCTTTGGAAGGTAATGGGGATTAACAAATGGAGGTAACACCTCCATTTTGGGGTCAGTGCCTAAGAAAGACATTGTAGTTCCATATTTATGCTGTTGTCACCTAGAGCTTAAAACTCACATCTTTGCACCCAGGAGCCTAGTCCCCTAACAGAAAGCTGGGCCTCATATGGAAGAGGCAGACGGCTGATGGCGGGATTTCAGACACCTGCATGATCGTTTAGGGCAATACATTGGCTCTAAGGCCAGCTGTTACCCATGCATGGTGCTATGGGGTTAAAATCAAATTAAAACAAACAAAACTAGAAAGAACAACCTTGAATGTTGAGTCAAACAGACCTATACTTGAATCCTGGATTTAACACTTAATACCTGGGTCACTTTGCAAACTACTCTTTCTGAGCCAGCCTATAAAATGAAGATAAGAACAAGCCCTGCCGCTTATGTTTGTTGGCAGGTGTGCTTGAAGGTCTGTCGTCAGTTCAGTTCCACTGACTCTTTCTTCCAAGGCCAGAAACTGTATCCTGGAATAATCTTCCCTGTGTAGTGCCATACCCCACTCAATGAGCAATGCACACCACAGCCAGAGGCCCTGACAAACTCTTGGACCAACCTTATTAATGGCAGGCCTGAGAAAACACTCAGAAATTATATATATTATTTATAGAGTAATCACATAGTGCCTGCCATTGTGATGAGATTTTTTACATGTATTATTTAATTATAATAACTCTCTGATGCAGCAGATACTGTTAGCCCCATTTTTCACATAAAGAAAGTGAAGCGTAGACACACTGAATGAATAAGTTGTCCAAAGCCATACTGCTACTAAGTGGTAGAGCGAGTCTTTGCATCTAGACAGTCTGTTCTGGATCTTGACTTTGTACTGCCATGTCTCTGAATATTGGATTTATTTTCTGGTAAAGTAAAAAGACACATAAACGGTTGATTCAAAAGCAAGGTGGTAGGCCTAGTGATGGAGACATGAAGATGTTAATGCAAGGACTCGGAGGAAGGACACCTTTCTTAACTTGGTGGGTGAGAAAAGACTTTCTGCAGGAGCCAAGGGATTACATCAGAAGTTCCTAAGCATTAGCGCACATGCGAACCACTTGAGGTATACATAAGATCATGCTACTGTCCGCCTATGCCTTCTGATAACCTCCCATTGCAAGCAGCATACAAACCCAACTCATCCCTCCAGATCCAGCCTTCCCTGCCTTCTCTGATCCCATCATCTTCCACTCCTCTCTTGTCCACTAGCTGGCTATCTCTCTGGCCTTCTCTGCGCCTTGGACCTGCCAACCTCATTCCATTCTCGGGTCCTTTGCACTTACTGTTCCTCCTGTTTTGAGTGCTCTCCCCTCATAATGACCACCTTCTCCCTGTGCTCCACAGCTAAGCCCTCTTCAGAGCAGCCTCCTGGTCCCTCTAGCTGACATAGCTCCACTCCAAGCCACTCTTTATCACAGTGCGCTATTTATCACCTTCAAAGCGCTCGTTAGTACCTGAAATTATCCATCCCTCATTTCTGCATCTATCTGTCTGTCTGTGTGTTTGTCTGTCACTGTTCTCTCCCCACTAGACTGTAAGCTGCTGAGGGCAAGACTGTGCCTGTGCATGCCATATCCCAGAGTCAAGTTCGGTCCCTCTGTCAGTATCGGGTAGATTGCCTGGGAACTTCCAAAGGAGGATTTCCAGCTGCTCAGGGAAAACTTTCTGGAGGAAGGAAGACTGGTGTCGGGACCAAGTGACATAAATTTAGGAGAGAGAAAGAAGATTTAGATGGCAGTGGGGGGTTGGCCCTCTTTTTCCTCTAAAGTAGCAATTCAAATTAAAAAATAAAATTAAATAAAGGATGGACATCACCGCTCTGAAGTGCTAGAATGGAAGAGTATCAGACAAGGAGCCCAGAAAACTGTGTTCCTGCGCCACCTCTTCAACTAATTTATTGCAAGACTTTGGGTAACCTCTGTCCCCTCTGGACTGCAGTTTGCCCATCTGAGAAATGAATGGCTGGGATTCTACTGGTCTCAAAACCACCCTTCGGCGCTCAGATTCCAGGATACATTTTCAGCATCCTTGCCCAATCACTGCCTCTAGCCAGGGACACACACACTCAGCTCTGTCACTGCGACAGCAGAAATTGTTTAATCTGAGCCTCCACCTGGTCACCTCCAGTATGCTCTAGGTTTCCTCGTCCTACAATGTGGTTATTAACTCCGAGTGACCACCAGGTGGCGCCGCTCCCCAAGGCACTGTGCTTCCTCCAGAAGGTCGTTTGAATGCCCTTGGAGCTTGATGACACGCAAAGACATAACCTAGAAGGATGGTTAGAAAATGTTGGGGCGCTGGCTCTCAGGGGATGAGAAGGCATTGCTACATAACCAGATGTAGAGAAAATTGAAACGTGGGAAAAGCTGAGAAGAGCAGCCTCCTCTCCGAGTTTATACAGCCAGACCTGAGGGGGTGGAAGTGGTGGGGGCTGCATTTCTCCATGGGTGCTCATTCCTGCTCTGTAGTCCCCACGTCCCCACCCATACCCCTTGACCCCACCGTCACCTCGTGCAACCTCCTCCCACAGCTGTAAACTCCAGGCCATGAGGATTTTGCAATCTTCATTTTTGGAGAAAACACAAAGCAGTTGTTGCTCTGACCCAGGGGTTCTGGCCTGCGGGCCCTGCAGCTGTCTCCACAAGAGGCACACGCAGGCAAGGGCTGGCGAGAAGAATGAGGGGGGACCATCACACTTGAGATTTGTTCTCGCTCTCTGACAAATTCAACAAACATCCACTTAACCCTTCATCTGTGCCAGGCGTCCTGTGCCTCAGGCAGAGCTGATGCCACCTTCAGGAATTCCCCGACCAGCAGGTAGAAAGATAGGTCCATAAAAAGGGGTGACAGGGCTGTGCAGGTGACAGGACAGAGTCTAAGGAGGGTCCACCGAAGCTAGAGTGGCTCAGCCTAATTCCCGTAGAGACTCGGGCCGGTCAGGAAAGACTCACATAGCAACTGACACATGAGCCAAGCATTGCAGGAGGACACTAGGAGGATGAGGGCTCCATCCACGTAGGAGGGCAGTGGGGAAAAGGCATGGCCATGAGAGAGTTGGGGTTTGGAGGGCTGAAAGTGTATTGGGGTAGCTGGGACTTCGATTTTAAAAGAAGAGCTTGATACAACAGAGGCAGGGAGGAGCCGGGGAGGTAGGAAGCACACAGACCCAGTGTATGTAGTGGTGGTAGCTCTGCATTATCCCAGAGCAATGACAGTTATCTGGTCATTATGGAGCTTTCAGCTGGAGAAGGAAGGGATCAGTTTAGGAGAGTGGCATGGCTGCACCCTGATGCAGAGATGGGTTGGGAGGCTGCGTGGGATCAGACCAGAGCCAGACTCACAGGTAGGAGCTTTGCCGGAAGTTGATACAGCTTGACTTAAGGCCATGGCCACAGGACAGAAAGGAGGCAGCAAACGAGGATCACCACCTGGCAGCAATATCAACAGAGGAAAATAAGCCCCATTAGAGGTGACAATTATTTTTTTCGTAAATCCACAGGAGGGAAATCCTCAAGATGTAATTTATGTGTAAATCAGTTTGTATTTTCACTGGCTAACAGTGGAAGATATTTGAAGATCTTGTCTTCTTCTTTCTTTGTTCACTGATTTTTTTTTTTCTGATGAAATTGTTTGAAAATCCCAAGTTTAATATGACCCGGGATTGTCCCAACTTCAGCTGTTTGCATAGTGTCATTTCCTATTTCTCAGGAGTAGCTGGCTTCAACAAAGCATCCAAAACAAACAGATGAGATGAAGCCAGAATCAAAAGGCAGAAAAAAATGTGATTATGAAGCAGCGTGGGTCGTGGGACCAGTTTCCCTTCACAGTTGTTTTTACTTACTGTTTGTATCAATTCTCCAAGCAGTGTAGATCGCCCCCTCTCCCCACCCACACTCACTTTAACCAGAGACACAGCTCAGACTCAGGGAGACAAGCCAGCCGCTGGACATTTAAGAAGGGCTCCTTCCAAGTCCCATTGCTCTGCATCTGCTGGATCCATCTGGGCCCTGAACTCTTTACAAGACCATTGCACAGGCCACAGTGGCTCCTCCAACTAGCAGAGTCCTCCCAGGAGAGAAAGCAGTTCCTATCTGAAGAACAGGATTGCAATGCCCACCTCTCTCTGCAGCTCCATCACATGTGGCCATGTCCACAGCTCAGGAAGGGACAAAGGGCTGAGTCTGGCCCTGAACACAGGGCTCTGTTCTTGGTAGGATGTAGGATCCCAGGGGTGTCTACGGACAAAATGCTACTGAGAAAAGTTCCCCAAAACTACGTGACAGGAACAGGAGATTATATTCTTTGAAAGGCCTGATTAAGGAGCTAGTTTGAACCCCAGTGAGGATCCCTGTGATGACCTGGAAGTGAAGACTATTGGCTGATAGTCCCAAAGATATTGCCAACCAGCGATGCAAATTACAACCAGTGACTTAAATTATCTGAGCTTCGGGACTTTTATTCTCACTCTCCACCACTATAAATGAAGGGGGTTAACCGGATGGTCCTGAAGTTCCTTCCAGTTATGGTAGGATTCTCTGATTCCATCAAGAGTATTTTTACCTGTAGGGTCAGTATGGTTGTTGGGGTGAGGACAGAAGATACAAACTAGAAAACGATCATTCCCTATCCTCAAGGCATCCACAGCCCAGGAGGGAAAATGTGCAGACAGAAGTGATGGCCTGCAGACCCCACTTTGAAGGATGAGGGGGTTTCTGGCTGACTCCAGGCAAGACACAGCAGGCAGAGGAAACAGTGACACAGGGAAGAGTCTAGTGTCTGAAAACTGTGGGATTCTTCACTCAGGGCATGAGGATGAGAGGAGGTGAGGTGGCCATCACACCTGAAATTTTAGGCAGTCAGGATCATGGAGGACCTTGGCTGTCAGTCATACTAACAAGTTTAGCATCAACATTCAGTCTTACTGGAAAGGAGCTCTGCCTCCATCTGCATATGGCTTCTCTCCTCTTCTTCGTAAGGATGCTTGGCATTGGATTTAGGGCCCTCCCTAATCCAGGATGATCTCATCTTGAGATCTTTAACATAATCACAATGGCAATGACCCTTTTTCTAAATAAAGTCTCATGTGCAGGTTCAGATGTACATCTTTTATGGGGAACACCATTTGCAATGGTTAATACCGAGTGTCAACTTGATTGGATTGAAGGACACAAAGTATTGGCCCTGGGTGTGTCTGTGAGGGTGTTGCCAAAGGATATTAACATTTGAGTTAGTGGGCTGGGAAAGGCAGACCCACCCTTAATCTGGGTGGGCACAATCTAATCAAATGCCAGCATGGCTACAATATAAGAAGGCAGAAATATAGGAAAAGAGAGACTGACCTAGCTTACCAGCCTACATCTTTCTCTTGTGCTGACTGTTTCCTGCCCTTGAACATCAGACTCAAAGTTCTTCAGTTTTGGAACTCCTGCTGGCTCTCCTTGCTCCTCAGCCTGCAGATGATGGCCTATTGTGGGACCTTGTGATCGTGTGAGTTAATACTTAATCAACTCATATATTAAGTTAATACTTAATCAACTCATATTGTGTGTGTGTCTGTATATATATACACACATATACATATACATATACATATTCATATATATATATATATATGTTCCATCAGATTAGTCCTATCCCTCTAGAGAACCCTAATACAGATTTTGTACCAGGAGTGGTTCTAGAGGAACAGAATATTAAGGATGGAGTTCCTTCATTGGTTTGGGGGTTTCTGGAGTTGACCACTTAATATGATTAGACCCTAACATGCTAAGGACTCTACTTCTAATAGTATGGAGAACACTGATGGTCCTTGGCTTGAACTGTTTGGAGAGTTATGCAAAATAAATGCATTTGACACTCCTGATTCTCGTTCATGAGAGTCAAGGAGTTTAGTGACTCTGTACATAATACCTTTGACCATAATACCTTTGACCAGGAACAAAATGAAGCTGGTTGGTTGCTCCTAAGTTCAGTGGACAAAGTGATGAAAGAAAATGAGGAACTCAGGGATTCTGTCTCCTGGCTTCAGAGGCAAACACTGAGCCTCAAATCTGCAAATATTGCTCTGAGTCAGAGTCTTATCTCCTATGGAGAAATAGCTGAAATTGTGGGAAAACAGACACAAGCTCTAATCATGTGAGTGGCTGACCTGCAACAAAAGGTGCATGCACAGCCTCGCCAGGTGTAACTGTTGAAGTGAGGGCATTGATTGGAAAAGAATGGGACCCTGAAAGTTGGAATGGGGTTGTGTGGGAGGACCCTGATGAAGCTGGGGACACTGAGTTTGTAAACGCTGATGAACCTTTTTTGCCAGAAGGAACAGCTTCCCCATCCCCAGAAGTGGCAACATCCCCTCCCCTACCTATCAACCTTTCCACATTTGTCTGAGGAGATAAAGCCTGTACTGCCTGAAGCAACAGTGATAGCCTCTCCTGAGGCAATTGCCAGGTAAGATAATGTTGATTCTCCTCAGGAGCCACCCCCAACACCCCTGTTTGCTCCTAGACCTATAACTAGACTATAGTCCTGGTAGGCCCCTCGAGGTGAGGTTGAGAGTGTGACCCATAAGGAAGTGTGCTACACTTGAAAAGAACTGCTTGAGTTTTCTAATTTATATAAATAGAAATAGGGAGGACAGACATGGGAATAGATATTAAGAGTGTGGGATAATGGTGGAAGGAATATACAGTTGGATCAGGCTAAATTTATTGATTTGGGCCCACTAAGAAGGGACTCTGCATTTAATGTTACATCTCAGGGAGTTAAAAAAGGTTCTGATAGTTTATTTGCTTTACTAACTGAAATATGGATTAAAAGACAGTGACTGTTAGTGAGATGGAAATCCCTGATCTCCCTTTGTTTAATATAGAGGAAGGGATCCAAAGGTTGAGGGAAATTGAGATGGTGGAGTGGATTAGTCACTTTAGACCTACTCATCCCCGCTTGGAGGGTCCAGAAGATATACCCTTGACAAATGCCTTGTGAAATATAATTTGTGAGGGCAGCACCTGCATCTTTGAAGAGCCCTGTAATTGTTCTGTATATGTCAGATCTAACAGTGGGAACCACAGTCACTCAACTACAAAATTTAAATAGAGTGAGAATAATTGGATCCTGAGATGGCAAGGGCCAAGTGGCAGTGCTCAACCATCAAAGGCAAGATGGGCATAACTACTGTAATGAACACCAGGGGCAAAGTGACAATCAGAATAGTCCAACTCGTGTAGAGCTCTGGCATTGGCTAATTAATCAGGGTGTTCCTAGAAGTGAAACTAATAAGATGCCTACTGCATTCCCATTTAGTTTATACTAGCAGAAAACTTCTAGGTCAAATGGACAAAGAATAATTTGAATTATAAAAACAGAGAATCATGGCCTCTCAATCAATTGCCAGACTTGAGCAAGTTTACAGGCCCAGAACCCTTTGACTGCAGGGGAGGCTGGGCCCCCTTAGGGAAGGACCCCACTACATTACTGACAATTTATGCAGCAAATCTTTCTCCCATCTTTCCCCAAGGAGACCTCCAGCCTTTTACCAGGGTAACTGTGCACTGGGGAAAGGGAAATAATCAGACATTTTGGGAACTACTGGACACTGGCTCTAAGCTGACATTGATTCCCAGGGACCCAAAATGCCATTGTGGTCCTCCGGTAAAAGTAGGGGCTTATGGAGGTCTGGTAATTAATGGAGTTTTAGCTCATATCTGACTTACAGTGGGTCCAGCAGGTCCCCAGACTCATCCTGTGGTCATTTCCCCAGTGCCAGCATGCATAATTGGCACAGACACACTTAGCAACTTGTGGAACCCCAACATTGGTTATTATGGTGGAAAAGGCCAAATGGAAGCCATTAGAGCACCCCTACCCAGAAAAATAGTAAATCAAAAACAGTATCTCATCTCTGGAAGGATTATGGATATTAGTACCACCATCAAGGGCTTGAAAGACACAGGGGTAGTGATTCCCACCACATCCCCATTCAACTCTCTCATTTGGCCTGTGAAGAAGACAGATGGATCTAGGACAATTACAGTGGATTATCGTAAGCTTAACGAAGTGGTGACTCCAATTGCAGCTGCTGTACCAGATGTGGATTCATTGCTTGAGCAAATTAACACACCTCCTGGTACCTGTTATGCAGTCATTGACTTGGAAAATGCCTTTTTCTCCATTTCTGTCCATAAGGCCCACCAGAAGCAATTTGCCTTCAGTTGGCAAGGCCAGGAATAGACCTTTACTGTCCTACTTCAGGGGTATATCAACTCACTGGCTTTGTGTCATAATATTGATCTCTTTTCGTTTCCAAGATATCAAACTGGTCCATTACACTGATGACATTATGCTGATTGGATCCAGTGAGCAAGAAGTAGCAAACACACTGGACTTACTGGTGTATGCCAGAGGATGTGAAATAAATCTGACTAAAAGTCAGGGACCTTCTGCCTCAGTAAAACTTCTAGGGGTCCAATGGTGTGGAGCCTGTCAATATTCCTTCTAAGATGAAGGATAAGTTGCTGCATTTGGCCCCTCCTACAATCAAGAAAGAGGCACAATGCCTAGTTGGCCTATTTGGATTTTGGAGCCAACACATTCTTCATTTGGGTGTGTTACTCTGACCCATTTATCAAGTGACATGAAAGGCTGTCAGTTTTGAGTGAGATACGGAACAGGAGATGGCTCTGTAACAGGTCCAGGCTGCTGTGCAAGATGCTCTGCCACTTGGACCATAGGACCCAATAGATTCAATGGTGCTTGAGGTGTCAGTGGCAGATAAGGATGCTGTTTGGAGCTTTTGACAGGCCCTTATAGGTGAATCACAGCAGAGGCCTCCAGGATTTTGAAGCAAGGTCCTGCCATCTTCTGCAGATATCTACTCTCCTTTTGAGAGACAGCTCTTGGCCTGTTACTGGGCTTTGGTGGAAATTGAACGTTGGACTATGGGTCATCAAGTCCCTATGTGATCTGAACTGCCTATTATGAACTGAGTGCTTTCTGACCCATTGAGCCATAAAGTGGGTCGTGCACAGTAGCATTCCATCATCAAATGGAAGTGACATATAGGTGATCAGCCTAGAGCAGGTCCTGAAGGCTCAAGTAAGTTACATGAGGAAGTGGCTCAAATGCCCATGGTCTCCACTCCTGCCACCCTGCCTTATCTCCCCCAGCCTGCACCTATGGCTTCATGGGGCATTCTCTATGATCAGTTGACAGAAGAAGAGAAGATTAGGGAGTGGTTCACAGATGGTTCTGCACGATATGGAGGCACCACCCAAAAGTGGACAGCTGCAACACTACAGCCCCTTTCTGGGACATCCCTGAAGGACAGTGGTAAAGGGAAATCTTCCCAGTGGGCAGAACTTCAAGTAGTGAACTTGGTTGTGCACTTTGTATGAAAGGAGAAATGGCTAGATGTGCCATTATATACTGATTCATGGGCTGTAGCCAATGGTTTGTCTGGATGGTCAGGGTCTTCAAAGAAGCATGACTGAAAAATTGGTGACAAAGAAATTTGGGAAACAGGTATGTGAATGGACCTCTGTGAGTGATCAAAAACTGAACATGTTTGTATCCCATGTGAGTGCTCACCAATGAGTGACCTCAGCAGAAGAAGATTTTTATAATCAAGTGGATAGGATGACCTGTTCTATGGACACCTCTCAGCCTCTTTCTCCAGCCACCCCTGTCATCACCCAATGGGCCCATGAACAAAGTGGCCATCGTGGCAGGGATGGAGGTTACGCATGGGCTCAATCACATCGACTTCCACTGATTAAGGCTCACCTGGCTACTGCCACTGCTGAGTGCCCAATTTGCCAGCAGCAGACACCAACACTGAGTCCTGGATATGGCACCAATCCTCGGGGTGATCAGCCAGCTACCTGGTGGCAGGTTGATTATATTGGACCTCTTCCATCATGGAAAGGGCAGAGGTTTGTCCTCACTGGAATAGACACTTACTCCAGATATGGGTTTACCTATCCTGCACCCAATGCTTCTGCCATGACTACCATCCATGGACTCACAGAATGCCTTATCCACCATCATGGTATTACATACATCATTGCCTGTGACCAAGGTGCTCACTTCACAGCTAAAAAAGTGAGGAAGTGGGTTTATACTCATGGAATTCACTGGTCTTACCATGTTCCCCATCACCCTGAAGCAGCTGGATTGATAGAACAGTAGAATGGCCTTTTGAAGTCACAATTTCAATGCCAACCAGGTAACAATACTTTGCAGATTTGGGGCAAAGTTCTCCAGAAGGCTGCGTATGCTCTGAATGAGCATCCAATATACGGTACGCTTTCTCCAATAGCCAGGATTTCCAGGAATCAAGGAGTGGAATTGGAAGTAGCACCACTAACCATCATCCCTAGCAACCACTAAGCAAAATTTTTCCTTCCTGTTCCTGCAACATTGCATTCTGCTGGCCTAGAGGTATTAGTTCCAGAGGGAGGAACACTGCCACCAGGAGACACCACAACAATCCCATTAAACTGGAAGTTAAGATTGCCACCTGGACACTTTGGAGTCCTCCAATCTTTAAGTCAACAGGCTAAGAAGGGAGTCACAGTGTTGGCTGGGGTGATTAACCTGGACTATCAAGATGAAATCGGACTACCATTCCACAAGGGAGGTAAGGAAGAGTATGTGTGGAATACAGGAGATCCATTAGGGCATCTCTTAGTATTACCATGCCCTTTGACTAATGTCAATGGGAAACTGCAACAGCCCAATCCAGGCAGGACTACAAATGACCCAGACCCTTCAGGAATGAAGGTTTGGGTCAGTCCACCAGGAAAAAAACCATGACCTGCTGAGGTACTTGCTAAGTGTAAACGGAATACAGAATGGGTAGTAGAAGAATGTGGTCATCAATACCAGCTATGACCACATGACTAGCTGCAGGAAGAATAACTGTAATTGTCATGAGTATTTCCTCCTTTTTTGTTAAAAATATATTTGTGCATGTATACACTTGTACTAAGAAAATATCTTCATTTTATTTTCTTTCTCCTTTATTACGTGACATAAGATTTATTGACTTGGCATCAGCATTTAAGTGTTGTTAACTTTATGTAACGGTATTTGGGTGGGGGATTGGTGCATTTCCAGTTGTACAAAGGATAGTTGTATTACATTAGGCATAATTATGACCCTATTACTGTCTTTATTTGAAGATTATGTATGATCTCAGGAGACATGAATGAGTTCAAGTTGACAAGGGGTGGGCTTGTGATGGTTAATACTGTCAACTTAATTGGATTGAAGGATACAAAGTATTGATCCTGGGTGTGTTTTAAGGGTGTTGCCAAAGGAGATTAACATTTGAGTCAGTGGGCTGGGAAAGGCAGACCCACCCTTAATCTGGTTGGGCACAATCTAATCAGTTGCCAGCATGGCTAGAATATAAGCTGGCAGAAAAATGTGAAGAGAGATACTGGCCTAGCCTCCCAGCCTACACCTTTCTCCAGTGCTGGATGCTTCCTACCCTCGAACATTGGACTCCAGGTTCTTCAGTTTTGGAAGTTGGACTGGCTCTTCTTGCTCCTCAGCCTGCAGATGGCCTATTGTGGTACATTGTGATTGTATGAGTTAATACTTAATAAACTCTCCTTTATATATATGTATGTATTTGTTCTGTCCCTCTAGAGAACCCTGACTAATATACCATTCAATCCACTATACCCACCAAGGTTGAGAACACAGAAGGAGAAAGATGTTCTAGGTAAATCACAATGAGTTCCATTTTTAGTATGCTGCGATTGGTGTGTTTGTGAGATTTCTGAATAGAAATATCCACTAGGTGATTAGATGTAATAATCTAAAGCAGTGTGTGAGCCATCAATGCTGGGAAATCTAAAATCTTCTGTAAAGGGGTGGAGGAAGTGCCTCATGGGGTGGATAACATGCCCTCAAACACATCTTGGGACAAAGAGAAGAAAATCAGGATTAAAGAGACACAAAATTTAGGTACAAAAAGAGAATGAGTTCCTTAAAAAAGCCTCAAAAGAAATGATCCAAGTGTCTTGAGACTAACCTGGGGAGTAACACAAAAGAAGAGAGGGGTCAAAGATGAACAATCCACAGTGCATGCAGCCAGCAGAAGAAATCCTGAGCAGTGGTTGCAGGGTTTAGTTTCATTGAGATGTTTGGGGCCTTAGTGAATGCAGTTTCAGGTTAGTTGGGGATGAAATCTAGATGGCATAAACATAGGAGAAAGAGAGATGGGGCTGTTCTTAGAGTGGACAAAGAATGGAAGTTACTTGAGCTAAAGGGGATGCTCCAGGAAAATGAAAGATTCAAAAGCAAGCCAAAAGCAAGCCAAAGGGAGAAGCATTAACAGGTGAGGCTTCAAGGAAGTGCAAGAAAGAGGGAATGGTAGATGTTTTAGACTGACAGCAGATGTTTTAGACTGATAGCACAAGGAGAACAAGGTTTTCTTTTTTGTTTGTTTGTTTGTTTGTTTGTTTGTTTGTTTGTTTGTTTTGGCTGTAGGGAGGGAATTTTCAAAGGATAGGAGTGGATGTCAGAAGCTCGTAGGTGTGAAGGCAGGAAGTAGAGAAATATATCTGCTGCCACTTATCTTCTTTGTAAGTAGAAGATAAGGTTATCTGCAGGGAAGGAGTGGGAAGTGGTGGGTGAGAACTTTGAGAATCATCAAGAAGATTTTAAATAGCTACTATGGGTAAGAAAGTTGACTTCAGAAACAGAAGGATTGCTCGGCAGCTTCAAATTGAGACCACGAATGTTCTCAGGCAGCAATCTGCATAGTGGTATGAATTTCCCCAGAGGTCCTTGTGAGTCTCAGAGACAGTTGTATCAATGCAGAGTTCAGTTCTGCCAGGACCCAAGCTTCAGTTCCAGATCCCAAACTATGCCATGAACAAGGGAAAAACTTAAGGACATGACAGAGATGCTTGAATGGATGGACCCTAAAGCCCAGCGCTGCTGAAAGCGACAGAAAGAAGCCGGAGGGACGGGGAAAAAGGAAAGTGCAGGAAAAAAAGAGCCAGCTGTGAGTAGTCGGTGGCCCACACTTACAGCACTCTGGGATTGTCACGCAATGTGGAAAAGGGATCTAAGCAGGACACCACCAGCATCTACCACAGATGCAACCCGCCCCTAATCTGACACAGGTGGGTTCAGGGAGAGTCAGCAGATGCCACAAAAGAAGCATCTGGAAGTTGTGTCTTCAGGGATAATCAGGCTTGACCACTTCAGGAGATAGAATATTCCATAAAGAATCCAATGGGTCTGGGAAATTGTTTCCCACAGGTCAGCAAATGCAGAGGGGAGAGAGTCATGGTTCAGTAGGAGAGGAAGCAGTGAAGTGCTGGGAAGGTCTCTTATTCTGGTAAGAGAACCACGAAGTAGCAGAGACATCTGAGAGAGGACAGGTGACTCAGAGGCTCTGAGATTGGATAGGGAACCACAGAGGAACACAGACCTAGAAGAGCCTGTGGTTTGCATGGTGCCAGGTCTGTAGCTGAATTTTCCCTAGCCAGGCCTGGTAGCAGAAGGAGACTGCACCTCTGTGCTGTGAAGATGTCAGATTTGCTCTTGAGGGACCATGCTCTGAGGGGGCTCTCATCCTGGTGAGCAGGAAACTAAATTAACGGATTGGTCCCAGGACTGCTGCCCATAATGTTTCATTCCTAGGAACCACTGCTGAGCCTAACACTTCACACCCCTAACATCCCCACCAGCCAACACAAACCTAAGGCCTGGAGGCAGGTCCGCTGGAGGGAGTCACAGATGTCTCAGGCCACAGAAAGAAAACTATGGCTCCATCTCCACCTATCAACTTTCCAGTCCCTCTCTCTGGGCAAGGCCTATCTTCTTGGGGTCAATTTAGGCAGCTAAAGATTTGTGTTCTACTCAGGGAATCAGAGGTGGCAAGAAGTCATCCTGTGGAGCCCACAGTGCACCAAATGACAAAAGTGCCTTTAGATGTGCCAACCTAGTGAGCTTCATGCCCGTGGAGCCCAGCCAGGCATGTGAAGAGGCACAGGTGTTTATCATTTTTCTTTTCTCAGCATGTGAACCTGTCGCTAAGATTTGTGAGCGAGTGATTTCTAAATCATCCATAGCTCCAGGATCCCTCAGTGTTGGGTTAAAGAAAGGGAACTGTTCTTGGCCTCAAAACAGTAGGGTACATTGGCTTGACTTGTGCTATTTAAAACTAATGAGGTGGCTTTGAATATTCCTTACCCTCTCTGGATACCTTGTTCCTCATTTATATGGTGAGGGATACTGCTACCAACCTTCCAGGGCTCTTGCATTAAATTAAGGGCAATAAGCAAATCTTCCTGGCATAGGTCCTAGCAATACCAGGTGCTTAGGCAATGTGCCTGCTCCTGACTGCAACCCTAAAGGGATTGCTCCTGGAAAGCTGGATGCCTTTGCATCCTCCATCATGGCTGGAGGCACCAGTAGAGGGAATAATTTTGCTCTTCTGCTGCATGTGTGACTGTGGCTTTGGTCCTCACTGGACTTCACAGTACTGGCTCCAGTTCAGCCTGGTCTCTGAGCAGAACAAGCTTGTGAGACACTCTTGAAATCAACCAGACCAAGCCTCATCATCAGCCACTTGGAAATGCAGGTTATTTTTTTCTGGAAACTTCTTTCCCCTTAGAAGCACTCTTTGGGCCTAGAAAGAAATTGCTTGGAAGAACTCATGGAAAAATACAGATTCTGTTTGTTTGCATATCTCGTCTCTGTTTTATTGGTTTATTTGCATTTGTTAGGTAAGTGAGTAGATAAATGAATGGAGATTGTGTATCAAGTGTCATTGTGATGGACAGAGTAGGCTCTGTGGCTCCTTCTAGCTCTGGACATTGTGGAAAGGAGTGAAGAAACTCCAGGGAAAGCATTATCAGAATCAGTGAGCAAGTGGGGAAGGACTTTGTTTTAGGTTCATTTTGGTTTGGATTGGTGACTTGGTGGCTATAGGCTTGTCCATCTGTCCTAAACTACCACAGCACAGGCAGCCCCCTACTTCACCTGCCACCATGACCTGCCTGGGCATTGTTTTCCAGTCCTGAGATCCAGGGGAAATGGCATGAATTTCTACCTATCTGAATCCAAAGTACCAGAAAAACCAGGATCCAATAACCTCAATGCAGATAAATGAGTAATGACTGTTAATGGCTTTCATTCAAGAATAGATGCCAAGAGTAAGCTGGGGAGGATATAGAGAGGCAGCAAAACCTCAAGTCTCTTTAAAGACTCTATAAATAATATTTTGCAGAGATACTTGGAGGGACTTCACCTCTCTTCAGGCCAAATATACAGGCAGCTAGAGTCCCAAAACAGCCATAGCCATATATTAGTTTGCTAGGGCTGCCATGACAAAGTACTGCACTCTGGGTGGCTTAAACAACAGAAATTTTATTACAATTCTGAAGGCTACAAGTCCAAGACCAAGGTGTCAGCAGGATTGATTTCTCCTGAGGTCTTTGTTCTTGGCTTATAGATGGTCATCTTTTGGTATCTTCACAGTTTTGGTCCTCCTGGACTTCACAGTATCTTCCAGTCCACTCTGATCTCTGAGAAGGTTTTGTGAAGTCCATTGAGGACCAAAGTACATAGTCTTCCCTCTGTGTGTGTGGTGTCCTAATCCCTTTTTCTTTTTTCTTTCTTTCTTTCCTTTTTTTTTTTTTTTTTTTTTTTTTTGAGACGGAGTCTCACTCTGTCTCCAGGCTGGAGTGCAATGCCGCAATCTTGGCTCACTGCAATCTCTGCCTCCTGGGTTCAAGCGATTCTCCTGCCTCAGCCTCCTGAGTCTCCTGAGTAGCTGGGACTACAGGTATGTGTCACCACACCCAGCTATTTATTTATTTATTTATTTATTTATTTATTTATTTATTTTTTGCATTTTTAGTAGAGATGTGGCTTCATCATGTTGGCTAGGATGGTCTTGATCTCCTGACCTCGTGATCTGCCTGTCTCGGCCTCCCAAAGTGCTGGGATTACAGGCATGAGCCACCACGCCCAGCCCCTAATCCCCTTTTCTTATATGGATACAAATCATACTGAATTAAGACTCACCCATATGGCCTCATTTTACCTTAACTATCTCTTTAAATACCATATCTCCAAACACAGTCACACTCTGAGCTACTGGGGGTTAGGACTTTAATGTCTAAATTTTGACAGGACATAATTCATTCCCTAACACCCTGTAACCGGTTTGTTGAATGGGCTGGCACCTGTAGGGTACAAACAGAAAGCCATTTCATCCTTTCGCATCATTTCTCTTTAAGACTAGGAGACACAACTTTCAGAAATGCATAGAAATCTATGCATTTCTCCTCTTATCTCCACTCTGCAAAAAGTCTCAGGTTAGCTTCAACTTTTCCAGTCTCCTTCAATAAATAAACCAAATAAAAGTTTATTAAAGTCTAAAACAAAAGCTCCTGGACTTTTCGAGGAATTTACATCTTTTCCCCTCCTCTCTATGTTCTTTCTCTTCCCAGCCTCTCCCTCACCCCCTGCCCCATCCACCCACCCTACAGGCTGCAGCATCAGCCATGATCTCTATTCTGAGTAAGGTGCAAGTTCGTATGTTTCCTCCAAATTCCAGAGGGTCATGGATCAAGCTCCAAGTGGTTTTATTGATAATCCCTTCCTTGGTTTTAGGTGTCGGGAAAATGGCCCCTTTCTCTCTCTCATGAGCTGGGAGTGATACTCAGCCAAATATCTCTGCAAAGAAATTGCCCCTGGCCACTTCCCTATTACTTTTAGGCTAAGAACTGAAAAACTGAATTTGCAATTTCTTCATATGCCATGCATGGTTGCTTGCCACCTAGTTTATTGGTGTCATTCTTTGGAACGTCAGCAAAAACTAATACAGAAAGTGTCAGTTTAGCATCCTTTAAGATTTTCTTTTTGCATAATTTCAGAGCCAACTATCTGTTGACTCCCTTTCAGAGAATCTTATAAGCCAAGTCTCTGGAAGCAGGGCCTGGCCTGTGGCTTCCGGGAGGTGACTGGCCAAGGCAGGGTCTGTTTCCCAATGTCATTCCTCCTGCACAGGCTATGGTCTTCCCAATACGCCACAATTACATTGTACCTAAATTGACAGGGTTTCAGACTCTTGCTTTCCCAAGTTGAATAATGCATTAAACATATATTAATGCAATATATTTATGGTTAAAAAATGCCTCTAGCTCTGTACGTTGAAAGCTTTTGTCTCCATTTCCCTAGGAATAAATCATTATTGAAATCAAAAAGAAGAGCTTGGCTCAGCAGCAAAAATAAAAATAAAAAAACATGCCTTGTGGTTTGTCCCCAACATTGCAATCTATTCCTAGGTTAAGGATTTTGTAACTTATTTCTGTCTCTCTTAGGTTTCTTTCCTCTCCTTCCCTCATTCCCCACTTACCTCCCCCCAACACAAGGATGTTTAAGTTCTGCACATAGTGCTCCCATCTGCTCACGTCTTCTCCTATCGCCATGGTTACTGGCCCAGAGTGGTCTCTGTGGAGACAGAGGCAGAACAGTAACCAGGGACAACTACATAGCAAGAGGCTGTGAAAGTGAGGATTTTTTAACCCCCAGTTAAACTGGCATGCCTATACCCATGCGATTTCTTTTTTTGTTTTGTTTTGTTTTAAGTGGCATGTCAGATTTTAAAATTCTTTTTCAGAAAAAAAGATAAAATATGAGGTGTTTGGGTATGACTATTTTTAAAAAATCAATGTTTAGGGTGTGCTCCATATGAAGTACTGGGGTTCCACGGTGTGGAAGGTAGGAAGGTGGTGGCCAGATCTCAGTCAATGCCCCTCGAAAGGGGGCAGAACCATGACAGTCCAGGGTTACTGAATTTAATACATGAGTTACTGAATTTAATACAAAGGACAATGGAATAAAGCCTTTGAAGCTTACATTTCCTGATCCCCAACCATTGGGTTGTGCCATCACAGACAGCCTCAATGACATCCAGGTCCTGCGGCTGCAATGGACTGAAAGTTTGTGTTCCCCACAAACATTTAGTTAATCCCAATCACCTCCCAAATGCCCCACCTCCTAACAGCATGGCATCGGGATTGATGTGATCTTGTTAGCAGGTGGGGCCTTTGGGAGGTGATTAGGTGGTCAGAGTGGCGCCCTCGTAAGTGGGGTTAGTGCCTTTATAAGAAGAGACCAGACAGCTGAGTCACTCTCTTTTCACCATGTGAGGATGGAGTGAGAAGCCAGCTCTCTGCAACCAGAAGAGGGTCCTCACCAGAACCCAACCATGCTGGCACCTGGATCTCAGCCTTCCAGCCTCCAGAACTGTGAGAAATAAATTTGTTGTTTGTAAGCTCCCCAGTCTAAAATACTTTGTGATAGCAGTCCCTACTTATGGTGACGGTACCCAATAGTCTTTATTTTATTTTTCTCCAACCAGGTGGGATTTGATTTGCTTTGCACTGGGTTCATGTGCCACAGGAAGGTGTCGATGCCTGATATGATCGGGAGAACTCCTGTTTAGTAGAATCAAGTATGGGGTTTAATATCAGAAGAGAGTCTCCTCTAGGCTAGGCTTTGCTTCTGACTACTTGGGGACTGACACAGGTCATTTCTCGTTCTATGAAATGGGGTGGCGCAGCAGGATGTTGGGTTACAGCAGAGCATCTCAACCTTGGCTGCACTTCAGAACCACCTGGGAGTGTGCCCAAAATGTCCTGGCACAACCCCTGTACCATTAAATCAGACACCCTGAGAGTGCAGCTTAGCAGTATTTTTAAAACTGTCCCAGGTAAGTTTAATGGGTAGTCAGGTAAAAGTCACTGCCCTGGACGTGCTCCAAGATCCCTTCCAACTTTGCAAGCAAATGAGAACATGCCCAGCGTGGACTGCACACAGGTATGGCCAGTTGGCAGGAGGCACCACTGCAAGGATTCCTCCTGGCTCTGTCACCAACTAGGCATCTCTAGGGTGGGCACAACCAAGGTTGAATGAAGCCCAGACTGGCACCGAGAGGCCTGGGCACTGACCTGCTTGGTCATAAACCAGCTGTGTAACCTTAAGCAAATCTCTTTCAACTGAATGGCACAGTTTCTTCATCTATAAAATGAGGAAGGCAATATTTTGAAAGGGTTAAAATACAGACTCTGGAGCCTTTATAAATTCAGACACTGACTATGTACTAACTTGCTGTGTGACCTTGAGCAAGTTACTTAACCTCTCTAGGCTTCAGTTTCTTCCTCCATAAAATGGAAAGAATAATAGCACACAGTTCAAAGTATTGAAGGATTCACTGAACTGATTTATGTAAAATGCTTATCAGTGCCTGTCTTTAATAAATACTCAATTGATGTCGGAATTTACAAATCAACATTACAACATTACAAAGTAGAGGGGTTGGACCAGACAGTCTCTGGGGGACTTTCTCTGTCTCTGATGCTAGGTCCTGGGAGACAAATGGTGGCTTTGGCAGATAGCAGTGGGAAAGGCTTTGCAAACAGCGAGAGGGGAGACAAAAGAAACCTCAACATGCTTGGGAACAGTAACTGGAGTGCACAGACTGTTGGGAATGGGGACTAGAGCCAAGGGAGAAACTGGACCATTAGACTAAAAAGTGGGGAAAGGTTATGGAGGCCCTGAGATACCAGGCTGTGGAAGTGGGGCTTTCCATGTACACTAGTGATTCCAAACATTCTTCAGTAGTGGATTTCAGCTTCAAACAAAGTTTTATAAGGAATCTGATTGCATACAACAAATAAAAGTAGAAATTTGTAAGTTGCAGCCCAGATGGGGGTCTAGAATCCCTGGTCTTTTTGTCTTTCTCTTACCATGGCTGGCCCTTCAGTAGCCCCTATAGTGCTCTAGGATTTCATGGAACAAAGTTAATATTCTCTACTGTAAAGAACTAGAAATTATTGGGACACAGGAACTGATAGAATTTGAATATTTGTCCCCTCTGAATCTCATGTTGAAATGTGACCCCAATGTTGGAGGTGGGATCTGGTGGGAGATGTTTGGGTCAGGCAAGTGGATCCCTCATGAATGACTTAGTGTCCTCCCCCGAGTAATGGGTAAGTCCTCACTTTATTAGTTCGTGTAAGATCTGGTTGTTAAAGAGTCTGGCACCTCCCTCCCCTCTTCTCTTGATCCCTTTCCCACCGTATTATGTACCAGCTTCCCTTGCCTTCTGCCATGAGTAAAAGTATCCTAAGGCCCCACCATAACCAGATGCTGCTGCTATGTTTCTTGTACAGCCTGCAGAACCATGAGACAAAACCCCTTTGCTTTGTAAATTGCCCAGTCTCAGGTATTCCTTTACAGTGATGCAAAGTGGACTAATACAGGAACCAACTTCTAAAAAAAAATTTTCATACTCTGTGCTATGCACAATCTGTAGGCTAGATGATAAGGTGAGGAGGGTGGGAACAAAAACACAATTCTTGGGACATCTATAAAGTCAGAGACAGAATCTTGAGCTGTAGAGTTCATGAACCTGAGTGACTAATACATTTTCTGGCTGGTTTTCATAATGTGCCCCATCCCCCAAAGCAGTTAAGGTGCTTACCTGAGTTTACCTATGATTGAGAGCAAAGGTGTATTATTTAAATACCGCTGTAAGAGTGCCAGGTAATACACAATTACAAACATATCACTGGCTTATGGTGGACAGGCCAGCAGTGATACTACTGGCACCTGCCGGGTTGGCTGAGCTTGACTTTAGAAAATGGGTTGGATTTAGGTCCACTCCATATGTCTACTCATTCTGGACCAGCAACTACCTGGGATGCTTTAATTCTTGTGGTGAAGTGGAAGAGTAAAAGACCAGCAGAGCTTTGCCATGACTCTCCAAGTTTCAGATCAAAGCAGTACCTGTCACTGTCACTCACATTCCATTAACCCATACACATCATAGGGCCAAAGCCAAAGTCAATGAAACAGACGACATTCTGCCCACAGGACTTGGCAATAGAAGTAGAGAAAGAAATAAAGGTCAACAAATAATACTACCTACTACAGGTTGGGGTGATGGGGAAGCTGAGTAGGCACCAAGCCAGAAGCTTATCTACTTCTCATTCTTTCACGCCCAGCTCATATTCCATCTCCCCCATCAAGCATTCCCAGGCCAACTCTCATTCTCTGACCTACTCCAGGTGGACTTCGACCCCTCTGTGAGCTGTCTCTGGGGCGAGATCTTCAGGTGGTCAGGAACACTGGCTTTCCCTTGGTGCCCAGCGCAAGTGGGCACATAGTGGTTGCTCAGTCAAGATAAACTGCTTGATGTATGGATGGAGGAAGGATCCAGGAAACTTTCCTGGAAGAGTGAGGTGGGATGATAAATTCAGGGGGCATCCCACTCTCTCTTTCTGTACCACCAGCACTGCCTTCGAACACGGCAATGTGAAGGAAAGCACATAGACTTTGGAGTCAGAGAGACTCAGGCTGAAATTACAGCTGTACGTTCACCAGTCCTGTCACCTTAGATGAGTTGCTTTGCTGTATGGTGCCTCTGATTTTTTATCTGTAAAATGAGGACAATAGCAATTACTCTGCAGGATGATTACTGTTTTCAAAGATACTACTTGCAGTCCTGCCTCAAGACCTTTGCAGATGCTGTTCCTCCTGCTGAACACAAGGTTCCTCCATTTATCTGTGTAGCTCACTCTCTCATTTCAACAGGGTCTTGGTCAAAATGCCATCTGATCAGTGAGGCCTCTCTTTATCATTTTATATAAAATAACATACACTCCATTATCTCACTCTATCTTCCTGCCCTGTTTACTTTCTTTATGGTATTTATCAACACAGTTATCTGTTTGTTGTTTGCATGCTTCATTATTGTCTGTGTACCTTCCAAAACATAATGTGGACTCTGTGGGGCAACCGGGGCTTTGTGTTTTAAATCTTTTAACAATCTCTGTATCTCATTGCCCACAATGGTGACTAGAAGCTGTTTACTGAGTATTTCTTGAATGAACGAACTGTGAGTATTGAATAAGATTGTGTCTGTAGATTCCCCACACAGTACCTGGCTCACTCAGTAAATAGTAGCAGTTATTTCTAAGTGGCCTGTTCTAGCCTGTTCCCATTGATCCCAGCCTGTATATTTCTGCTCAGGGGCCAGAGGACATAGCTAACCAGAGAAGAGCACTGAGCCTCTGGGCACCTGCCTGTGTGCAGACTCAGGCACATAACTAAGAATTTTCAAGGCTTTTCACTCTTCCTCCATCCTTAGCAAACAGAAGGGCCTTGATCTTGAGAGACCTAGAGTGTATTCCATCATCTCTACTTCCTCTGAGGGCCCTGGACATATCATCACCCAGATTCACCATGTGAATCACAAGCATTCAGCTCATTCCTAAATGCCCTCCTCTGTGTAAGGCAGACAAATCAAGCTGGAAAACTGAACTCGAATTAAACACATGCATGGTCTCATTTTATTCTATTAGAAAAGACTCTGGAGTAGAATGTATTGACATGAATTGTGTGCCTGAAACTCTTTCACACGCAAAGAAAAAAATGCAAAGAAAAAAAAAAACAAAACACCCTGTGGTGACGACTTTGACCCCTGTAATATGAGATTTATACAACTTCTGAAGAAGTGAGATAACGCTGGGAAAATGAGATGTTAAAGCATACACAGTTTTGTGAAAAACATTGACATACAGCTTAAAGTTCAAAAACCCTGCTGCATTGGGTTTTTTTAGATGTGAGGCGCTTTGCTGAAAACCAGGAGTGATGAGTCCATCCTGTTGAAGTGAAGTGAGCTCAGGAGTAACTCATTTATTGATTCAAGGTTATCCTGGATCCCATGTGCTGGTAGTGGCCTGGATCCTGAGGATACACTGAAACGGAGTCTGTGCCCTCAAGGACCTGCTCTTCCATAGGGACTCAGTCATGCGCACAGTGGGGCCCCAGTGAAGGGGCTCTCATAGACAGAACCATGCCTTGCCACAGCTGATCCAAGGAAGGAGTGATGCCTCACTCACTTCTCTCACACAGAGAGAAGAATCAAGCGAACGTTCATTGGCGCCACTTGAATTGCATCTTACAACACATGCAGGTGTTCAACACACAAGACAAGAAAGGAAATGTACTCTGGGCAAAGGGAACAGCATACAGGAAGGCATGGGCGACAGAAGACAGCAAAGTCACTTTGGGGAACTTTAGTAGGATGGGAAAAATGGGACTTCTCTAAGGGATTGTTCTCTCTCTGCTTTCTTGAGAACAGTGCCAAACATTGCCACATATAATATCACAGGACAAGAGTTTTTTAAGTGATTATTTTCACAAGAGTTTTGAGAGAACGTACTGTGCAGCCTCTGCTCCTAAAGCTGACTTTGTCAGAGGCTGTGCCTTCCCAGCCTATGGCACATCCATGGAAGAAAGTTCACTGGCTTTCAAAGAGGCCCTGATGGAGCAGAATATGCCCAGAAAATGCTTGTGTGCACACAAGCGCGCACACACACACACACTCACTCACTCTTCTTCCTCATCTGATTTGATTAATACGTGTATTTTCCAGTCTTTCTAATCTGAAGTCTGACCATCCTCTTCTCATTTTAAGCCCATAGACCCCAACTGTCGATCCAGGACAAAATCCATGCCAGTCAAGTGACCCTTGAGACTCATCACTGTCTGGACCCATCCACCTCTCCAGCTCTATCTTGGACCATTCCTGCTTGGTACTTCTTGCACCCACATCCAGAAGCTTCTGGTTTTCTGCACACAGACTTTTTTTCTTCTTCATTTCTCAGGTTGTTTTCTCTTCCAAAAGGCCCTTTCTACCTCTCTTTGCCTGCTCCATTCCTACTTAGCTTCAACACTTGGCTTAAGCTTCCCTATTAACTCTCTTTCCTGGAGAGGGTAGCACTTCTCATTGCATGCCTTATTGAATTAAGAAACCCTGCTCTGGGGTCCCAGAGAGCACTGTGTACCCACAGAGCTCCTTTGAAGACTCACTTGCCAGTTTCCATAGGTATAACCCCTCTCTACCTGCCCAGGGCTGACTTTTCCATTAGGTACAGTGCCTGGGACCCATGATACCTTTAGGGATGAATAAAAATATTTTAATCTCCTTTAAAATAAAAAGACAAACTGAAAATAGTAACATTAATGAACATGTAATAATGACTCATGCCCAAATTGTGTTTATCTTTATGCCAATGTAGTCATAAAATATATGATGATTTTCAATTTTTCAATTTTTATTTTAACAGCAGAAGGAGCCCGTGGAGGCAAGAGTGCCTAGGGCCTTGGGATTCATAAAGTAACTCTATCTTGCCACCTCCACTAAACTAGCCCATGAGGTCTTTGGGACCCTGCTCTGGTAGCTCCCTTTCTCCCAGTGCCCAGCTCAGCACCTGGGTGTGTGCTCACTACAGGTGTGTTGAAGAAACTGGACCATCTTGGGTACAGAAAGAAGGGAAGGCTGCTGTCAGTATCTCCACAAGGGAACTGGGCATGAAGTCTTAGGAAATCAATGACCATAACCCTAAAACTCCATTTGTAAGAGCTGAGGGAAGGGAATTGAGGACAATTTGAAATATCGAAGGAAGTCTACTACAGCAGCCATCCAGACCTAGTCTGTTCCAAGGTCTCAGAGTCAATTGAATGGTTCTACATTGTGATTATATGGAAGAATTAGTTCTGGCCAAGTCTCCAAAAATAATCATTTGAAAATGCATGATTCTCAAGACAATTCTAGCAGACTGAAAAAGTAGGTAGGCCTATACATCCACAGGAAAAATGAGTAATGGGTGATATATTTTTATTCTGATGTGATTTTTAAATGTATGACTCCTGAAATAATACTCACCTAATATCTATAGGCAACCTACTTAATAACAGATTCAAAAGATGCATCTGCATTATTTTTAGAGGGGGATGGAATGCCTTATTGGAAATTATTTTGTCAGTTTCCAAAGAAGAAGATAAATCATAGCCTATAGTACAATCAGGAAGTAAAACATTGTGAATCACAGAATCCTAGACTTGTTAAACTAGCAAACACCTTAGAGAGCATTCTGTGCCTTACCTCACTGAATAGATGAGCAAACTGAGGTCTCCAGTGGGGAGCAACTGGCCCAAGGTCACTAAGCAAAGTACCCAGCAGTGACAGAGCTAAGAGTGAGTGCGGCCTCAATCCCAGAGCTGCAGTCCAACCATCACCTTGTCATGCTGCAACACCATTCCACTGCAATAAGAGAAGAGATCATGTAAATGTTCATTTTCCTTTTGAAGTTCAAAGCTACTTAGAATTCTTTAGTTGAGGGCAAGAGGTAGCTGTGGGTGCAAGCTGTTTCTGATTATTACAATGTGAGATCAAATGAAGGGACTCACAGCTTCACTGGGTTCACTTTATATCCAATAGTTTTTTAATTAATGCAGCCAGGAGAGTCTAGAGTCTCAGCCAGGCCTGCTCGACATTCTGCACATCAGTCTGCTAGCCTAGAGTCCTCTGATGAGACTGTGGAGAAGAAGAGGCTAGGACCAGGAGCAGTTACATCCCTCACCTCAAGATAACACCAGCAGGGTAGGCAGGATCCAGCCAGGGCACCCCCTTCACTCCAGGCTCAGATGTCCATTCTGTCTCATGGGAGGCTCCCGGGCCCCTCTAGTGCTACCCCAGAAGATTAAAAGCACCTGCTTATCAGATCCTGCCTCTTCACCGTGCTGCCTGTTGGACTCACCCCTTCCCACACATTCTCTGTAGTCCCTCAGGGTATGCAATGTCCAAGCCAATTAACTCTCAGCATGGTTTTCCAATCCCATAAATCCTCCAGCAAATTCAGAATTTTTGAAAGAAGACTATCATTTATTCAAATATCCAATTTATAGTAATCAACCTGGAATGTGAGGGTAACTAACTTTAATAAATTGATTCTGTTTGGTACAGAGGAAACCTCCAGTTGCTGGATTATTGGTTTTCAGAATGTACTATTTTGTTCATGCAACTTTGATTGAGTCCCTACTTTGTATCAAGCACTGGAATTAAAAGATGAAGCAATCACAGTTCTCGCTGCTAAGAAGCTCTTGGGGAGAGTCAGATAAGTAAACCAGATATTTGTGGCAATTGTGATAAATGTTAAGACTGAACAATTTTCAGGATGGGGATTCTATTTATGACAACATGAGGGATTAGATACACAGGAAAATCACTCAAGCACAGTTTAAATGCAGCTAAATTAACTATATATAGAGAGATACATAGCTAAAGTAGATGGAAAGGAAATTCCTCAGAAGCCAGAAATGACAAGGAGTGACAAGCACAATTCCACAGGTGAAACTAGTCCAGGAGCCAGGTACTTTGAGGCAGTATGCTGATATCTAGGTGCTTAAAACTTGGGTCTTAATGAGTATCAAATAAGACCAAAGACAAACCTTGGCCTTTAGCAGGATTGACTGAATCAAAGATACCCACAAAAGCCAGGCCGCTTTGAGGAGCAACATTTCAAATGGGAAAACAAGGGGATAAAACACACCCTTCAAAAGCACATGGTGAGGCTATGTTTTAATTAAACAAGAAAACAAAATAAAAACCAGCTTCTTTTATAATTTTTAAACTTGTGCCTATACTCCTGTAGGTCTATGATCAAAATTAAACTTATCAATGCAGGAAAAAAAAAAAAAAATCCAAAACCAAAAATACCCTCTAGGCTTTAGTTCTTAATAGGCCTAGAATGCTACTGTTCCAAAGACACCAAGGGCAAATCCTCTCTGCAGAAATGTATTTTAAACCAAGGCTTCAAAGAATTCCCACAGATAAAGAACTAAAGAGCATGAGCTCACAATTAAAACTCACTCAACAGAAAAGGAAAAATGTCCCCAGCAGAGGTGGTGTAAATCATATAGAATTACAAGGGAAAAGGCTGTGGGTATTTCAATTATAAGGAAGAGAGTATGAAACAAATATCTGTAATGTTTCTAGAAATATAAAATGGAACCAAAAGTGTAATGAAGAAATAAGATATTAAAATTGATCAGACACATGTAAAATAGAAAAAATTAACAAATATAAATTATAGAGATAAAAGAAAAGTATCTATGTGTTTAAAAAATCACCAATTTTATTGGAGATAAAATTTATGACCTGGAGGATTTATCTGAAAAAAATTACTCAGAATGTGCCCCCCCCACCAAAAAATAGAAAGACACAAGTAAAGAGACATGAACAATAAACTCAGAAGGTATTAATATGTCTAATTAGAATCATCAGAGGAGAAAGAAGAAAGACTGAAGTCCAATCACTACTTTAAGAAAAAAGGAAGAGGTACAATAATTTCAGAGGGAAAGTTGAAGACTACAAATGGAATAGTAAACAAAGAAAATGTTAAAAATGTGAGTAAATGCAAAAATATTTATTGCATTAAACTATTATAATATGCACAGTTAATTCATACACCTAAGCAAACAAGAAAGAGCCAAAATTCAGGACAACATTAGCAAATTATTTAGAATTGAGATGATCAGAGTTAATGTGTCATAAAATTTTCATACAGTTTAGAAGAAGTTAAAGATACTAAGTTCAGAATTTAACGTGTGTGTGTGTGTGTGTGTGTAACTTCCACAGTAGTTGAAGAAAAGTAAAGTATGAAAGATATATAAATCAGTTCACAAGAAGGCAAGAAAGAAAAAAGGCCGGGCGCGGTGACTCACACCTGTAATCCCAACACTTTGGAAGGCCAAAGAGGGTGGATTGCTTGAGGCCAGGAGTTCGAGACCAGCCTGGCCAACATGGCAAAACCCTGTCTCTACTAAAAATACAAAAATTAGCTGGGCATGGTGGCAGGCACCTGTAATCCCAGCTACTCAGGGGGCTGAGGCAGAAGAATCGCTTGAACCCAGGAGGTGGAGGTTGCAGTGAGCTGAGGTCGCACCACTGTACTCCAGCCTAGGTGACGGAGCGAGACTCCACCTTAAAAAAAAAAAAAAAGAAAAGAAAAAGAGAGAGAGAGAATAAAGGAAAGACAAAAAAAACTTGGAAACTACAAATTGTAGTAAAGAAAGGATAAATTGGTATAATGGCTTTTGAAAACAATTTAGCATTGCCTAAAAGAATGAAATTTGCATTTTTGACACAACACTGTCATTTCTAAGTATATAGCTTAAAAACTATATTTTTGACTTGCGATCTACACTAAAAGAAATGTTCAAAAACGTTTATGAGAATTTCTTACAAGAATAAAAAATAATACTCTATCATCAGGAGAATGGATACATAAATTGTGATTATTTATACAGTGGAACCCTATATAACAATGAAAGAATTCATGGACATTGGCCTTACGCATCATCACAGATGGATCTCAAAGATATAATGTTGAGTGAAAAAAGCAAATCAGAAGAATATGAATTGTAAGTCATTTGATTCAATGTACAGAAAGTTTAAATATAAGTAAAACATGTAATGTGTTGTTTATGTATGATTGCAAATGTGGTCAAACGCTACAGAAATAAAAAAGAAAATTCAAAAATTCAGGAAAGTGGGAATCTGAATTTTTTCCCTAGGGAGGGGAAGGGAATGGGTCAGGGAAAGGCACACAACGTTTTCAAAAAGTTGACAATCAAGCCAGATGGTAGGTATCTGGGTGTTCGTTTTATTATTATTCTTTAAAGTATACGGCTATATTACACATACTTATTTGTAAGTTTTTAAATGCTTTTAAAAAATAATAAAGAGAATAGGAGAAAAATGAATGCCAGTAGTGCCAAGAAAAAAAATGATGGTAATCTCATCCTTACAGCAGCAAAGTAGTGTTTCAGTTTCCCAGAGGACAGGAAGCCTCTTTTTGAAGAATGAATGGAAGATATCCAGATCAAGGGGATGCCTGCTCAGAGGCAAGTCAGAGCAAGAACAGTGGAAAAGTACAAGTGATTGTGTCTGTCTGAAGCGTGGGGTGCACTGTGGGTCTGGTGGAGGCAAGGCTGGAAAGTGAGGCAGGCGCCGGAGCTGGTTTAGAGCCTTGTTCATGCTCTTGTGTCACGATCAGGAAGGCATTTAGCTGACTTGGAATTTCCTCTTGGTGATGGCCTGAGAGATAATATTTTATGTGGATGACAGGGGTGAGATTCATTTTAAGCGAAGCCCACATAAATCTTTATACTGAACGGCCTTGCAGCACTCTCTTGCTGAAGTATGGGATGTGAGCCTCAACCCAGAGGCAATGGGAAGAGTCTCTTACGTAGGAAGGAAACGAATGCCTCAATAGACACACACTGCCAGCATTTCAGCAAAAACAAGTGTGTGAAACCATTTTCTCTATGGTTGGAAAATTATCATCATCATGAGTATATTAAATTTTTTTACTTAAAATGTGTTCTTGGCTATCATGTGTAGTATGTTTTTTGATGTTTAAAATTCAGACAGAGAAATTGTGGCCAAGGAAATTATCAGGTATCATTCACAGTAATTAGAACCCAGAACTCCTGCAAGCAGTTGAAACCCAGGACTTGCGAAAGCTTAAAAAGTGATGATGAACTTAGAAAATGAAAGTCAAGAAATGTTGAGTAAAAACATTTAGGTTGACCCTCTCTGCATTGTGAAGTTGCAGGCAGAGAGGCAGAACTTTCATTCTGTGATCATTGGTGCTTGTCAGATACGGAGTCTATGTTATATGATGACTTCAAGAAGGAAGAAGAAATGGGTCCAGTGAGAAGGGAGGATGAGGAGAGAGCATGCCATGACACCTCTTTCTAGTGGAAAATGACGAACACTAATTTCTTCAAGCATCTAAGGCATCAACTGCCTTTCAGAGAGCCTGAGACACTGTGCAGGGAATATGGAGGCTAGTGCCTTTGAAAGCAAATTTCCCCAATTTACCAGTTTTCCCAACCCATGATCAACTCTTATCTGACATCTTATTCCCTCATTCTATAGACAAAGAAAGATGCAGTGCCCATTTATTTTTCTTCTAGACATTCTGCCCAGGAATCATATTTGCTTGTGTTCAAACTACAGATGCTCTGGGCTAAATTTCTCTCCTTGGTGTGGGCCACAGGTGGTCTCAGATCTATTTAGGCTTTGATGTTTATAGCTCTTTTATGTTATGAGAAAGGTGGCTACATGTGCAAAAGTCTCTCCCCTGCAATAATGTAGAACCAGTATTTAGTTTTGCATTGTTCTACAGTGTTTCCTCAGATGTAGCAGAGTGAAAGTGACCCTTAAAATAGATCATCAACTCAGAGTGAGACCAGATGAGACATAGTCAAGAAGGATGAAATGATGCCCAGA
This sequence comes from Papio anubis, assembly GCF_008728515.1. Classification (NCBI taxonomy): domain Eukaryota; kingdom Metazoa; phylum Chordata; class Mammalia; order Primates; family Cercopithecidae; genus Papio; species Papio anubis. The sequence continues at coordinate 16,449,276 of NC_044989.1, read as the reverse complement.
CAACTGGCAGAGTACTATATGCAGAACAACCCAGTGCTCTGCAGTAAGGAAACATGCAGGAAACAGACCCCTCTGTTGCCTCTAACGTTGCAAAGTCATGGCAGGACAAAACCTGCATCTTAAGTTTAAGAAAAGCAAACAAAACCTGATGTTTTATGGAAAAGTTACCTTGATGCTCTTAGAGAGTATTGGCAGTGTTATTACACACTTACAAGGTATGAAACTCATAGGAATTGTGGTTTTGGTTTTTCTTATTTTATTTTCCCTATTTCATAAGAAAAAATGATCAAAACAGAAGTACTTTGAGAAGATGAAACACAGTCAGCTCAGTTGTTGAAATGCCCCCAAATTCTTATATAGGGATGGAGATGTATGTCTCAGCCTCTCACACTGGCCATTGTAATGGGAAAAGCTTTTGAGAGTCAGTGAACAGATGGCTGCTTAATTCCAAGAAAATTGTTGTTGGGACAGCCACAGAATACATAAAGCTGAGAATCTGGGTCTTTTTACACAAAATATTTTCTTATATAAAACCACTATTTGTATTATCTTGAACATCAATTTAATGTTAAAATTATTCCTAAGAAGGTGTATTAGTCCATTCTCACACTTCTACAAAAATACTATCTGGGACTGGGTAATGTATAAACAAAGGAGGTTTAATTGACTCACAGTTCTGCATGACTGGGGAAGTCTCAGGAAACTTACAATTATGGCAGAAGAAAAAGCAGGCACCTTCTTCACAAGGCGGCAGGAGAGTGAGTGACGTGGGGAAGCACCAGACACTTATCAAACAACCAGATCTCATGAGAACTCACTCACTATCACGAGAACAGCATGAGGGAAACCACCCCCATAATCCAATCACCTCCCACCAGGTCCCTCCCTTGACATGTGGGTATTACAGTTTGAGATGAGATTTAGACACAGAGCCAAACCATATCAGAAGGATAGGATGTATGAAGCATTCTTAGAAAATATATTCCACACTCCTCTTTGTGTTGGTAAAAATACTTTCCTATCTTCCTCATACCCATGTCAATCTCCTGAGTTGCGTTCTCTCCTAGGATTCATTTGTGGTATCTCTTTTGCTTTTAAATAATTAAGCAGAATTGCCTTCTCCATAATGTCTTGGTCCCAATCACACTAATCATATGTGGTCATTCTATTTTCACCTTCATATATGTTTCACAGTCTTTCTTTTGGAAAAAAATATCCTATCTTCTGGGCATTTCTTATCCCTAGCCCAACAATCCTAATCATAGTTTGGCTTTCTGACAGCATGTGGCTTTTTCCTTGGCATTGTTGATATGAAGCAATTCCAAAACAAGCAAATCCTAGCATGCCTCTGTTTTCCCAGAAAATAGAATGGCACACTCAACAACTCGTTGGTATTTTTGAATCTCCAAAAACTCAGCTGATAACCTTCATTGTCCTCTGCTGTCTTGGAAATTGAAAGGTCACCCTAAAGTGGAGACAGCTTTTCTTGTGTCACCCAATGAGTTAGAAGAACTCTTGACTCCCAGCTCTTGCCACACAGTTGTGCTAAGATCATGGGTATTTGACTAGGTTTCTGTTGGGTATTGGACTAGGGAATTTTGACTCCATTTTCTCTGGTTAGATCAAATCCTGATATTCAGTGATCCACTGTCTGGGTTTTTGTCACTCGTGGCTCCCTTCCTTCCCTTCCTGCCAACAACTCTATGTCCTCCATTCTGAACAAACATCACATGTGTGTGCACAGGAGAGTGCTTGCACACACGTGCACACACACACATTGTCATCATCATCATTACTGTCATCATCTCCACACCTCCCACCCCTTTGACCCTGCTACTTTCCTCCTCAAATATCAAGGAAAGCACTCAACAGGTGAGCAGGGCTTCTCAGTGTACCTTTTCTGCAGTTAATCGCCTCCCATCCTCTCTCTGGCATTCCATGCGCCACTGAATTCAAACAATATCTGCTGGAAATTGTGCTAGGCCTTGAGAACATGTATTTGAACAGAATATTGGCCTTACCTTCTGCTTGTTCACTGTACAGTAGGGAAGGCAATTGTGAAAATAAATAATTGAAAATGAAACATGATCAATAAGAACTGAAAGATTATGTGGCTTTTCTGAAGTCACAAGTCCAGTGACTAAGAAAAAAATGACTGGAACCCAGGTTTTTTGTATTCTAGCTAGGGACTTTAGTAAAGTTTTGCAGAAAAAAAATACACATTAGTTTTAATTATAATGAAGCAAAAGTGACTTAGCGAAAAAAATTTTATTGGCCATATGTGTGTGAAGAGCTTTAAAATGCTGCAAGGAATAGACAGGGGAAAAAAAGGAGTAGAAAGATGAAGAGGAGGAAAAGGAGGAAGAGGAGACTTAGAAGGAGGAGGAGGAGAAGAGGAAAAAACTTTGAAAAAATAGAATGATATATATTCTAGTGTTCTGTTTTAAGAAGGTGGATACCAAACAGTGCTTGCCAATTACTGTTGCTCTAAGCCTCGGAAAGAGGCTCTGAAGTCATCTAGGGTGAGTGTGACTTCCGGAAGAGAGTCGGGAAATGTAGAGCATGAGAGACCAGGCACTGGGCCTCTGCAGAATAATCGTTTATTTTGGATTTTCCACTCACGGAAAGTGGACTCCTTCCAGAAGAATCAGAAGAGGCAAGGGCCAGGTGTTTGTTGGAGTGTCCCCCACTCAGCTCCAATGAAGAAATATTGAACCAATCCCCAAAGGCAGAAAGGGAATGCATACTGGCTGGAAAAGATAAAATGTGATGAAGTGGAAAAAACCCATCCCGGAGTCAGACTACCTAGGTACTGGTCCTAACTCCTCCATCTGCTGATACCAACCACAGTCATGCCACTTTACTCTCAAGTACCTGAGTTTTTTGTGTGCAACAGGAGAATAATTGTACTGTCACTGTTAGCCTTCCAGGGCAGCACTGCGGTAAGGATAAGTTCAAGATGGCAGCGGTCAGGTATTCTGAAATGCTGCAAACACATGAGGGGCTATAGAAAAACTAGCGTAGCATGCAACGACTGGTGTGTCACAGATTCATCAACCACCTCATTCATTCATTCCATCTGTAAGCTTTCACCATCTACCCTCTGCCAAGCACTATGATGCAGAGCTTCAGAGATGACTGAGACATAGCACCTACTCTCAACGAGCTCCGAGTCTAGAGGAGGAGACAGACACTCAAAGAGATAATTAAATGCAAAATGCAAGGGCCAGGATGGCACATTGAAGAGATGGCTATGTGAGTCAGAGGTCGTCTCTTGGCTGAAGAGAAAACTACAACTGGCTCTTGAAGAGCGTTTAAGGATTGAGGCTAGGTTTCGGATTCGAAGGGCAGAAGGCAGGGCAGAAAATACAGCTTTGGCAGAAAGGTAAGTCCAGGCTGCACTTGAATTAGAAAACAATGAGTCCCCTGGGAGGGGCCTGCCTCCTGCAGGGCTTCCCACTCTCCCTACCCTAGATTCTGACTCAAGCACTCAGGGATGTATGCCTTTCCATTCTCCCACTGAAATGGAAGACATAAAAATTAACTCTCTGTTATTGATCTGAGTGTATTATACCCCTCAGGAGTGTGGAGGTGGTGAAAGTATTTTGAGAGTCACTGAGTGTGATTCTTGTGCAAAACATCTGTAGACGTGTTTTTGTATAGGCTATGAATGGCTGCATTTGTATCTACGTACAAACTTCAGTAGTGTCATCAGCCAAAAAGAAAGTGTATGGAAACTGCGTGGTCACATATTGAAAAGTCAAGCATCAAATTCCATGCCAGGTCCCAAACACGGGCTATGTTTGTAATTACAGTGATAAAGGAAGAGCTTTTCAAATGGCTTATGTTCCTAATCCGTGTCGTTATTCAAGAACAGACCTGCAATTTCCTGCTGCATTATTGATACTCTAGGAAGGCAGAGCCACTGTGTGCTCCAAAGAATGGCTCAAGTAGTGGGTATGACTGAAACTAAGCTATATTCAAAGATGGTCTTTAGCCCCATTAAATCCTAACTGGCTTTAACCCAATTAATCCTCCCTCTGACTGCCTCTATCTTCTTCCCACTTCTGCACATCTTCTCACAGCAAAACTCTGTCTGTGCCCCCTAAACACACACACACACACACACACACACACACACAAACACACACAAATGCACTCCATTTATGTGGCTTCAACAAGTCTTACCTCTTTGGGTGAATTTCTCCTACTCATCCACCACCATCAACACTATTCTATTCTCCTGGACAAGAGCCAAACATTGTGGTTGTTATTATTACATCCTTCTTTCTTGCCTTCCAGACCAATGTCCCACCAAACATGCATCTATTCTCCTTTCCTCGCCACAAGCATTGTTCTCCTGAGGGTCTCAGTGGGACAATCTCCTGACTTGCCATCTTCCCTTTGTCCCATCTCAGTCTGCTTCTCATCTTCACCCAATCCATCTTTCATACAGTGGCCACATTGACTTGCCTATGCACAAGCATCTTAGTGTCCATCTTTTTCTTTAAAAAATCACTGGTTATGTGTTAGCTGAATGTTAAATCCCATTGACTGACATCCTGGTTCTCGCCAACATGCGCCCTTCCAATTACACCTTTCAGTGAACACACCCTTCCAACCAGCACAAAGAGGCTATTTCAGGAAAATCCACCATGGTCCTACTCTCTCCTTCAACCACACACCTTGCTTATTCCCACTGAGGTTCTGTGCCACCCGGACTATACTGTTTCAGGATGTCCTCCTTCTATCATCAGAAGAGCCATATCCCATTCTTCCTCCAAAGCTCAACAGGAGCCTCATAACCCTAAGATGTTGCCCCAACTTGCACTGGATTTCCCCATGGCATGAATTCCTTCTGGTTTGCCAAGTGACTGGAATTAATTCTTAGCTATTTCCTGGATTATACATCAGCTTCTTAGCAGAATAATAAATTTCCTTAGGATAGGATAGGGATAATAAATTATAGATGTAGCCTGGACCACAGAAAATATTTAGCAATTGCCTTCGAATCAAGGAATTTCTTTTTATAGTCAATCTGAAATAGATGTTTGCAAGAAAAAGAAAAGCATACATAGTGCTCTACAGATTAGGTGAGTATGCTATTAAAATAATAAAGATTATATTTGATTCAAAAATGTTTGACCTTAAAGTTCATTATTGTGGACACTTTGACAGATAAATAAAATTAATTTTAGAAAGGGGTTAATAGTTTCAAAGGATATGACAAAGTATTTTCAGGTATTCTGCAGAGACAAGGATGTGTGCACTGGTTGGAGATTTCACAGAAGCAGTGATGGACAAACATGGGAAGGGAAGTCTCAGTAGAGGGACCAGCATGTGCAAAATATGGGAGCCTGGGGAAAATTGTCTATTCAGGAACAGATTTCAAGCCTTATTTAATCAGAAACTCAAGTTAAATCTCCACACACCTGGTCATATTCTTTGTTTTGCCTTACTAAGGAGAGTCTAAAGAATGCAACTAAGTTGCTCCTTTGTATTACAGAATCCTCCATTGCTTAAGGAGTCTTATAGGGTATTTCTGTCCAGACCCAGGAAGAGAGTTGAATGTAGCCTTGCCTCATGCCTATCACACAAGGTTTTGTGTTTTTTGATAGCTGTGAGTTGTTTACATTGCCATTTGGTCCCTTCTCCTGCCTGTTAGTAAGGATATGAGACCTTATACTAAAAAAGAAAACACTGCAAAGCTCACAGCCTGGTCAATCGACTAAAAAAAGATTAACTCCCTACTTCTTCAGATAAACAGATTCTTACAAATGTGCCGTAACTATGTATATGATCTATTTGTTTTTTTTACTCATAGAGTGACATCTCTGTGAAATCTTGGAGCAGGTGCAGGAGCAGAGGATGAGGCCAAGAAGAAATCCCTTGCAGAATTCTTGCAGTAGACAGCACACACACACTGACCCCCGCATCCTGTTGGCTCACCTTGGGAGGGTACCAGCCGCTTGAGTGGACAGTTCCCCCACAGGCAAATGACTACTACCTTGAGCACCTCCACTTCTCCGTCTGAAAGCTCTTGTTACTCCCAGGAGTGAGCTGGCTCTGTGAGGAGCAGAACAGACATGGTGGGAAGTTAATATCCCCTGAAACAAGCCTTCACCGAAGAGAAACAAGCATTGGTGGATAAATGCCTCAGCTGTTGTACCACTTGGTGGGCAATTCCTCACTCGAATCTTTGCCTCGGGGATAACTCAAACTAAGACAACTCCATAAGCCATACTCAAGAGTTTAAATTCTACCTGTGGATCTAGAAAACCAATGAAGGGTTTTAATTAGGGAGATGACCTGGTTACAGGCACACACATATACAGTATACATATTTTTAAAATAAATATCACCAAGATGACTGAGATAAGGAAGGACTGAGAGGCAACAGAGAAAAATGAATCTCAGAGATCCATAGCCAAAGTCAGGGGAAGGTTCCAAGGTGGTCATGACATAAAGTGTGGAGTGCCTGAACTTCCCTGGCCCCAGCCCGTTGTAGCTACAGCTGTTCGTCTTTGACTATTGGTAGTGATTTATATCCCAGAGAACTGCCCACCCACTTTTACTGGAACCTCTAATTGCAGAATTACACACATGTTTTCCAAGGAGAAAATGCTGCCTCCCCACTGACTCATGTTCATTTATCCCAGGCAGAAGGACTATTTTAGCACTCTTTCCACCATTTTCATCCCCAAATTTATCTTGGGCCTCTTAAAGAACCCAAGAATCTTTGTTTACTATGAACATACATTACCGGGGGCCAGAAGACTTTATTTCTTTTTTCTTTTTTCTTTTTTTTTAGACAGAGTCTCGCTCTGTTGCCAGGCTGTAGTACAGTGGCACAATCTTGGCTCACTGCAACCTCCGCCTGCTGGGTTCAACCAATTCTCCTGCCTCAACCTCCCAAGTAGCTGGGACTACAGGTGCACACCACTATGTGGCGATAATTTTTGTATTTTTAGTAGAGACAGGGTTTCACCATGTTGGCCAGGATGGTCTCGGTCTCTTGACCTTATGATCTGCCCACCTTGGCCTCCCACAGTGCTGGGAATATAGGCATAAACCACCATGCCTGGCCAGAAGACTTTATTTCTAATCCTGGCTCTACCTCTTACTAGTTTCCTCCTAGCCTCAGTTGCCATATCAGGAAAATGGGTATAAAACTTCTCACGGGGCTGCTGTGTGGATGAAAGGAAATAACTAGTTGTTCTTCATGCTCATTGCTGATGGGCCCAATTTAAATGTGGCTGTCCATTCCTCAGCTCAGCCGCAAGCTAGTCAGGACTCCTTAGGGCTGGTAGGGTAGTCATTCATTAAGGAACTTTCCAAGATCCACATGAGCAGGGACCATGCCAACTCATCTCTTAATCTCCAGTGCCCACCTGGAGTCTAAAATGTACCAACTATTGTTAAATGAGGAAAAGATGACATGAATGCATGAATGAGTCTGGCAACAGGCAGAGGTTTGGCCCCACTAGAGGGTCACAGGGACAGGAAAGTGCACGGAGACGTCTGTGTGCTGAGACCTGGCTCAGGAGAACAGCCAAGCTGCGCCCAGTGGTGTGACAGGCTGAGAAATGGCCCTAAAAGGGACCTGAGCACCTGGAATGAGCCTACCCAGCTAGATAGGTCTGGGGAACAACAGGAAACCAGTATCTCTATTTTCTCTCAGGGACCTGTCACAAGGCTGGGAAGCACGGCTCACATATGTGGGAAGACCAATGATCTCTTGGGCTGAGGGGTGTCCGAGGGAACATTGATATGGTTTGGATTTGTGTCCCTGTCCAAATCTCATGTCAAATTGGAGGAGGGGCCTGGTGGGAGGTGATTGGATCATGGGTACAGATTTCCCCCTTGCTGTTCTCATGATAGTCAGTGAGTTCTCATGAGATATGGTGGTTTGAAAGTGTGTGACACTTCCCTCTTCACTGTCTCCTACTACCATGTGAAGAAGGTCCTTGCTTCCCCTTCAGCTTCAGGAATGACAGTAAGTTTCCTGAGGCTTCCCAGTCATGTTTCCTGTTAAGTCTGTATAACTGTGAGTCAATTAAACCTTTTTTCTTCATAAATTACCCAGTCTCAGGTAGTTCTTTTTAGCACTATGAGAATAGACTAATACAGACACATTCTGGCAGGGGCAGGGAGAACTGCCTAGATGTGGGTCTCCTTCAAGAAATGAGATCTAATTTCCAGAATCTATAAGAAGCTTAAACAAATCAATAAGCAAAAAACAAATAACCCCATTTAAAAGTGGACAAAGGACAGGAACAGACACTTCTCAAAAGAAGACATACAAGCAGCCAACAAACATGAAAAAATGCTTATCATCACTAATCATCAAAGAAAGACAATGAGATACCATCTTACACCAGTGAGAATGACTTCTGTTAGAAAAATCAAAAACTAACAGATGTTAACGAGGCTGAGAGGAAAAGGGAACGCTTATACATTGTTGATGGGAATTTAAATTAGTCCAGCCACTGTGGAAAGCAGTTTAGAGAATTCTCAAAGAACTAAGAGTTGAAATACCATTTGACCCACCAATCCCATTGCTGGGTATATACCCACAGGAAAATAAATCATTCTATCTAAATAAAATCAAGGACACATGCGTGCATAGGTTTGTCACAGTGCTCTTCACAAGTGCAAAACCATGGAATTAACCCAGGTGCCTTTTAAGGGTGGATTGAATAAAGAAAATACGGCATATATATACCATTAAATACTATGCAGTCATGTAGAATAATGAAATCTTGCTCTTTGTAGCAACATGAATGCAGCCGGAGACCATTATCCTAAGCAAACTAATGTAGAAACAGAAAACCAAATATTACATGCTCTCACTTATAAGAGGAAGCAAAACATTGGGTACACATGGACATAAAGATGAGAACAATAGACACTGGGGAATACTAGAGGGTGCAGAGGAGGGACTGAAAAGCTACCTATTGGGTACTATGCTTACTACCTGGGTGACAGTTTCAATCATACCCCAAACCTCAGCATCAGGCAATATGCCTTTGTACAAACCTATACATGGACCCCAAATTCTAAAATAAAAGTTGAAAAGAAAAGAAAAAAAAAAAAAACCACTGACCAATGACTTTACCTCCTCTGATCTCTCACATTCCAGAGGTCCTGCACTCTAAATTCTAGCTTTCTGCCTGGCAGTTGTCATCTGGGCACTATTTCTGTCCCACCTCTTTAGCCACAGGTGTCTGGCACTGTACCATGTACACAGCACCCAGGGGCCCTTGCCCAGCTTAGACTGTGCTTAACATAATCTGATGCCCAGTGGCATAGGTCATATTTACAAGAACCCACAAGATGGTAAGACAAATGCTTTCATGATCCCCAATTTACAGATGACACTGATGCACAGAGAGATCTAAAAGATCTGCTAAGGTTATGCAGCTTATTTGTGGAAGAGTTTGACCTTGATCCCAATCTCCTGATTCTTCCCCCTATGAAGAGGTTCTCAAGTTGCTGATAGTTTCAACACTGAGATTATATTAGGACAAAAGAAACCCCACTGGCCACTGTGTAGATCTCAGATGGATGATTAGGCATCTGGATGCCCCTTGTCAGAGAAGCTGTACCAATGAGACAGTGGAAAGGGTGATCTCAGAGGAACTGGTCTCTGATCTAAGGATGGCATGAGCTCAGAGCTACCAGCTTGGTTTAGCTCATGAGTGTCCTGAATCCAGGATTAGGAGAAGGCAACTAATGTGTCCCAATCATCTGGGGATGCTTTGCTTTGCAGTGGAGTTTCACATCCGAAGTCTATGAGTCCCCAACTCCCCAACATGGGCCCCATGACACCCCTGCAGGGCGTGTGCTGAGCATTCTTGGCACTGTCTCTAGTTGGGGATGCCAAGACGCTGTGATAAGTGACTTGTCTAGCAGGGAGCTAACAGCTTTCCAGGGCCTCATGCCCCCTGCTTCCGAAATAACTTTCTTTGACAGAGAATTATCTAGAAAAAAATTAAATAAAAAAATACATACACACACACACACTCACACACTCCACTCTCCCAGGAGTGCACTTGCTGTGTGACAGACGGATTCTATTTCTGTTGTGAGAACACGTGGCGTAGTCAGCAAGAACATGGCCCGAGAGGCATCGTGCCGGGAAGGCGCCTGCCTGGCCTGTGTTCACATCATGGAGCAGGTTTTGGGGATGGGCTTGGAACCCCCTGGTTGCCAGTAATTTTTGATGAGATGACACTTCACAAATGCTATTTCTTTCTGATTCTGGGAAGTTTGTGTAGCTACAAATGTTGTTATGGCAAGCTCACAGTGTGGGAGTAAGTGTGATTTTTTTTGTTGTTGTTAAAAATAGATCCATAGAGGGTGAGAATTTAAAGGCACCTTTCAGTTAATGATTTTGCCATGGGAGATCCAGAGAAGGCAAGGGGCTTGCTCTAGGACTCACAGAGAGCTCACAGAGCATCTGGGAGAGGCAGGAGCTAGCAGCTCCACCTAGGGCCCTTTCCAGTGAGCTATAGTCACCTCTCAATTTTCTTTGTTAAAGACACATGAGTACTTCTGTTGCAGATTCACAACCACTCCAGGCTGCCTTCTCCCTTAATCTCTTCCTATGAGGTTTCTGATTCCAGTCAGAAAAAAAATAAAAAATGAAGTCTATGAAAAAAAAATCATCTTTTATTTTCAAAGAACACGGCATCTTCATGTTCAACTTTTGTATAAATTCTCTATCTCTGCCTTAGTCATTCTCTTCTCTTTTGTAACTTTCAAAGCATCTTTGTTTCTCCGACTGCTCTTGCTTCTGTAAGTTCCTACCAGTTATTGATCTATCCAGTGATGAGGACTATGGCTTACAGCTACGTCCCCAGGAGGCCCTGAAATTACAGGCACTGTCCTCTCCTTCTGAGAACTCCCTCAGTGCAGAGCAAGTCTGGGACAAAGGTCTCTTTGTAGAACTCCTAACCTGCTGCTTAAGCCCCATCTCAGATGTTGCCTCCTCTGGAAAGCTTTGCTTGGCTCCAAGAGAGGTGATCTATTTTACAAATGGGCACCCAAATTGTGTTTCTGAGCCAGCTTCCTCATGAGGAGCCTTGGGGACACACCCACTTCACAGCACGACATGACACACAGCACTGGGAGCCCACGCTTGAGCCTGTCTGTGAAATTATGTCAGTATTCTCTCTGAACTTATCAAGGTCACCTGCCAGTCAGATTGAGACAGTGTTGACCACTTGGCAAATTCTGTAGCCTTGGTCTTGATGCCATTCCCAGCCTCTGGCTTCCACTGCATTCCATAGCCTTCCCCATTTCAGGATTTCGTTCCTCTCCTCATGCCTCACCAAAATATCCAGCTCCCAGGAAGGGTCCCATCTCTAACACTGTGCCCCGCTCCTACCTACCCTGAAAGGTGCTCTCTATGTCTGAGCTACCTTCAAAAAACGTTGTCATGTGCTAAAAGAGAATTTTGGTATCAACCAGCAGGAATCTCATGGCAAAAGCTAAGAAACAGGACTTGGGGGAGCCAGAAGTTCTTTCTGGACTCCCTGAAATTGCCCAAGTATGGAGCAGCCTCCTCTACCTGTGGCCCATCAGCCTGGAAGGCAGCCTGGAGAGTGACGGAATCCCACAGGCTGTGGACCAGCTGGATGGTGGAGCCCGGCTCTCTGATTAGAAAATGTGAAGTGTGGACAGTGGTCAAGGATGACCCCCTGGGGGGAAGACTTTTCACACCAGACCCCTGGTGCAGACTTTGGAATGTGGGAGAAATCTGTCCAGTCACAGAACTATTCAGGGAGGGGGCATAATGTCCCATGGCCTGGTTCATCACATCCCACAGAGTCTGCACTCAGGGGGTCGGAGAGCTTGCCACAGCATGACCGATGACCCCTCCGTGGAGAATGAAGCCTCTGTTTCAGAGCAAGCCTCAGCCTCAGCATCTGTCCTCTGAATCCCTTGCTGCCAAAGCTATCTCCACTGACCCCTACAGTGAGGCCCCTCCCTGGTGAGGGGTCCAAGAGTTCCCAGATGGATGCCAGGGACTTCAACCCTGCTGAACCTGGAGTCATTCTCCCACTGGGTGTAGTCTTTGTGCTCATAAGTGTTAGGCAGGTTTCCAGGGTCATGAGTTTGAGGCCCAGAGATACCCTGAGCACAGAAACAAAGCAGAGCCAGGGCTCTGATGCTCTTCTCACCACTGGAGCTGTACATGGAAGGCAGGGTGGCCGGGAAAACTGAGGTCCCTGTCTGAGTGACACATAGAATGAGCCTTGATGTTGGTGAAAAGCAAACACATGTTCACACAGCCATGTCTGCACACACACATGCACACATACGCCCCCTCTAGACATACACAGCCCCCACACTCATGAACACACATATACACACACACATACACATACATGCACATGCAGAAGCAGCATTCGGAACACAGTCACAGTAAGAAGTGGGGCATGGAAGACAGCAATATCCAAAGAGCCGAGATACCTTGTGCAGGAAAAACCAACCATACACCAGGATTGCATGCTGGTAAGAGAACGGGGAAGCAAGCTGTGGAGAAGGGGTGATGTCACAACCCCTTCCTGCTTGTTCTGTAGTGTGCCATCCAGATCCCCTCATGGGGCTGAGTCACTCATTCCCCAGCTGCTGGGAGTGTTGGTAACAGGCGACTCTAAGTTCCTCTGAACTTAATTGAGTTCCTCTCCCTGAATCCCTGAATTGTACTTCCTCAAAGAGAATCACCTCGCCCAATGTCACACCCTTCCCTGGAGGCAGCTCACATCCAGTGACTGGTCAATAACAGGCTAGAAAGGCCTGGAGCCCTCCCCTGTATTGAACACAACTCTGAAGGGCCAGCCCAGCCCCAGCACTGCTGGTGGGATAGGTTGATGCCTTCCTTGTCGCTGCCATTGCAGCAGTTCTCCTCTGCCCAGTTCTGCTGCTTTCATTCCTCCACAGGCATTGACTGATCCTAAGGAGATTCTCCAATGAGCTTCCTCTTCCTGTTCCAGAATCTGGCTCTCGGGGAAATTAACCCTAGACCAAGCCAGACCCCAAGCTCAAGGGCAAAGGTGCACCAAGAAACGAGATGGAGCTTCTACCCTTCAGGAACATCTAGTGTGTGGGGGAGGCAGGTGTGTAAAAAAATTAACTATACTGCAGTCAGTAAAAACCTGGATGTGAGCCTTCAGTTCTGGTTTTGCATCTTACTATCTACCCCTCGGAGCCTCGATTTGTCTACCTTTGGAATAGTTGTAATCACCTGCCTCACCTGGGGCATGAGAAAATTACATGAAAGAGTAAACATTGGTCCAAGTGCCTATAGGCTATAAATGGCTGCAGGATGTGCTGTGGAGCAGAGCCTGAAATACTCCAGGAGGACTTACTCTGGCACACAACAGTTAAACACAGAGGTAGGTCAGGAGACACTTACTCTGCTATAAATCTTTTGGGAAAAGAGAAATTAGACAGCATTCACACAGGAATAGGGGTTTTAGAAGATCTTGAACTGGGAGCTTCAGGTTCCCATCACAGCTCACCCTGGCCAGGCCCTGAGCAGGGCATGTCTTCTTTCTGGGAAGTGCTGCCCTCATTTCTCCTTTCCAGAAAGACAATCGACACATCATTCCTACCATTGTTTCTGAAGCAAGTAAAAATGATGAACTTTCTTTCTGCTCTCTAGAACACTCAAAAATGCTCCTCTGGTGACAATTGGGATAATACAAGTCTCCCTAACTGAGTTTCCTGACTTTAATAACAAAATGTGAAATGAGTTAGACTACATCCTAAGCCCCTGATGATGTCCTAGGGCCTTCACTGGGAGCAACAGAAACTTCACCAGTTGAACAGGAACTTGTCCTCTTGAGCTGCATTAGAAGGAGCACATCAGGTTAGTGTCTCTCCTCCTTAGGGTGAAGTAGGATCTCCCAGAAGGGGCTTGGGTATGCAAGGAAGGGGAATAGAGTAGAAGACAGGAAGAAAAAGACAGAACTCTCTGTTTTTTATAGCTTAATATGTATGGCCTTGAAGATCATTAAAGGGCTTTGTTGATTCCCACAGCTGCCACCTGAGCCTCCACAGAGGAGTTTGCACAGGCTGCTCAAAGCACACAAGAGAGACCAGGATTTCTCCATCTGTATTTGGCATGATCCTTCCATTGGCTGCACCAATGACCTCACCCACTCAGTCTGACCTTCTTATCCTCTAAGTGAATATTTCCTGAATGAATGAATAAATGAACTTCTAATCCTCAGCTACTCCCTTCCTCCTGTATAACAACAAACAAGTAAAAGCTACATATACCTAAATGTATTAGCATACTCATACACAGACATAAACTCACAGAGTTCCATACATGCCTACCAGCCCTAGGTCACAGGGTCACATGCACAGTCTCATGAACGTAGACGCACAAGCACACACATAAGAGTCACACACACACGTGCATACACACACAGATACTTACACACTCTCAAATTTTTACTCTTGAGCCCTCTGTTCCAATTCATGATTGTAGGGACAGTATAACCAAGTGTGATTCTTTGACTAGGGAGTCATGATGACAAATTGCTGATCATACATTCATGTATTCACTTACTCTAGCACACAATAGTTAAACAAGATTGAAGAAGAGCTGGCCATGGCAATGGTAGGCAAAAGACTGAGAAACCAGTGCTAGGGAAGCTCCCATTTTTCCAACAGGACTGCCAAAGCCCTCTATTATTTGGGTTGTTTTGTTGCTCTCCTTTTGGTGGAAATGAGAATTATTGTATGTCCATCTTTAAATTGCTCAAACATAGGAATACCAACCAACTGTCAACTACAAAGCGCTGCAGAGAGCAGTCTTCAGGAAGACCAATTTTCTTCATCTCCATTCCCAGTCCTATGAAAGAAACTGGTTCAGTTCAAAGTACCAGCGATTTTATCTAACAGTCATCATGGCGGGCACAATGAAGGGTAGAATGTTGTAAAAGCATGCCCTCAAACTAATATCCCTCCTGCTTCTTTAGCAATACTAAAAGAATAGAATTTAAATGTTTTCACTTTCAAAGAAAATGAATATGTGAGATAATGGCTTTGTTACTGAGCTTGATGTAATCATTTCATAATATAAACATATATCACAGTATCACATCATATCCAATAAATATATAATATGTACAATTAAAAAGTAATAATGATAAACTCAAAAAATCAGTTTCAAATATGGTATTTAATACAATGTTGCAAGGGAGGAAAATTGTCAAATTAATGGTCTCCTCTATTTTGTATTAACAGAAGACATTGTGGTTCAGATATGGCAGGTATCTGCCCTCAGGTCACAGTTCAGAAGGAGATAACCACAGTTTTAATAATCTGTCACAATGTGAAACTTAAGCCCACTACACAATATACAGCTTCTCCCACACTCTGGGTCATTTATAACAGGAGTGACAGTCAAACATGAAAGAAAGTAAACATGAAAAATCGGTACTCTAAAATAATTTTAGTTTGGGCCATACTGATTCATACTGGTGACAGGAAATCAGAATTCGATGGGGCTGGCAAGGCGCTTGGAGGCCTCAGACACATGAATTGGTCACGTTGAATTCTGTCATCAGATTCCGGGTGTATCGGTGGTGCTTCATTTGCATTAAATGAAAAGCAGTCCAAAAATACACACTGTTGCTAAGGTTACATCTTGCTAGATGCAAATGAAGATGTGTTTGTTCAGACCAGTTAAAAATACCCTGGCACTAGCTAATTTTCCCATTGGCATAGAGAGATTATCGGCAGCCTATGAAACTGAGACGTTAGGTATACCTTACTCAGCATTAGGGTTCTGGAAAGACCATTATTTCTGAGTAATATTTTTAGAACCTGTAGAAACTACTGTACTCTTTTTCTTATTAATTCAAGTAATAAGTCTGGTTGCAGTAGAGTTATAAATATCATCTAATAGCAGGACCTACTACTGCAAATATATAAATATACTTTCCCCAGGTTCAAAAAGAGCCATCTGCATTGATATTTTTGGAATCTGGGAGGAAATGGGAGCAAGCAGGGCTAGCAATTGCAGTTCAGGAAGACAGGTACAGAAGGATAACGTCCTTTCACCTGGCTGAGCCTTTATGTAGATTATTTTACTTAATTCTCACATAACCCTGCAAGGTAGAATTATTATTTCTCTCTTTAAATTGAGGAAACTGAGACTCAGAGACATTCAGCCACTCTGTAGTAGTAGAAAGGCAGAAGGTTAAATTTAGAATTAACTCTGAAAACATGCTCTTTTTTCTATATCATGCTGCTTGTATAACCAAAGATGAATTCTCTAAAAAATTAAAATCTGAATAGGAAACCTCAGCCAGAAAATCAGAAGTTTTGGTGTTTAAAAAAGAGATTATTCAAAATTGAAGTGCTTTTTACTTTTTGACCCAATTTTATTTATTTTTCTAAATATGCCTCAGCTTCCTGTGAGTCAAGAACAGATAACTTCTGTTTCCCCTTTACCTCTGGAGATAACAACCCCCAAAATCATTAAGTCCCACTAGTTATAAAATCCTAAAATGTAAGAGTCAGAAGGGGCCTCAGAAGTTACCCCACCCACCTCCTTGAGACACAAAATCCCTGGTACCATATCCTGGAAGGAAGGCCATCAGCCATCTGCTTGAAAGCCTGTATATAAACAGTAGCTCACGTTTGTTGAGTGCTAACTCAATATTGAGTATAAGGCACTCATCTGAGCACTTTACCCATTTTAATTCACGTAATCCTTGCAACAACCCAATGACACAGGTACCATTACCCCCATTTCAAAAATGAAGAAAAATACACATAGAAAGTTTAAGTAAATTGTTCAAGTCCTCATAGCCTCTAAGTGGTAGAAATGGAATTAAATCTCATATGGTATTACCCTTATCTAACTATCTATTCAACATCTTCACTTAAATCTCTAATAAATGTTTAAAACATAGCAAGTAAATGAGTCCTATGATTCTCATCTTCCTCAAAACCTGCTGTCACTCCATCACAGTCCTCCCCAAACAGGATCCTGCATCCATTCAATGGCAAAACCTACACGTGACCTTGGATTCTATTCTTCTCCTTAGTCCTCAAATCCAGTCTCTCAGCAAGTCCTATGGTTCATCCCCTGAAATACATGTTGAATCTCTCCACTCTTCCCCACTGATGCTACTACTACCTGGCCCCAAGCTTTGACAATGAGTTGCCCAAATCACTTCAAAGACCCATCATTCTTCTTTCTACTCTTGCTCTTCAGAGCAAGCAGAGTGATTTTCCTACAATGTAAATCAAATGAGGTCACTCCATTCTTTTAAAAACTCCAGTGGTTTCCAGCTGAATTTAGAATAAAATTCAAACTTCTCCATCTCAGGATTTCTCCTTTGTTTTCCTCTAGTCTAATTTTGTATCACTTCCTATGTCACCCATTGGTCTCCAGCCACACATACTTTTGTCTCTTCCTTTAGTACTCCAAGGTATTTTTACTTGCTGGGCCTTTTGTTTGCAAGACCCCTCCCCCTAATTTTCACATGGATGACTATTTTTTATCTTTCAGATCTCAAGCCAAATACTCTCAGCTTGTAACAAATTACTCCAAAAATTAATGGTATAAAACAATCATTTACTATGATCATAGATTTTATGGGTCATGAATGCAGACATGACCCAGCAGACCTGGGACTGGAGCGATCTGAAGCCTGTTCACTCAAGTGTCTGGAGGCTTATACTGGCTGTTGGTTGGGGGCCTCAGTTCCCCTCCATTTGGGCTACCTTGCGCTTCCTAGTGCAGTTACTATAAGGTGAGTAGTAACTGAGTTCTAAGGATGAGTGTCCTGAGAGAGAACAAGAAATGGAGAGAAAGGGAGACGTCATACTGCCTTTTCTGAACTATCATCAAAAGTTACACAATATTACTTTGGCCATACTCTGTTCTGCAGAGGAAGTCACAAAATCCTGGCCAGCTTCATGAGGTGAAGAAACAGGTTCTATTTCTTGATGAGAAGACAACATTCTAGAAGACCATGTGGGAAATGTCTATGATAGGAGTTTTCAACTGATTTCAGCCTCCAGCCCCAGACCTCATAGAAAAGGGACATGCACTCAGCAATCAGTGAGCTGAAGTAAATAAATTTTTAAGCTATTGATTTTTGTGGTAATTCATTAATCAACAATGGAACTAGAATATCGTGGTGGGCTAAATTGTGCCCACCTCCAAGATCTTCATATGTTGAAATTGAAATCTTAATCCCCAGTGCCTCATAATGTGTTTATATTTGGAGATAGGGTCTTTGAAGAGGTAATTAAGTTAAAATTAGGTCTTTAGGGTAGGTTATAATCCAATATGACTATGTCCTTATAAGAAGAGGCGATTGGAACACAGACACATATAAAGGAAAACCCATGTAAGGACACATATATGAATAGAAGGTGGTTGTCTGCAAGCCAAGGAGAGAATCCTCATCAAAAACCAACCCTGCTGGAGCGTTGATCTTGGACTTCTTGGCTCCAGAACTGTGAGAAAATAAATGTTTTGGTTAAGCCACCAAGTCTGTGGTATTTTATCATGGCAACCCTAGAAAATAATGCAAGCAGTATCTAGGGGGAATAAAAACATAATTGCACAAAGAAATGTATATGTTCTCTGAAGTGCTTGTTTTGCATAGCAGACATATGAAAGCAGAACTAATTTTTCCTCAAAAGGGAATTAAACTGTGAATGGTACATCTCTATCACAGAATAAAAGGTTAACATTTAAAAATATTTAGGTACCATGTATCTATTTATACTAATATAAAAAATTCAACGTATTAAATTTTGAAGAACAGCCAGGCACAGTGGCTCCCACCTGTAATCCCAGCACTTTGGGAGGTGGAGGCAGGTGGATCAATTGTGGTCAGGAGTTCAAGGCCAGCCTGACCAACATAGTGAAACCCCGTCTCTACTAAAAATACAAAAATTAGCCAGGTGTGGTGGTGTATGCCTGTAGTACCAGCCACTCAGGAGGCTGAGGCAGGAGAATCACTTGAACCTGGGAGGTTGAGGTTGCAGTGAGCCAAGATGGTGCCAATGCAGTCCATCTTGGGTGACAGAGCAAGACTCCATCTCATAATAAATAAGTAAATAAGAAATAAAACAAAAGTTACAAAACATTACTTATAGCATAATGACATATGCATGTTTTCAATATCAGCATATCTATATCTGTATATGTATTGTATATAAATGCACAGTAGTAGTTCTAGAAGTATAACACCAAACATTTCGTTGTGTTTACTCTGGGGAATAGGGTGGGTTGCATGAAGCTCTGAGTGTGTTGGTCTTTTGCTTTGAACTCTGTATACTTCTAAATTGCTGACATTTTTACACTGACTATGCATTCTAGCATTAGTAATGCAGAAATGAAGTTGATTCCTTAACTAACTCATCATATCTTAATTAACCCATTATAATGCCAATTTCCTGGTTGCCCAGTTCCAGCTTGTTGTAGACCAAGATTGCAGCAGAACATTCTCTAATCCAGCAGCCTCTAACACCCTTCAGCTCTGTGGGAAGCACAGATTAGGTCTTGAATGCCTCAGCTTGAGCAAAAATGCTGGAACAGCAGAATTTGATGGAAATTTCATTAGTGGACTGAATTACCAGAGCCCAGATTGTTAGGTTTGGAAGCGTCCATGCTTCTGCCTGGGAATATGGGGTATAAGGTTGCTGCAGTGGCTAGAATAGTTGTTTCCATTTTGAAAGCCTCCCAAGACAAAGAATAGAGACAGATTGTCTTAAAAATTTAATTCTCTAAATTTGAAAAAGAATTACCAACTACAAACTATGAGCCAGGATGTATGCTACAAAATATACATAAACAGTCCATTGAATGCTCGTAAAACTGTGCAAATTTGACATTATTGTCCTAATTTTACACAAGGGAAACTAAGGCTAAGAAAGTTGGCTTAACTGGAGTAATTCTGAGATCTTTTAACAAAGCAGGTTATTCTCTTGGGAAAAAGTAAAATGTACACTACACCCCCACCATCTTACCTGATACTAATTTGTATCTTCTACCTCATGCCTTTTGTCTCTTATCATGCTACCCTCTTCCTGTCATGTGCAACTGTTGAAGTGAGGCATGGCTTTGCGGCCCCAGGCAATCCTGAGTCCTTCCTTCCTCTCAACATACTCAAGAGCCCCACTCTCTAGGCACTTTTACCAGAGAGAGAAGGGCCAGGAGAAGTGCATAGCGGGAGATCCAGGGGTGCTCACTCTCAGAAAACAAGTTAGCTGAAGCAAATGCCAGAAATAGAACAGTTTGCTTAAAACCAAGAAGGGAAGAAGCTAGAACGAAGTATGAGGACTGGGAGAGCAGGGGAGTAAGGGACGAGTGATGGCTGAACAAGGTCAGAAGTAGCAGTGTTGGGGTATTAATTATATTTTTTTATTTTCTATAAGATTGATAATCTGGTATCTGGAGTTTCACTGACTGGGAAGAGGCTGCCCCACCCATGGCTGGCTAATTCTTAGAGATAGCAGAAGACTTGCCCAGGAGAGCACCTTTCATCTGCATACTAACCAATCTAGAGCCCATACTCCCAACCACCTTCTCTGTCTGGCTCTTACACTCCAGGAGGCGGTACTCTCCTGCCCTACTTATCCCAGAAACAGGTACTGAATAATTAGGGTCAGCTTCTATGCCCCAGAGCCCATTGAAATTATTCAAACTAGCCCATTCTAAATCTACATGCCTTGCCTTTCCCACAGAAACCACAACAAAGGCTCTGATCTCTGTTTTCCTTGACTTTTTTTACCTGATTCCTGCCCCTCTGCCCTGGTGCTTCCCCATGTGACCCCAGGCCTCCTGTTTCTAGAGAATTGTGAGTAAACCCTTTATGACAGCCATTTATATGTCTGTGTGCCTTATTATTATCTGATTAAAACAAATCAAGAGTATATTTTTCAATAGCTGGTCAGGGAAACACATAAATAAGATATTTAAGACACTGGCTGGTGTAAGGAACAGGTACCAGACAATTAGGGTCAGGTGTTCGGATCAGTCTATGTTGATCCACTCTGCCATGGAGCACACTGATTGGCACTCAGAGCTCGAAGACTCTCTCCCTTTGCCCTTGATCTAAACCAGCTTTCTGAAAATTGTCTCATCAGTCGCCTAGAAGTCAGCATTTACTCTTTGAACTTGCTGGACTTTCCTAGGAATACAGAATATTTTGTCCTATGGGAAAAAAATACCGAGACCTTAAATAGCATGTGCAGGTGACCTGGAAAACCCTGAATCCACATCCCTAGAGTACAACCAATGCCCGCTCAAATGATATGGTTTGGTTCTGTGTCCCCACCCAAATCCCATGTTGAATTGAAATCCTCAGTGCTGGAGGAGGAACCTAATGGGAGGTGACTGGATCGTGGAGGTTATTTCTAATGATTTGGTACCATCTCCCAGTGCTATCTCCTGATAGAGATCTCACAAGATCTGATGGTTTAAAAGTATGTGGCACTTCCCCCTTTGGTCTCTCTCTCTCCTGCCTTGCCATGGTAAGACGTTCTTTCTTCCCCTTCACCATCCACCATGATTGTAAGTTTCCTGAGGCCTCCCAGCTACACTTCCTGTACAACCTGCAGAAATATGAGTCAATTAAATCTCTTTTCTTCATACATTACCCAGTCTCAGTTAGATCTTACAGCAGTGTGAGAACAAACCAATACACCAAGGTGGCTGTTGTTATTAACCTGGTCTCATTGCAAGGCACGAGAGTCATAATTAGGATTTGCTTTTCTTTCTCTGGTGAAGAGAAGAGGTAACTGACTGACACACAAAGAAAGAAGTCAACAAAGCATCTTCCCAGTGGCTATTTTCCTAATCACGCATCCAACATGTGATCTAAATGCTCAGGAAGGGACTCTCCTTTCTTTCCTTTCAGAACAACCACATTTAGTCTTTGATCCTCTGGGACCTGTAGAACTTTCCCCTCACTGGTCCTCAGTTTCTCCATCTATACAGAGAGATTGATAAATGAGTTGATCTCTAAGGTCATATCCAATTTGCAGAGTCTGTGATGACCAACTGAAGCATTTAGAGACAGGCTTAGCCTTGAGTATACTGAGTCCCAGTTGGATCAGGAAGCTCTAACTTTATTACAGATGCCATCTCCTTTAATACTGCAGGACTGCCATGCATGAGTGCACAAGTGCATACACATATACACACACAAGAAAGAAAAAAACTGGTTTACTTATTGATTTTGGTTTCTCCACATTAAAAGCCAATACTTTATACTCCAGACAACTCTTTCTGGGTTGTAGGCCATCTGGATAGCTCCCCAGACGCTGATCAGACTCACTAATTATCAGGAAGACATGCCCCCAACCCTAAATAATGGAGGAAGCATATGAGTATTCCATAGAGAACAAAGATTTGGAGCCCAGGATATTCTAACCAGAGCAGGTGCAAAATGCATTTCAGAAGCAGAAACTAAGTGAAGAAAAGCTCCTTTCATTCCTGCAACTTAGGAAACTTTCCTTGGAGCATTGATTTTAAACATCCAGAACCAAACAAAGTCACCATTAATTTTCACTTCAAAGGCCTTTTCTATGACCTCTAGTGGGACAAGTGGATTATAAGGCATTTATGGTCGTGAATTTGCTGTTATTTCTTTTAATGTGGTGCATCCAACGTGCTAAATGCACTAAGTACCTAATAAACTATAAACTGAACCATGAACAATTTCATTATCTTGTTCAGGGACACAGATATCCATTAGTTAATTCACCTATTTGCAAAATAAACAGCAGACATTTTAAAAATGAGAGAAGCATATTGTTTTAAAATTGCATTTATTAATTCATACTCCAGACATTCAGGCAAGATGATAGGCTGAGAAGCAGCTCCATCTCACTTCCATGCTTTTACCAACACGAGAAAAGAAGAGAAGTGAACTCAAATTTTTACAGCTGTGAGTGAAAGTTTAAGTCAAGATAAATTCCTGTGAGTACTTACATCGGATATACGATTCAGGAGCTGAGATTTGAATACCTGTGGGAGAAATGAAAAAAAAAATATGGCCATGTATTTAGAGGGGGTCTGAAGTGGCCTCACTGCACAAAGACCAGCGTAACAGAAGCTACGTTACCTGTGTACTGAGGCTAGAAATGTTTCACCTGTTGGACAAGGAGCAGGATGGCTTAACCAAGGAGGAGACAGAGGCAGAGATGCAACCTCTAAAGTTGTAAAGAACACTACTATGTAGCTGTTATGAATACTTTTCAGAAGATGTAAAAATTCCTGATTGGGAAACTATTGTCAGAAGGGACCTGGTCCTGATTAATCTCATGGGTCTCCAGATGACTGCTTCTACAAATCAGTCTACAAGCAGGATTCCCACAAAAGGAAACTCCACTGTATATTAGAAATCACAGAAAAAAACTGCCATGTGGTATCATCAGCAATAGCAAAGGACACGGGAATTTGTACCCAAAGAAGAGAATTTAATTAGGAATATTTAAAGTGTTTCAAAAAGCAAACTAAGAAAGGGAAAGTACAATGTAAAATTTAATAGAATAAAAACATAATAGGCAAACCTAAAAAAATCTAAAAATAAAAATCAAGGGGCTAAAACTGAGGGGGAGGAATTCAGCATCTTGGCATAATAATTGATTAACCAATAACAAAATAAAAAGAACCATCCAGAACGCAGGAGAGCTGTGCAAAATGGAAAAAGAATCCAAGAGATATGAAGCTTAAGACATGAATTCCAACACAATCAAATAGGTGTTCAAAGGGGCTTGCCTTGTGTTTGCTAACTTGAATGAGCTGTGACCAGCTTTGGTTTCAAAATTGTAATAGTCTTATCAAAAGTGTTAGTCAGTTTCCCTCTTTTCCTAGTCTCTATAATATTTTCCATAATTTAAGAGTTTTCTGTTCCTTGCTAAGTGGTAAAATAGGCCTGGGGAATGTGTGGAGTGGGGTTGTTGGTGACTGGGCATTTTAACTATAAAGTTATTCGATGGTAACATTTGAGGATTTTTATTTCTTCTTGAGTCAATTTTCATATTTATAATTTGCTTTAAAATGTATGCAGTTCAGTCATTGGCATAAAATGGACTAACTCGTTTTTAAATGTACATTTGATAAAATCAAATACTCATTTATATTTTTAAAATATCTGAGTAACCTAGACTCTGTAATAGATAACCTTAACCTGTTAAAGGTATTCTACTAAAATATGTCAGTAAGTGTCACATTCAATATGAAAAACAGAGCAATTTCCCAAGAGAGTGAAAATGAGATCAAGATGCCTAATGTCACTATTTATTTAATATTGTATTGGAGGTCCTGGGCAATGCATTTAGACAAAAAATAAATAAAAATAACTAATAAAAGTTTTAATAAAAACAAAATTTTTATTATTTGCACTTTACATGATTTTTGTAAATGAAAAAACTCAGGTTCTACCAATAAGCTATAGAAGTAGTAAATGATTTTAGTGAGGTCTCTGAGTAGATCAATATACAAAAACTGTATTTTCATACATGAACAATAAAAACTTTGTTAATGAAATTTTAAAATGTATTCCATTATAATAGCGTGAAAAATATCAAACACATGAGCATATAACTAAGAGATATGTAAGGATTATATACGGAAATCTGTGAAACATTATAGAGATAAACAAAAGAAGATACATAAATAAAGGGATATACTATATCATGATTAGAAGGCCCAACATTATAAAGATATCAATTCTTCCCAAATTCATTGAAAGATTCATTGCAATCAAAATAATGATAGGAGAGGTTATTTTGGTTCTTTATTTTGTATTGTTCTTCTGAGAAAATTGACAAGCTAATATTAACATTAAAATGGAACTGTAAAAGAGAAAAAGTTATGGTAATCATGAAGAATAAACAAAATTGGAGAAATGGTGTAACCAGACAGCAAGAATTATTAGAAAGCTAGAGTATGTAGCTACAGTGCTCCAGCACTGGCTTTAGGATAGACAAAGAAGCTAGTGGAGCTAATGGAGATTCAGAAATAGACTATCATATGTATGAGAATTTATTTATAATAAAATGGCTCTGCATAGTCATAGGGAAAAGGCAGGCTTTTCAATAAATGGTTCTAGGTAAAATGGAATTTTATATTAGAAAATGTGAATATTGACCCCTACTTCACATTATGTACATCATGTACAAACATTAATTTCAATTAAATTGCTTAACTCAGCTTGAAAGTTAAAACAACACAGTTCCTAAATGATAACATACGTTCAATAATACATATACTAAAGGATGTTATTCAGCTAAACGACAGTCAGAATAAAAGCAACAGTGAGTTAAGAAGATAAAATATTTTCATAAGACTAAATTTTATTGAGTATAAATATTAAAACATTAATGTTAAAAGTATATGAAATTTGATATTATTAACTCATTTTAATAAGTCATATGTTAAAGAGAAAATAAAAATGGAAAGAATATTTTTAAATGAACAGAATATATCACTACAGCTTAAAATTGTGAGACGTAATTAAAATAGTACTTCAAAATACAAGACCAAATGTGTAAAGTAGAAAATTAAAAAAAAAAAACTGAAAACAAATGAGCTACTAATGAAGAAAAGTTAAATAACAACTCAGGAAAGTCAAAGTAAAAAATAATTTTCAATAAACAAACCAAACAGAATATAAAGCAACAACCCAAGTATTAGTAACGATTATTCTTTCCAAAGCCTAATAAAATATTTTTAAAAACTCACCAGGAAAAAAAAAAAATAAATGCTAAACATATTACCAAAAAGTAGAATATATTATAGATACTGTAAGAGAATAGGAATAACTATGTACCAGTAAGTTTGAACTCAAATAAAATAGAAAACCTTTTAGAAACATATAAGTGATAAAAACAAATTCAGTAAGAATATGGTCAAGGCCAGTGTGCATTTTTAAATACACTATTAATTTTGGTTTGCTGGTATTATATCTGGGAATTTTGTATCTGTAACTTAAAAGTGAGAGACATCTCTGATTTCTTGTTTGGGTATTGTCTCTAACAATTTTCTTTTCCTTAAAATCAGGATTATAATAGTTTTATAAATTAATTCAGAGGCTTTCCATATTCATCTATGCTTCAGAGCAGTTTATCAATTGATTTTCAAGTTTGAAATAAATCACTTGTAAAACCAATTTGTCCTAGAGTTTTTATTAAAGATATATGTAATAAATCTTTAATGTCTATCACGTTTATTGTTCTATATAGATTTTCTGTTTCTTGATTCAATTTGTGTATTTATATTTTTAAGAAAAATAACTTATTTTATTGAAGTATCATTATAACAAAGTAAAAAATTATTTTATTATAATTTTTAAATATCATCTATATCTATTATTGCACCCTCACTTATAGTTGTAGTTTTGCTTGTGTTCTCTCTTTAATTGGATCATATTCTATTTATCTATTTTACTGATTTTTAAAAATTACCTCTTGGTTTTATTCATCAAATCTTCTTGGTTTTCTTCTTCAATTCTCAGTATTCCCTTTTGTCTTTACTATTTTATTTTCTTTATGTAAATATGTCTTCTTCTTTTTCTAATATCTTTATTTGAATTCTTATTTTATTTAATTTTCTTTTAATAGCTACTTTTATAAATTTGCATCATATTATATTTTAGGAAAGATTATTTTGAAATGTGCTTGTCATAAAAAAATGACTTTCCACAATTACAATTTATGGGAAATCTTGCTTTAAAAATTCATACATTGAATCAATCAAATCAGAAACTTGGGAGCAATCAATCTTCCACCACTCCAGCTTTCCCCCATTTTACACCAGCCCACGTTGGCCTTGAATTTTTTAGTCTATTTTTCAAAATTCTATTAGTTCTGTCCTTTTTCTGTTCCCATTCCTGCTGCCACTATCGTAAAGTTATCTGTCATTTCTACCCAGATTGCTGCAATAATCATTAATCTTCCTGTCAACTGCTGTTTTTTAAAAAATGTATTGTCCACAATGCTGTTAAAAATTTACAACTAAGTCCACAGTTTTCTGTCCACTGAATTTTGTCCCTTTCAAATTCGTGTGTTGAAACCCTAACCATCAATATGACTATGTACTGGGACAGGGCTTTTGTGGATGTAATTAGGTTAAATGAGGTCAGAAGAGTGGGGCCCTGATCTGATAGGATCAGTGTTCTTGTAGCAGACACCAGAGAGCTCGCTCTCTCTCCACTGTGTGAGGGTGCAGAGAAAACTTTGCCATCTGCAAGCCGGGAAGAGGGTCTTCACCAGAAACCGACAGTGGTGGCACTCTGATCTTGGACTTCCTCCTTTCGGAAGGATGGGAAAATACATTTCTGCTGCTAAGTCACCCAATCTGTAGTATTTGGTTGTGGCAGCCCAAGCACATTAATACACATTGGTCATGATACTTCCTCATTTAAAATGTTAATGACTTTGCAACGCTTTAAATTCGATTTTCTAATCATGGCTCATAAAGACTTCCATGATTTGTTCTTACATCTCCCTGTCTCCTCTCCCCATTAATCACCCCAGATCATCAGTTGTGCCAAGATGGGAAAGCACTGTCATCCACAAAGCATTCAGTTTCCAGCCACTTCTACACAAACCTTTCCCAGCCCTGTCCTACCAAATTCTCTCTCACAAGTGAAATGGATGCACCTTTTCAACTATTTTACTCCCTTTGCCTAACACTGTGCCTGACACATAATAGAGATTCTATTACAGTCTGTGGAACTGAGTAAAAATGAATAAAAATTATTAGCTATTGTCTTAATTACATTACATGATATATTTTAAAGACCACACACTTTGTTTTTGTTTATTTTAACAGATTAAATCACCCAATTTTCAATTCCATGTCCTAATTCAGGCAAGAATATCCAAAGGCCCTGTAAGAGAAAAGACAAGAAGATGTTGATGAAATAAAGTTCCGGGCCTGGGACTGCTCTGTACACGAATCTGATTATCAGCTAGTATAGAAGTCTCCATGATAAACTGACGATGGCAGGTGGCCATCAGGAGATTCCAGGTGATTTTCCAGAAGAAAAAACTCACACGTGAGCTTTTGCTGTACTTGACCCAGCATCCACCAGTAACAGAAATGTGGGTAGTTGCTGAAATGAAAGCCTTTGTCTCTGCTTATAGAAAAGGTAGGCTGGGCACCGTGCCTTACATCTGTAATCCCAGCACTTTGGGAGGGCGAGGTGAGCGGATCACGAGGTCAGGAATTCCAGACCAGTCTGGCCAACATAGTGAAACCCCATCGCTAACAATACAAAAAAATTAGCCGGGTGTCGTGGTGGGCGCCTGTAATCCCAGCTATTCAGGAGACGGGAGACTGAGGCAGGAGAATCGCATGAACCCGGAAGGCGGAGGTTGCAGTGAGTCGAGATGAGGCCATTGCACTGCAGCCTGGGTGACGGTGCAAGACTTCGTGTCAAAAACAAAGGGAGAAAAAAAAATGTAAAGGGAAACAATGCCTCAAAGTTGTCAATTGGACACATTGAAAGAACAAATGACACCCAATGAAGTAAGGATTTAAGAAGATAAAATCAAAACAGTTTTCATTACAGCAGACACTGCTGTTGCTCCCCCCGGATCTCCTCAGGTACCTTGTACTGTTGCTGTGCTGATCACGGCGTAACAAAACAGGAAATTACTAGCAAAAAATTAACAAAAAAATTAAAACATTGTTCTGTTAAATGAGAAAATTAAAATTGACATCACACATTATCAATGAATTAACTCAAAGGCACAACATTAAAAAAAGCTGTTATTTACATATCTAAAGGAACTCCATAATGTTTTTTAAACATTTTTATTTCAAAAGCTTTTGGGGTACAAGTGGTTTTTTGTTACATGGATGAATTATATGGTGGTGAAATCTGAGATTTAAGTGCACTCATCACCCAAGTAATGTACATTGTGCTCAATTGGTAGTTTTTTTATCCCTAACCCTCCTCCTACCCTCCTACTTCTGAGTCTTTAAAGTTTATTATACCACCCTGTATCCCTTTGCATATTCATAGCTTAGTTCTCACTTGTAAGTGCAAACATACAGTTTTTGATTTTCCACTCCTGTGTTACTTTACTTGGAATAATGGCCTCTAACTTTATCCAAGTTGCTGCAAAAGACACTATTTTATTCCTTTTTTGTGGATGAGTAGTATTCCATTATATATATCTCACATTTTCTTTACTCATTATTTGATGGGCACTTAGGTTTGTTCCATATCTTTGCAATTGTGAATTGTGCTGCTATAAACATAAATGTGCAAGTGTCCTTTTCATATAATGAGTTCTTTTTCTTTGGGTAGACACCCAGTAGTGAAATTTCTGTATCAAATGGCAGAACTACTTCTAGCTCTTTAAAGAATTCCCATACTGTTTTCCATAGAGGTTGTACTAGTTTACATTCCTACCAGCAGTGTATAGGTGTTCCTTTCTCCCCGTATCCATGCCAACATCTATTGTTTTTTGACTTTTGAATAATGGCAATTCTTGCAGGACTAAGTTGATATCCCTTTGTGGTTTTTATTTGCATTCCCCTGATGATTAGTGATATTGAGCATTTTTTCATCTGTTATTTTGCCATTTGTATATTTTCTTTTGAGAAGTGTCTATTTATGTCTTTTGCCTACTTTTTGATGGGATTATTTGTTTTTTTCTTGTTCATTTGTTTGAGAACTCCATAATCTTAAAGGTTTTTCATTACTAAATAAGAAAGACTGAGGATAAATTAAATAATAATTAAGCTCAAGAAGTTAACTGAAGGAAAACAAAAATTTATAATAGATTCATAAAGATAAAACCATCATATATTATGAATTAGAAAGCAAAGCAAATCTAACAGCACATCAAAAAGATAATTCATCATTATCAGACAAGTTTCACCCCAGGAATACAAGGATGTTTCAACATATACAAGTCAATAAATGTGATTCACCACATAAACAGAATTAAAAACAAAAACCATAAGATTGTCTCAGTAGACACAGAAGAAGCATTCAGTAAAATCCCTTTATGTTAAAAACCCTCAACAGGCTAGGCATAGAAGAAACATACCTCAAAATGATAAAAGCCATATATGACAAACCCATAGCCAACAACATCATAGTGAATGGAGAAAAGTTTAAAGCATTCCTCCTAAGAACTAGAAGAAGGCAAGGACGCTTACTTTTATCACTTGTATTCAACACAGTACTGGAAGTGCTAGCCAGATCAATCAGGAAAGAGAAAGAAATAAAGGGCACACACACTGGAAAACAGAATGTCAGACTATCTGTTTGCTGATGATATGATTGTACACCTAGAAAACCCTAAAGACTCCTCCAAAACACTATTAAATTGTTACAAGAATTCAATAAAGTCTCAGGTTACAAAATCAGTGTATTCAAATCAGTACCACTGCTATACACCAACAATGATCAAGTTCAGAATCAAAACAAAAATTCAATCCCTTTCGAAACGACTGCAAAAAAGAAAGCAACTCAGAACATACTTAACGAAGGAGGTGAAAGATCTCCACAAGAACTACAAAACACTGCTGAAAGAAATCATAGATGACGCAAACAAATGGAAATACATCCCACACTCATGAATTTGAAGAATCAATATTGAGAAAATGACCATACTCCCCAAAGCAATCTATAGATTCAATGCAATTCCTATCAAAATACCAACATCATTTTTCACACAGAAAAAAAGTCTAAATTTCATATGGAACCAAAAAAGAGTCCAAATAGTCAAAGCAATCCTAAGCAAAAAAGTTAAATCTAGAGGCATCACATTACTCAACTTCAAATTATGCTACAAGACTATAGTAACCAAAACAGCATGGTACTTGTATTACTGTTTTCATGATGCTAATAAAGACATACCCAAGACTGGGTAATTTATAAAAGAAAGAGATTTAGTGAACTCACAGTTCCACATGGCTGGGGAGGCCTCACAATCATGGCAGAAGGTGAAGGAAGAGCATAGTCACATCTCACATGGTGGCATGCAAGAGAGCTAGTACAGGGGAACTCCCATTTATAAAACCGTCGGACCTCATGAGACTTACTCACTACCATGAGAAGAGTATGGGGGAACCACACCCATGATTCAATTATTTCCACCTGCCCCTCCCCTTGATATCTGGGGATTATTACAATTCAAGGTGGGATTTGGGTGGGGACACAGGCAAACCATATCAGTACTGGTATAAAAGTAGATATATAGATCAATGGAATGGAACAGAGAATCTAGAAATAACAAATCTAGAAATAATCTATTCTAATCTAGAAATAGAAAATCTAAAAATAGAGTATCTAAAAATAAACCCCAACCAACTGATCTTTGACAAAGCATACAAAAACATAAATTGGAGTAAAGGATACCATTTATTCAATAAATGGTGTTGGTAAAACTGAATACCCACATGTAGAAGAATGCAACTAGATCTCTACTTTTCACAACATACAAAAATCAACTCAAGATGGATTAAAGACTTAAATCTAAGAACTGAAACCATAAATATTCTGGAAGAAAACCTAGGAAAAACTCTTCTGGACATTGGAATAGGCAAATAATTTATAACTAAGACCCTGTATTAGTCTGTTTCACACTGCTGATAAAGACCTACTCGAGACTGGGAAGAAAAAGAGGTTTAATTGGACTTACAGTTCCATATGGCTGAGGAGGCCTCATAATCATGGTAGGAGGTGAAAGGCACTTCTTACATGGCCGTGGCAAGAGATAATGACAAAGAAGCAAAAGTGGAAACCACTGATAAGGCCATCAAATCTATTGAGGCTTATTCACTATCACGAGAATAGCATGGGAAAGACTAGCCCCCATAATTCAATTTCCTCCCCCTCAGTTCAGTTCAAGTTGAGATTTTGGTGGGGACACAGCCAAACCATATCAGAACCTAAAAGCAAAAGCAACAACAACAAAAAAATAATAAATGAAACCTAATTAAACTAAAAATCTTCTGCAATGCAAAAGAAATAATCATCAGAATAATCAGACAACTCACAGAATGGGAAAAAGTGTTTACAAGCTATGCATCTGACAAAGGACTAATATCCAGAATCTACAGGGAACCCAAAACAGTATAAGAAAGAACAAATAAACCCATAAAAATGTGAGCAAATGACATGAGCTGGCACTTCTCAAAAGAAGATATACAGATGGCCAACAAGCATATGAAAAAATCCTCAACATCATTACTCATCAGGGAAATGCAAATTAAAACCACACTGAGGTACCACCTTACCCCAGCCACAATGACAATTATTAAAAATTCAGAAAACAATAGATGTTGGCATGGATGTGGTGAAAGCGAATGCTTATACACTGCTGGTGGGAATGTAAATTAGTACAACCTCTGTGGAAAACAAATGGGGATTTCTCAAAGAACTGAAAGTAGATATACCATTTCATCCAACAATCCACTACTGGCTATCTACCTGAAGGAAAAGAAGTCATTATATCAAAAAAAATTTACATGTGTATGTTTATCACAGCACAATTCACAATTGCAAAGATATGGAACCAACCTAAATGCAAATAAACCGATTATTGGGTAAATAGAAAGTGTGGTATATATACAACATAGAATACTACTCGGCCATAAAGAACAAAATAATGTATTTTGCTGCAACTGGCATGGAACTAGAGGCCATTATTCTAAGTGAAGTAGCTCAGGAATAAGACACCAAATACCATATGTTCTTACTTATAAGAATATATAAGCCATGGGTATACAAAGGCATACGGAGTGGTATAATGAACAAAGGGTATACAAAGGCATACAGAGTGGTATAATGAACCTTGGAGACTCATACGTGAGAGGGTGGAAGGGGGATGAGGGATTAAAAGAACTACCTGTTTGGTACAATGTACTCTACTTAGGTGATGAAAGCACTAAAATCTCAGATTTCAGCACTATATAATTCATCCATGAAGCAAACAAACAAACAAACAAACCACTTGTACCCCAAAAGCTATTGAAATAAGAAAAAAAAACAACAATTATTTTTAAAAATTTTTATAAAAGGAGAATTGACAAAAAGAAAAAGAGCAGTGACAATTCTCTAGTAAATTATAGAAGGGAAAAAGAGATAAAGTGGAATTCCAAAGGAACCAAAAGTACATCTTCAAAGGGGATTTACAAATTATAAGAGAATTTTGTGTATAATTGACTGTCAATACATTTGAAAATCTCTTTCATTTTAATGAAAAAGTGAATTGCCAAAACTGGCTTATGAAGAAAAACAAAATCTGCATGAACCAATAACTTTGAAAAAGTCTGTCACTAAAACGAGTCCCATAAAATGTCACCAGTACAAATTTATTTATAAAATAGATCTCTGGGATTCCTATCCTATTTAATGTTTTTAGAGCACACAAAGGGATAAAAAAAAATCAATTATTTTTATAGCTTAATGCTGATACCAAAATGTTACAATGATAGTCAGGAATAAAAACATATATTGAAAATATGTGTATATTATATAGATAAACAACATATTAGCAAAACAGCCCCTGTATTTCAAGATTTAAAAACAAGACTTCTCCATAAGGTTACTTGAGGCAGAATGGATGTCAGTTAGTGAACCATCTCAGCAAATAGAACAAGTAGGGCTCATTTCAGTTATGCAAAGGTAACTCACCTTTAGGAACTCAAGGTAATTTAATATATTCACAAGATAAAGAAAAACTGTGAGATAACCTCTATAGACAGTAAGCAGGCATTTGGTAAAATTAATATCCATTTCTAAATAAAACAAAACATCTTTTCAAATTAGAGTTAGAATGTTCTCCTAAATGTCATTGACTTGGGAACCGCAGGTGAGGTCCTTAGACCATGAGAATCCAGCAAGACAGCATTCAAGGGATGTGCAGTGAATATTTCCCAGCCCCAGAGCGTGAAGCCAGCTGCCAAGGGACCAGTTAAAGGAAGAGCTTTCTTATCTCTTTAACACTCCTCACTCCCAATTTCCAAACTTGATGGGTTAGAAACTACTTACCAAGCCAGTGTAGGGGAGGAGGAGTGCAGGAGAAGGGATAGCATCCGTGGAGAAATAAAAAATAGTGGCTGTGGAAGGCTTCCTGCCTGAGACATACTCATTCTGGGAGGGGAGAAGATTTAATCCTAAATCAACTTTGGAGTTCTACTTAATATCTTGGACTTCACATTCTAATTTTTGGATTGAGATTGTTTGACACTTAAATTTTATACTGTTATTTAAGAGTAAGGAGAAAAACTATGTGTCTGTTGGAGTTTTCATCCAAGACCAAAGGAAAATTATCTCCTCTAAGACATTGAGAGGGACTGGAGTTTTTATTATGTCATCAGTCTTGCATAGCTAATTGTACTGGTTACATTTATTTTCAGTTCCATATGAACATTTGAATCAGTTTGTCAAGTAACTAAAAAAAAAAGAAATCCTGTTAAGATTCTGAGTAGAACTGCATTTAATTTATACATTGATCTGCGGTGAAGTTACATTTTTATAATACTAGGTGTTTTCTAGTCGAGGGTTCTTTTTATATCCTCTGCCAGTTTTCTAATTTACTTCACATAGGCTATGCATATTTTTGTTAAGATTGTCCCTAGGCATTTTTAATTCATTTGTACAGCAATAAGAAGTGCTTTTCCATTATAATTTCCCTTATGATTTCCACTTTTTTGTCTTACAATTTCCATGTAATCATCACTATATATTGGAATTTATTGAACTTTTTTGTGGGTCTTTAGACCAACAACCTTACAAAGTTCTTTATGCTTATTTGTTTTTATTGTCTAAATAATTAAAGGATCTGCAAATATCATTTTTTCTTTACTAATATTTAGGCTTCTTTTAATTTTATTTAATGAATTTCATGGATTTTATGCAACTACATCAATTCACATTATCAGAGTGTGACTATTTCGTTATACCAGCTGACTGAGGAGTGTGTGTATGTGTACATGTGGCCAGTCAGGAATATCTTCTGACATCAGTTAAGATGATCCCATGGCTCTTATCCTTTGAAATGTTAATACTGAATTTCATTCATTGTTTTCCTGATGAGGAACTGTTATTGTATGGCAATAACTATAATAGAAAGGGAGAAACCTTAAATATTCATAATGCGTTACGTTTTTAATTCAATGCAACGTATTATTGTATAAGTGTCCCGTGTCTGAGTTTTGCATATATGTTTGTGAGGCTGGCCAAAATCATGTGTGGGGTGTGTGTGTGTGTGTGTGTGTGTGTGTGTGTGTGCATGTATATTAGCCTTTTTTAGGGTTTAGTATTAAATAGCATTAAATTGGCTGTGAAGTGTTATTTTTCTGTGCTCCAGATCAGTCAATACAACACGAGAATTACCTTATTTTTGAAAAGCAAACTGAGCAGGAATCTGTTTTTATAGGGCTAGATCTTGACTAATTTTTAAAATGTTTCCCACGTTATTAAATCAGTGTGCTACCTTTTATTGATTTGATTTTACTAAATGATATGTTACCAGAAGAATCATTCACATTTTTTACTTTTCCAACTTTTGCCCTGAAAATGAATGTTTTATTCCTCTATCCATTTAAATAATGTTTATCCTTTTCTAATCTCCATATTTTTTCTTTTTCATTGTTCTATTTTTTAAATTTGGGTTAATTTGTCACGGATTTCCTATCTTATCAATTTTTTCCAAATAACCCCCCTTTCTTCATTTTATTATTTAGGATTTTTTATAACCTTTTAAAATTTCCATATTTTTTGCTTTTAGCTTTATCAAAGCAGTCTTCTTTTCTGAGGGGATTTATATTGATCTATTTTCTTACCTTCTTTAATTGTATGCTTACTTCTTTTATTCTCAATTTTCCTTTTTTCTCTTATATGAAAGTAAGACTATCTATGAGGACTGCTAAGCCAACAGTTTACAGCTTTCAAAATGAAGTGCATTCATTGTAGTTTATTTCTAAATAGACATTTTAATTTTCTCTTTAATTCAAAATTTATTTAAAATCTTTTATGTGGCCATTTTTATTAAAGTCTAACGTACATACAGAAAAGTGCACATGAAGTAACAGGAGTGTGTGTTTCAAAAATATTTTTAGTATGAAATGAATAATTTTTAGTGTAAGTCATCCTTTGATGTATTTTCTCACTTTATTACATTACAGCAATAATTCAATGTATTTTTTTGTGTTTTATTAAAATTTTCTTTAAGATCTAATACAGTGCCTTTTTTGAATACTCATGTTTTTTAAAAAATATATTATTTCTATTTATTGGTGCAAATTTTCATAGAAAATAGATATATAAATACATATGATGATATCATTCACACATTTTCATTATATAATGTATCTAATGATATTTAATTATCCTTAGTTTTTCTAAAATTTGTTCAGGTCAGAGCACAGATTTCAAAGAAATTTATTTGTATGGCACACTCAGAAATTGAACAAAGCTGCTTGAAGCCTGAGGTAATTGGTTTTAGGCTGTGGCTGCCTCAGGTCCCACCAGGCCACCCCATGGCCACATGGATCAATATCTCAGCACTTCAGTGACCCATCTGCGGCGCACCGCTGTGGGAACGGTTGGGAAGCTCAGCTCTCAAGCCTTTGTTATTGTTTACTTAATCTGCTGATTTCAAAAAACTGTGCATTAAAATGAGCTACATGAATGTGGATTTGTCTGTTTCCCTTTTAATTTGTTAGTTTTTTCTTTACAAATTTTGAATCAAGATTGTAAGAGATCTAAAAATCTATGATTCATACGGATTCCATGATTTTTAAAGATTACATTATTTATCAATATTTTATCTCTCCATTGTCCTACTTAGAAATCCTCACTTTAAATTCACTCTTGCCTAAAATTAATATTGCTATTTTGGGGTTTGTACTATAACAGCGTACCTAGTACCAATAAAAGAGTCAATTTACGTTACTTACAAGTGGTACACCTAAAACAGAATGAAACATACATTCTGCCTTTTACGTTTCATTCTGTTTTAGGTGTGCCACTTGTAAATAGTACAGAGCCATTACTCAACCTAAGAATCTCTTTCCTTCAGATTCATTGCAATTACTTCCTTTGGACTTATTTTTGCACTCATATTTTCGACTTAAAGAGTTTTTGCAGGGTTTATTTTTGTTTCTCTGTCCTGTTTTTGTTTTAGGTGATTGAGTTTTCCTTGTTCATGTTATTCCTCTAGTATATTCATGTTTATACATCCTATATAAATTTTGCTGGTGAAAACTTTTAAGTCATTGGATTACATATCATCTCTAGAGCCAGCCAGTATCTATATCTTTTATTTCAACCAGATATAATCTTTAGGAAAATTTCATTTCCCCCATCTCTCTAACCCTAGCCTCCTTGTATACTAATGTACAGATTGATGTTAAAATATTTTTAAAATATGCAAAAATAATTATTTCAACTATAAGTTCTATTGGTTGCTGGAGTTTGGTGATGTGGCTTTCTATGTTATGGTTTTGAGTCTTTTGCAAGGCTATTTTAAAAAAAAACACATATATCTTCCCTTTCTTGAATTTATTATTTATTTTGATATAATCTGTGCTCAAACAAGTCTTTTGGAAGATTCTCTGAGTTGTGAGTTTTAAGAGCACTTGCATTACCAAGAACATCTTTACGTTTTCCTCTCATCTCAGTGGTAGTGTGTGTGTCAATTCTAGAACTCTTCTCTCAACATAATTTTATCTCATAACTCTGAAAAAACTTCCTCCATTATTCTTAGTATCCAACATTGCCAAAAAGAAGTTAGATGATAATCTAATCTTTACTGCTTTCTTCTTTTCTTTTTCTACAAACTTAGAAGAATTTCTTTTATTTTATTCTGAGCTTTTATTAGCACATAACTAGATGTAAATATTTGTTTATTTATCTATCTATTTAAATTAATCCCAAGTAGCACTTTTTGGGTCTTAAGGTTTGATAACTCTGTCTCAAACCACTTACTTTCTTCTGAAGAGTAAGCTGTAATCTGTCTGTTCTCAAGATATTCCTGCTGTTGATTACCTAGGGAGGGGTCAGGTTGCCGGGTAGGAAGTTGAAACTTAGAAGGTGTGGTAGGCAGAATGGCCCTTCAAAGATATCCCATCCTAATTCCCAGAACCTCTCAGTATGTTTAGGCATTCCTGCCGTGATTTTGTTACATTATATGGTACAGTTGACCTTAAGATGTGGAGATTATCTAGCTGGGCCTGGCCCAATCTCATGAGTTCTTGACAACAGTGTGCTTTCTCTGAAGCAGAAGGGGAACTTAGAAACACTGGAAGCATAGAAGACTCAATATATCGTTACTGCTTTGAAATGGAGGAGGCCGTATTCAGAGAATATGGAATAACGGATATGAGAGCCTAGAGGAGCTGAAGGCAATCCAGGCCAACAGTGAGAGAAAAAATAGCTACCTTAGACCTACAACCCCAAGAAACTGGATTTTGTCAAAAACCTGAAAGTTGTCGGAAGTGGATTTTTCCCAGAGCCTCCTGATAAAAACCCAACCGGTCAACACTTTAATTTTGACCCTACTGTAAGGCCCTAAGAAGAGAACCCAGTCATGTCTATCCAGACTTCTAATCCATAGAACTGTGAGATAATAAATAGGTGCTGTTGTAAGCTGTTAAACTTGTGGTAATTGTCATGCAGCAGTGGAAAGCTACAGACAGCAAGCTTTTTTCAAGTGGGAAATAAATCCCTGCTTCTTACTCTTGGGCTCTGAGGATGGGAAATATTTGGGTATGAAAGCTAAGTAAACGGTGACAGTGTAATAAACGGAAGATCTCAGAAGAGAAAATTGAACATTTTGTAACTAATGTCATACAGTCAAGGCCCTGGCAACCTTTTTTTTGTTGTTTTGTTTTGTTTTTGAGACAGAGTCTTGCTCTGTTGCCCAGGCTGGAGTGCAGTGGCATAATCTTGGCTCACTGCAAGCTCCGCCTCCCAGGTTCACTCCATTCTCCTGCCTCAGCCTCCTGAGTAGCTGGGACTACAGGTGCCCACCACCACGCCTGGCTAGTTTTTTGTTTTTTGTTTTTTTTTTTGCATTTTTAATAGAAACGGGGTTTCACCGTGTTAGCCAGGATGGTCTTGATCTCCTGACCTTGTGATCCATCTGCCTCGGCCTCCCAAAGTGCTTGAATTACAGGTTTGAACCACCGCGCCCGGCCAGGCCCTTGCAACCCTTTCTACCAAGCAAATGACAATCCATTGTTAAGATGGAGAAAGCTATCAGTTTCCTTATATTGATTCAAACTAGGTCAAAGACACATCCTTCTTAGGTAGATATTACTTCTCTTGTTTAAAATTAGGAAACCATGGCTCATAAGATGAAGTGACTTGCTCTGAGCTACGTAGTCACAGTCGAGCTGGGGTTTAAAACAAAACTTGTCTCTTTTCCCAAACTCTGAGCATTAGTTCATTCATACCTAACACTCCAGTTCAAAGGCTGGGACAGCTCTTTTCTGAGCCCTAGACTCTGAGACCGGGACCTGACCCTGCCTGGATCCTGCCAGCTCCTTCACTTAAGATTTCCATCTTGTCCTGCTTAGATTGGACTTCACAGCTGACTCCCACTGCCTCTTAAACACGAATATGGAAGCCTATGGGAATCGCCCCCAGGCCCGCCAGTGGCCCTAAAGCTAAATGTTATATCCATCCAACTCCTTTACTTTCTCCTCAAGGAGACAGCCCCTCCATCTAGACATTTGCCTCTTATTCTAAGACCATACTCCATCCCCTTCTGAAGTAGGAGGAGAAAACATTTGAAAGTATATGCATGTCCTGTTTTAGTTGTCACAGTAACCAAGGGGTACTCAGCTATTGAAATGTACTGTTCCTACAATTCATGGGTCAGTTCACACAATGAAAACCTGTCTTGCCCTAAATGCCAGTAGCACCCCAGTTAAGAAACACTTGACTGTGGTCTGTTTCCCTTCCCCGTGACCTGAGGCAGCACATCACCCAATTTTATCCAAACTAGTTGTATCTGCCATACAATGCCTGCTGCGATCTTGCCTCTACCCACCTTTCCAGAACTATTTCCTTTTATGAATATCCTGGGACACCTTACATGCTCCCATTTCTTTCTGCCTCAGGATTCCTACACCTTTTTCCTCTAATATCTTTCTTCTACTTGTCTATTTGCCTAGTGACAGGCAATCATTCATCCCCAAAGTAGCTTAAGTTCTATTTTTAGGAGGTTCTTCCTAAGTCCCTGAGGCAGGGTCTCAGTGAGGATGGAGGTCTACTCTGTATCTCCATAATTTAGTATTAATAAATAGTCCAACAAATAAAGTAGTTGTTTAATGAATATTATTAAATAACTAAATTAGTGAATAAATAAATTAATTCTGTAACCAATGATGGATTATTGAGTAAATGAGCAATTGAATGGGAAGAAAATATGCATTACATATTACTCTGTGATACATTTCACATCATAAATAGCGTGCAAGCATTAAATACCATCCATTGTCTTATGTGACACTGAACTCAAGCTAAAGCAGAGTTCTCAATGCATTTCAAGGTGCCTTAAACAGTCTCCTCCTCTTGTGCTCATAAGTACTTGGCTTGTTATCGGTTGTGCACTGTGCACATGGTACTTTGCCCCTCCTTGGTAGGCTGGTGGCTGGTCTGGACCATGAAGCTCTCTCAGTGAGCGTGATGTCTGGACCTCCAGGGGCAGTGACCAGGAGAGCCAGGCAGTGAGTGCCTACTGGCTGTGTCTGGGTGCCTGAGTAAGGAGGGCAAGCTCAGCTGTCCCTTTGCTGTTCTCTTGATCTGGATTCCTTCATCCAGAATATTATTAAAAATGGAAACATCTCATTTTAAATAACAGAAGAGTTATTTTAAAAATACTGTAACTTTGCATCAAAAATGTATCATCCTTTCAATATAAGCATATCATTACATATGAAGCCTCTGGAGGCCATGTGCATTGACTGATGCCTCTCCAGTTCCCCGCGTTGGTTAAATGGGAATGTTAAAAGTCTACTTCTCAAAAGTGAGAAGTGCACATAAGGAATTTTGTGCTAGGGATGTGGAAACTCTGATATACTGTATTCATTTATTCATGTGCTTCAGATGCATCATTTACTGTACATCCATGATATCCCAGGAACTAGGAGTCTGAGGAAGGCCAGCACTGTTATTCTCAGAGTTCATGGTCTAACACGGGAGACCAACCCATAGAATTTATGATGAGAGAGGTTGAGGCAAGCAGGGGGCTGACTTCACAGGGCAGACATCCTTCACTTAGCCCATGGGAATTGGAGGAGGAGATAGGAGAGATTCCCAGGACAGATGAGTTCCAAATCTGAATTTTAATAAAGTAGTAAAGACCAAGAGAGGAGGAATTCCAGAAAGAGAAACCAGCCTGTGCTGCAGAAATGCCAAAAGCTGCTGAGTATTGTTCCTTCTACCTTTCTTATGACTGCCCATTGTGAATAACACTTGCCTAATTATTAATGATACACTGCTTTGTGTCCTATTGTACCATCACTGAATGCTACTCCTTTGTTGCATTGCTGTTAAAGTCTCACTTGTTTATATGTTGTCTCCTCAAAGAACTATGATGTTTTTTCTCTGCATCCTAAACAGAACTCATGCAGAAACAAAACTCATCCCCTTCCCCAGAACCTGCTCCCTCTTCAACTATCCCCTCTACAATCCCTCAGTCACACAGACTCAAGGCCCTGGGTTCATCTTTAGCACCTCCTTTCCATCTCCTACTTCCATTCTTTTCTCCCTGTCCTCTCAAACACACCAGTCCTGAAGGCTCAGTACATGTGCCTCAGTTAAGTTCCCTTCCCACCCCCAACTCCAGCAACATCTCTCCCAGCCCTAGGTCTGCCTGAGCCTCTCTGAGAGGTCTAAGGGGCCTCACTTATTGCCGCAGGCTCCGCCCTGGCCTCTTGGACCCCAGGCTTGTCCTCTGACTGTCTCTGCACATGGGCTGAATGACTGAACTCCACCGTCTCTGTGCTTCTGGTGTTACCCTAGCCCTTTCAGCCCAGAAAGATGGACATAACATCTTTCTTGCATATTACAGGGATGTGATGAGACTCGAGACCAGTTTAATATGGTGCCAGGTACAAGGAATTGGAAAAAGTGAGATTTTGGACATTACTAATGTGCTTTTTCTTGGGCCTTTCCAAGCACTCGACCTTTAATATGCTCCAGAGATTTGTGTGGTGTGTGTGTTTGTGTGGCCAGGTTGAAGAACAGGGTTTTGACATACAGAAAGAAAGAAAGAAAGAAAGAGAATTATGAAGCAAGACAATAATCCCCAAGCCAGACTATTGTTTTCAGAGAAATTTACTGAGTGCATTTTTTTTCACGCTGGCATATTTAGAACCAAATTTGGATAACTATATTCTTAGATCGTTCCCAAAGTGCAGAGGAAAACATTCTTCTCTACCCCTAAGATTTACTGCAGTCAGAAATCAGGAGCCTGTGACATACAGGGAGAAGAAATGCTCAACCCAATGTAACTTTTCCAGGCTGTTCTCCATTCTGGGGAAATGGCTTCAGATTCCAGCACTTATTATAGAAAAAAATAAATCTCAGAAAGAACTTGGGGAGAGGGGGCAACGGAATGGGGCCTTGACAGAGGAAGGTGGAGACGCATGGGTCTGCTGCCTGTGAGAGCTGAGGGAAGCTAATTCTGCAGAGAGGATTGACCATTTTCCCCTAGGGAGCATTGCTGAAGCCAAATGTATGGACAGTCCATCAGTAATAGCTACAACATGATCACCTGAGTTCCTGGCAGCCACATAGCCACGTAAACAACAGGCGTGGTTCTGATACCAAAATGTGCAACCTGGTGCAATTCTGAGGACCCGAAGAACCACAGGGGCCTCTGCCTTTCCAAGGCCAGGAGGCCGTTTTAACTTCCCTTCCCATACACTCAGACTCTATCTTAGGCAAAGGAGTGGGATTGTGGGGGAGGGGGATCCCCCAAACAATGAAACAATTTTTTTTTTGAGACAGCGTTTCACTCTGTTGCCCAGGTGGGAGTGCAGTGGCACAAACACGGCTCACTGCAGGCTCAGCTTCCCGGACTCAAGCAATCCTCCCACCCCAGCATTCCGAGTAGCTGGGACTACAGGCATGCGCCACCGTGCGCAGCCAATGAAATGCTCTCTATCAATTCTGAGATTGAATAATGCCTTGAGAGAGGTCTTCAGTTTTAATTTGGGACTAAACTCTATACCAGACTGAAATAATTGAGATTTTAGTAGTTTTTCTTTTATTTGGGTGTGCGTGCGTGCATGTGTGTGTGTGTGTGTGTGTTTGGTGTGTGAGTTAATGTTTTATTGCCTTCTGGTTAACTAGCATAGGGAGATTTTTGAGAAGGCCATTTGATTATACACAAATTTTTAAAAACAACTACCATTTTCTCTGCAAATCCAAGTTGTTGTGAGTATTGGCTTTGTGCCTTCCTCCTGCGTAGCCTTCCAATCCATTGCAGTGAGGAGAAAGATGAATAGGAAGAGATGAAAACTGGAATGCAATCCCAAGAAATGACTTAACCTGATATCTAACTGACTCTATGATCTATCCTGACTTACCCTCAATATTATTTCTCATTTATTCCTTTAATCTACCCAATCCCTTTCCAAGGATCATTTCTTCCAAATTCAGAGTCTCTGTGAAAATGAGCTACAGTTTCCTAATTAGAAACTTGTTCTCCTGCTTGGGGCAGGGCCCTCCTCCTGCTCCCACCTGTCTCAATGCTTCTCTGAAGCTCGTTTTCTTCCTCTCTTTGTTCTGAGTTCATAGACTCTGGGTATCCAGGGCTGAGCCTCAGTGGGCACAAAGAATAAGAGCTGAAAGTGGAGATGAAGAGAAACTGGAGCACCAGCCTGCCAAAGGCATGGGATCAGATAAG
Organism: Papio anubis; assembly: GCF_008728515.1. Classification (NCBI taxonomy): domain Eukaryota; kingdom Metazoa; phylum Chordata; class Mammalia; order Primates; family Cercopithecidae; genus Papio; species Papio anubis. The sequence continues at coordinate 16,405,371 of NC_044989.1, read as the reverse complement.
AACCAGGGAGCAGACACAAAGAGAAGGGGCTCTCTACAAGTGACACAAAAATGGCCTTTGTGTGGAAGAGGCACTGCTGGGAGTTGAGGAAGTAGCCTGGCTGGGCCATTTTTGGGAATCCTAGCCGTGGCCACTGGTCTTGTTTGCTTCTCAGCTTTCTCTATTTCCAGGTATCAAGCTTCAGGCCAGCATGGGCTGGGATCTCAGCAACAGGTGCCTGTGAAGGGGAGATGAAATCTCATAATAAAGCCAGTTTCATTATTAAAATGACTCAAGAAACCGCCATTGGTTGTAGTCTGCTGAGTGTCTGGCCCTGTGCTAGGAGAGTCAGGGAGAAGGAGGTTTCGTCAGAAGGCCCCTGTGCCAGTGAGAGTGCCCAGTGGAGTGGGATGCATTTATATTCACAGATCAGGATCAGCCAGCAATAGCACGGATGCTGCCGGTGGTACTGCAGACTCCTAGCTCAGTGCTCTGTTTCCATGACACTTCTTCTGAATTATTATTAAAACAAGTCTACATGAGCTAATACTGTGCATGCTCACTCTGCTTAAACGCTTCCACTCCCAATCCTGTTTCTCCTCTGTGCCCCCATAGAACCATGTTCATTTCTTTACTGGGTCTGTAGTATTTTGTCCTGAGGATTACAAAGCAATTCTTGAGATTTTGGAGAATATTAATGTAGCTGCTTTAACAGCTATTTTGAAAACCATTAAAATTTAAGTTGTTTTCCTTACCAAGTAGTGGCAGAACAAACTGAGCCTCTAGGGAAACTTTGAGCGTTGGCATCAGAATCAAGGTACTGAATTTGGCGCTTCCGGGTCTAAGAACTGTACCAAGTTGGCCGTATCAAAATATCCTGCTTTTCCCTTCTGTACGGGCCTGGACTGGGTGACTGCTTTAGGATCGTGGGGCCTGGACCCTGACTGCCTTGTATTCTGGCTCAGAGTATTTGGGCCATCTCCCCTTCTAAGACTGAGCACTGTGTGTCAGGACTGGGTGGGTTTTGTCTGTGCTCTCACAGTGATGCCCTGAACAGCTTTTACAGCTTCTGCAAAGATGTGTGAAATTGAATCATAAACCAGAAGTTCCATCTCGCCGCCCAGTGAACTTGGCAAAGACAGAAGTGTTCGTCTTCCCTGTGTTGTGTTCGCCCACATGAATCTCTCCTCCCATTCCCAGAATGGCCCCGTCATCCTCTCCTTTTCCCTCTATAAGTGAATTCTCAGCCAGTTGGCTCTGCTCTTCCACCCTAGACTCACCAGGATCCGCCTTCCCTCATCCTTACTAGCTCAGGCAGCTGCAGCCTTCTCCTGATACCTTTGACTTCTTGGATCCTTGTGCTGCTTCCAACAGTGTATTTGCAGACCTGCATTCAAGATGATCCTTTCTGTGCCAGCCCTCCTCAACCTGCCCACTCTTTCTGCCACTTACTAAAAAACCATAGAACCTCAACATGAAAGGAGCTGACCCAGCGTAGAAATTATCTCGTTCTACAGCATTGCAAGGCTGCCAAGCAACCCTGCTTGTGTGTGTCCAGTGACAGCAGACTCCCTGCCACACTATTTGTGTAGTTAGTGTGTAGCACCAACAAAATTTGTGTAGCTCTATTTTGTAGCTCTATTGTGTAGCAATTTGTGTAGCTCTAAGAGAAAGTTTTCCTCAAAATCAAAGAAAACCAAAGAGGGCCTTGTAAAGTTCTTGGAATATAAATCTATCATGGTGCAGAAAGCTACAAAGACAAGTCAGGGCAAGTTCAGGGTTAAAAAGCTACACTGCCTTCCAATCAAAGAGCACACCATGAGCACAGTCCCTCTTGGGTCTAGCTAGGCTCTGGCCCCCTGTAGTGTCCACCTCTAGCCTTTTGCTGTCCTCTGGGGTCACAGGGGACTTTGCACAACTACTCTCATGGGTTTCTGGAACCTTCTCTTCCTCAGGGTTAGTGCCTCCCAGGCTTTTATACATGCCATCATCCAACACGGATTACTTTTTCTACTGGTTCATATTCAGCCTTTCTTTCTAGATACATTTTTCTGTACTTCCCTCTGGAAGCCATATCTGATAACCTATCTTCTCCAACTTCTACTTAATTCTACAGCAGTTAGCAAAGTTGACCAGAAGTCTCTCTACCATTTCCATGGGCTTGTTTTTCTCAAATAGAGCTTCTGGAAGGCAGGAACTCATGTTTGTTTTATTGCCCATATGTAAAGAAACCACATTGGAGTTTTTCTTCAGCAACTGCCTTCTAATTTCCTAATTGTGTCTCATGTTGTATGAGGAAAGTGAAGCCCAAGGAGGTTGGCTGAGTCCCAAGTTCCTTCAGCTGAGTGCTATCAAAGCAGGACTGAAACCCAGGTCTCCTGACTCCCATTCCAGTGGTGATTTTTTCCCCCCAATATATCCCTTTAACCTATAGAATTTTAATACAAAAGTTCTTTCTGTGAATTACTTGCCTGTTCAGGTGTCTGTATGTTCTCTGATTAACATGATCACTCTTGTCTATCTTAAATAACATCAACAAATTCATGCATAATCTCTAATTGAGCCTTTTTTAACCCTTTGTAAAGAACTATGTACAGACTATAAATGCTTTTTTGATGATTATAGTGATTTTTACCAAAAGCCTTCATTTAGGATAAGTGTGCAACTGCAGGAAGCAAGGCTACTGTTCCTACTCACATTCCCACGTTCACTAAAAGCAACTTCAAAGAAACTCTGCAGATGGAGCAATGCCACTATATTGCAATTTAAGCTTTCTTCAGTCATTTCTCTGCAACCACACTCAAATTTTCAATTCCTCAAATAGAAAATGAACTGAATAGACATTAACAAAGTAATCTCTCTACTTCTTTGAAAATTGCAAGCTAACTGAATTTTTCTCTTATGTTTGATAATAGCCATGAAGAAACCAATCATAACTCCTTCTCTTCAGCTTCCCAAATACATCATTTGAAAAAGCTTCCCTTATTGGGTAATAAAATGAAAGGAAAAATCATATTAGAGACTAATGAACTCATATAATGTTATTTTTATCACTTAGTAACCTCAGGATATGAATAATTTCTTTAAACGAATTTTTTAAATGTGGACTAAGGAATCCATATCCTTAAAAGCCTGAAGTTGTCAAAATAGAGTGATAATTTTTTTCAGGTTTATAAATTTCAAGACAGAAAAACAGTCTTTTACAGCTTCAGCTGTCTTTAACTTCAATCATATATTCTAGCTAAAGTCATTAAGTCCAAGCACTGACCTAGATTGAGAAAAAGAGGACATCAGTTCTAAAGGCATGAACATTTGGGACAATAATTGTAGCCACAGCTCAAAGTGGAGGTATCCTGTTTTCCTGTAGGGATGGACAGAGAACTTCACAAAGCACACACTACAGGCTGAGGCAGTACCTAAGAATCAAACTGGGCACCACTCAGAGCAGGCATTAGCTGGGCTGATCCTGGAGAGTTCGTCACAGCCTTTAGTGACTTCAGAAGTGAAAGGAAAGAAAATGCAGTGGAAAGGTTAGTTGTGTAACCAGGAAGGGTTGGCACTTTGCTAAATATGTGGAATTATTTAAGAGTCAAAAATAAGCCAGCTTCACCCCCATGTTTCCTGTGCACTTACCTACAAAGCGTCTGGCCTGCCTACAGAAGAATCTTCCTTTCTGCTAAGGTTTTATGTGTTCCTTTCAGAATATACATGTCTTTATGTCCTCTGAAAAGTAATGCAAACTGAGCTGATGTGGAAGATACTCCCTTTACTCAAAACTCTGTAGACATGCCATCTTAAAAATGGAAAAACAAATCAGCTAGGAATTGTAAATTCAAAGCCTAATTTGAGACCAAGAAAGGAAAATTCCACATTGAGAAAAAAATAAGAGGGGATCTCAAAATGGTAAGTGAGATTTAAAACTGAAAAGTGTTATAGGGAAATTGGAACCTGGTACAGGCCTTAACAGCTGGCACTAAGGATTAATGCCACCCAGAGAGGGGAATTCAGCCAGCAGCCCTGTGTGTGGGCAGCTGAAACTGAGTGGTTTGAATGGATTCTGCAGCCACTGGTATTGTTATTTGTAAGAAAATCACTGCCCACCAGCCAGGTGCAGTGACTCACACCTGTAATCCCAGCACTTTGGGAGGCTGAGGTGAGTGGATCACTCGAGGCCAAGAGTTAGAGACCAGCCTGGCCAACACGGTGAAACCTCATCTCTATATAAAAAAAAAAAAAAATAGCTGAGTATGGTGGCATACACCTGTAATCATAGCTACTCGAGAGGCTGAGGCAAGAGAATTACCTGAACCAAGGAGACAGAGGTTGCAGTGAGTCGAAACTGCGCCACTGTACTCCAGCCTGGGCAACAGACAGAGTGAGACTCTGTCTCAAAAAGAAAAAAAAATGAAAAGAAATAGAAAATCACTGCCCATCTAACCCAAGAAAGCTGTAATGAAGCTTCTTATCCACCCAGGTCAGTGAATAAAAATAAACACACCTGCAAAAACTCAAAACACAGGAAGAGCTCCAAATCTAAGCTACTTGAGTTGTTCAGGACACCAAAGAAATAAGTTAATGTAAACATTAGTCCAGGACTCTTAAACTCACAAAGCATCAGCAGATGCAAATGAGAAACTGTCACCCAAAGCAAATTACATGGGTTTCTAATAGGAAATATCCTCATAGAAAAAATTATAAACCCTAAAAGAAAATGAATGACACAGAAGAACAATTAAGAGAAACAATAAATAATCCTGGAGATACTTGCAAAAAGTAAAAATAATTCAAATCAGTAGCTTCCATTAGGGCTTCTCTTAGGATTTCAAGAATAATTCAGCAACAGAAATGCTACCGGTATATTTTACCACATTAAACAAATTAAAGGAGAAAAGCCATAGGAAATATAGAGAAAATGTTAGAGAAAATTTGCCATCATCTGTGATAAGGACTCTTAGAAAACTCAAAATAAAAGAAGATGTGCTTAATTTTATAAAGAATGTTTACCACAAACTTATTGAACTACCACAACTAAAGGTAAAATTCTAAAGATATTCTGAGTAAACTCAGAAATGAGACAAGGGTGATTGATATATGCACCATTGTTCAACACTGTACCAAAGGTCTTAGCCTGTGTGATAAGATAAGAAAAATAAATTAAGAGGAATAAGAATTTGAAAGACAAAGTAACAGCTACACTTAACTGCAATTAATGTGACTGTCTACATCAAGGGTTGAAAAATTGTATCTGTGAAAAACCAGAAGTAAATATGTTTGACTTTTTAGGACATATGTTCTCTATCACAACTACTCAGCTCTGCCACTGAAGCATAAAAACAGTCATAGATCATAAACAAGTGAATTAATTTAGCTATGCTCCAATATAACTTATTTATAAAAACATACAGGCTACATTTGATCCAAAGGTCATAATCTGCAAACTTCTGATTTATACAGAAAAAAAAGAAAAACACTGAAAATCAACAAAAGAGTTCATCAGGATTGCTGCAAATAAAGTAACAATATATAAATCAATAACTTCTTACATGTTGGCAATAACTAACTAAAACTCCCTTATTCACAGTATCAAAATGATCCATTCACAATAGCAATAAAAATTATAAAGTACCTAAAATAAATCTAAAGACTATAAGCAATACTGTTACAAACAAAATTACTAAAAATTATTATTTAAAAGAAAAACAATAAATGAGAATATATGTTAATACTATGTTCATAGAAGGAACTATAAGATATCATAACGATGTCAGTTCACCCTATGTTAATTGAAAAAATACCAAAACATTCTCATCAAAAAGCCAGTATATATTCATGTGAAGTGTCTATATATACACACACATTAATATATATGTATGACTATCTGTGTGTGAATATATATATATATGTATTCTAAAGTTCATATCAAAGAGAAAATTTTAAAGAAAGCCAATAAATTTGTATAAAAATCAGGAAAAAAAATCACTTCTCAGCCTTTTGGCTAAGATCAAGTATAAAAATCAGGGAAAAAAGTGGGCACATTAAATATCACAGAGGAAGACGTATTATAAAAATAGATTAATCAGAACAATGTGGTATGCAAACAGGGATAAATGTGAACTTGGTCTACATTAGAAGAGGTATTAGAAAACAAAATGGAAAAGATGGGGTTGACACAAATGGCTTTTTCTAAAAGAAAATAATTAGATCCCTTTCTTATACTATTTTCCCAAACATATTTTGTACATGTCAAAGTGAAATAAACTTTAACATTAAATGTAAACATTGAAAAAATATATTTTTGACTTTTGGTCAGAAAAAGCTTCCTTAAAGAAGAAACAAACAAACAAACAAACAAACAAAAACAAAGTATAAAAGGTTGTAATTTGTCTTCAACAAAATTAAGCTCTTCTATATAATAAAAGATGCCACAAAGTGAAAAGGAAAGCCGCAGATTAGATAAATTAGCAACACATATAGTAAGAGATTAATTAATATTCAGAAAATAATATCTGACTTTCATAAATAATAATAAACTATAAAATTATAAATTATAAAAGACACAATAACTATAATTATAAAGCATAGGTTTAGATATTTTTCAGAAAAGAAAACCTGAAAAAACAGTAAACATATGAAAAGATGCTCAGTTTTCAGTCTCTCATTAGTAATTAAGAAAATGTCAATGAAAACAATAAAATTACATCTCACAAAAAATATCAGAAAATTTGACAACAGAAATATTGGAAAATATGTGGAGACATCAATATGCTGATGCATTGTTACTGTGAGCAATGAAATGGTAGAACCATTTTAAAGAGGAATTTGTCACTATCTGGTAAAACTGAATATGTATATAGTCTACAGAATCATATAGTTATCATGAAGGAGCATTCTAAAAGCCCATACTGTTGAGTGAAGAAACAAAAGAACCATAATATTATGTGATAGCATTTACATCAACTTTAAAACCATGCACTATATTAAGTGTATATAGCTGCTTAAGGAATGTGCAGATAGTGTGAATGGAAAGATTCCCAACAAATTCAAGATAGTTGTCTCTGGAAGGAGAAGAATGGCAATGGGGCTGGAAGATGCGTCAGCTGGGTTAAGTACGGTTATAATAACTCCAACATACTACAGGAGGGGTACAAGTTGTTGAAGCATCTCACATTGCTCACATTGCCAATTAAGGCTTCCAACCCAGCAGTGATTTATGACTGCCCACAAACCAGTGGTCAGAACTGATCACATGACCCTGCAAAGGCGGCAAGGAAATGTAGTCCTCTCAGTGCGCCTAAAAAGAGAAGAACCAGAAGTGACTTGGCACTGATTTTTAATTGTCAGTTGAACATTAATCTTATTACTTAAGAGGAAAAATTGAAGCGCAAATAACAAAATGTTAATATTCTGGGTGACAAGAACATAAATGTTTGTTATATTAAGGTTTGTCAATATATCCCTTAGAATGAGGTAAGCACCTCTCAATCATTATTCCTTAGTGTGAATTAGATTATCAGTGCTTGGATCAAGACAAAAAATAAAAAAGAAATGAAAACATGCTGAAATCACACTTTAGTTACTGACACATTCCCCCATCACTTTCAACAACTAGTAGAATCTCCTTAGAAAGTCAGAAAATGTATCTATAATGGCCACTCTCTAAATCTCCCATCATTTCAGTCAAACTGAAGTATTCATAATGTCCTGAGTAAACTCACATCTGGGTACATTTGTTGTTATTTCTAACTTTCTCCCCCTTTCCCTCTGGGTCAATTCTACTCAGCCTAAATATGTAAAAATATAAAATGTATTCCAAACATCAGTGACATTTGGTAGGAAAAAAAACAAAAACCCTTGACCACCTGCAGGAAATGAGCATCAAATTAGTATGCATGCCACTTTGGCAATAAACAAAACCAACATATTCTGCTGTGCTTCTTCTACTATGTGAAATAATGATTTTTCGTTTTGCTTTTCGCAGTCCTTTCACTTCTGTCACTTTACATGATTCTTTCAACATTCTTATGAGGTTGGCAGGGCAGGCATTTATTATACAGAGTGAACAAATAAAGATATCAAGACAAGAGAAGTTTGCTGACCCACCCAAAATCATACACGGAATTCAAAGCAGAGCTGTCCCCACCACCCGGGGCTGAAGACTGCAAGCTCTTCCCACCAGATCACTCTGCCTGTTTAGAAGGGCAGTTGCTGATTCTTGTCCATGTATTAGGCCAGGGCCTTCCACTATATACACTCATCCTTCTTGGAGACAAGACTTAATGGAAGCCAATGGAATCCATGAGAAATCATGGAGGAACTCAATAATTTACAAACAGAAGAAGAGCATCCTAGATATGCAACATTCTGCAAACTTTAGTGCTCATATCAGAAGGCGGGGTGAATGTTCAGTATCAGGGACACCCAAAAACACCAGCCTGGAAGCAGCACATGATTGCTGTGGTTTTGAATCCCACCTCTGCCACTTACTTGCCTTATGACTTTGGGAAATCATCTTCCCTCTCTGGGCCTCAGTTTCTCTGTCTGCCAAATGAATAAATAGGTTTAGATTGTGTCTAAAGCTCCTTCTCCTCTGAGATTCTAAGAGCCGGAAATGATTAACTATGTATACTAAAAGGTAATATTCCTTTTTTCTTTCTAGCAACAAAACCCACATTAAGTGGATTCACTGGAATCTAGGTATAGATGAAACATAGAAATCAGAAAATTAACAGCATTTATATATATAAACATAAAAGACTGCAGATTTTCTAAAATTTTCCATTTTCTCTCCCACTAACAGATGGGAAGCAGTTTGATGGAGTTTATCAGAGGAAGCAGCTGCCATCCTACATGAGTGACACTAATGAGACAGGTAAAATATTCAAGAGCCCAAGACTGTCTTCAAGAAACTACTGCAGCTCTGCCAGGGTCATACTGGGCATGCCTGGAGGTTTGTCTTCTGCTCTAAAAATAGACTGTGTAAATACTATTTTTTATAACGATGATGACTATTATTTAGAGCTTGCCCCAGCCTCCAGGCAAATGTCCCAAGAAGAACAAAAGGACGCTTAGTATAATTAAAACAAAGAAAATGTAGAGGTGTTGGCATGTGAGAAAAGGAAGTGTTTCGACATCAGAAGCCAAGAACTATTTGTTGGATTTGATTAATAATCACTAATGTGGATTTTATTTTAAGATCATACAACAGTGTGGAGTTTTACTTTATTTATATGAACACAAAAGCAGTCAAACAGCTCTCTTTATGAAAAAGTTAGTACATTGCCCTTCCAGGCTTGATTGTACTTTTCCAGAAGTAATTTGAAAGGGCAATTTTTCTAATCTCTGGATCTTGAGGATTCAGTGTAATTCAGATCAATTCAGTGGATATGAAATAAGTTTATGGTAGATGTCAATATTAAGTTTAAGTTATATTAAGTTTATATTAGATATTCAGATGTCAAACATTGAGAACACGAACATCGTGTGTTTCTGTGTGTATGTATAATTTCCAATTTTCAGGAGCCCAGGAAGCAATGGGCAGAATTAAAACACTGTGAGATACATTCTAGGAAGAGGAAATAATAGGAATAAAAACAGATAGAAGTGATATAATATTTCGAGTTAAAGAGTGGAGAGAAATGCAGTAAGAGAGAAAGAACAAGTAAAAGCAGATTATAATTTGGCCATATGAGTTCTGCAGAGAATGTAAGACTCTGGTCTACTGTAATGGGGAGCCACTGAAGAGTTTCAATAAAGGGATTCCATGATCATAGTTGTCTTTTAGAAAGGTCACTTGGGCTGCAGGGTGGACAGTGAATTAGATAGGCTAAATATGAAGCAGGGGAGACCAACCAGAAACCTGTTGAAATAACTGTGGTGAAAATTGATAAGGGGTTGATCTGGGCAGTGACTGAAGGGGGGATAATAAAGAAGATATAATAAATATGACTTCCAAAGATAGCAAGTTTTCTCCAAGTATCACTATTCTAAGATATTTCTCAAGTAGTTACAGGGTTAAAAGACAAACACAATAGGCTGAAAACCATGAATATAGCCATTTATGTAGCTGTTGAATGTAGTAATGAGCATTTAAGCATAAAATATTAATAAAATATTAGCATAGCTTACAAAGAAGCTCTACAGAGTCAACCATTCTGTTTGATGATAATTTTAACACTGTGTTAGTACTGAAATTGTATTTTTCAGCTGCCAAAGATTAGGATCAACTGACCTTTGAAAAAGTATCACTGGATCTGGACTTGAAACAGAAGTCATTTGTTGAAACTTTTCAAATAAGACAGAAAGAGAAATAGAGACACAGTGGATAGTAAGAGAGAATCCCGGCCTATGTCTGAATCAAACCTGCCCACTTGCTCACTAATGTATTTTCTGAAAAGCAAAGAACGTATTTGCAAAGAAAAAGAAGAAGATTTGGTCGTCCAAATAATTCAAGAGTTGGCCCTAAACTATGAGTCATGACACTCATGTTTTAATTTCTGGGCTGTGGCTGTAACTCAGTTGATGACTTGAACAAGTTACATCAAGCCTTAATTTCCAGGCTATAAATGGGTATAGTCATAAGTGACCCCTACTTACCTGTTTGTGTAGCTGAATGGATGACTAGGATATGCTTGTTAAATGCTCTAAGCCTCTGCTCAAAGGCTACCATATAGGTGTCATTACTTCGTTGGTAGTGATTTTGGAGACTATGAGCTTTGAAGGTGGTGAGTTTGAGTCCCCTAAAGGGGCAGACTCATTTTGTCAAAGGTGCCAACAATAGATGCAATCAGCAATTTCTGGGTTTACCTGGCCAGCCAAAGAATGAGGTCAACTGACCTATAAAAAAGTATCAGAAGATTTGGACTTGGAAGAAACATGTTGAGAGTTTGCAAATCAGAGAGACAGAAAAAAGAGACAGAAACAAATTGTTTTTAAAAAAGTTTGTGGGTGAAAATAACTATAATCACTTTTTAAACTTGGTAGCTGGGTGATGTGATTTGAATCTGTGTCTCCACCAAATCTCATGTCGAATTGTAATCTCCAGTGTTGGAGGTGAGGCCTGGTGAGAGGTGATTAGTTCATGAGGGCAGGGCTCTATGAATGGTTTAGCACCATTCCCTCTGTGCTATTCCCATGATAGTGAGTGCATAACTTCTCAGGAGATCTGGATGTTTTAAAAGTGAGTAATACCTCCTTCGCTTTCTCTCTTACTTTTTCTCTGGCCATGTAAGACATGACTGCCTCCCCTTCACCTTCAGCCATGGTTGTAAGTTTGCTGAGGCCTCCACAGAAGCTGGGCGGATGGCCAACATCATGCTTCCTGTACAGCCTGCAGAACTGTGAGCCAGTTAAATCTCTTTTCTTTATAAATTACGCAGTCTCAGGTATTTGTTTGTAGCAATGTGAAAACAAACTAATACACTGGGTTACATCAGGCACTGGGCTAGCTACTCATTAATTGTCTGCACATTCATGATCTTATTAACATTTCTGTCCAGCACACAGTAGGCCCTCAATAAACATTAGCTGCATAAACAACTCCTTGTGGCAAGTCCTGTTACATTTTATTTATGAATGTGAGAAACAAGACTGAGGGCAATTAAATAACCTGCTCAAAGTCATACTGCTGTTAGGTGTGAGGAGGGGCCCAGATTTATATCTGGACCACAGTGCAAAGTTCCTACATGGTTCCTCTAACTTCCCTGCCTCCACTTTCCTTCCCTATTATCACTGTGTCACCAGCGACCCTTAAAGTTCCTGGGCTATGTAATTTTTCTTCATTGTTGGCTATCATTTGACTCTATTTTTCCAGATCCTGAGAATTCATCCCCCACTTCTCTTTTTGGGGGAGAAAGGTGGATGGTGCTGTTTATACTCTTCCCCACCTTGGAAGTCAACATATGTATTATCCAGATTTGTTACATATGAGAAATCTACTCTAAATAGAATGCTCTTTACATCCAGAATTGTGGGCTTTTGTCAAACAACTGGCAGGAACGAAGTCAGGTCTTTGATATTCATATGGGAAAAGAACCTGCAACATTCTTTCTGCTTTATTAATATAAGTTTATAAATTGTTGGTAAAAACCTAAAGAAATGCAAGGCCAGATGAAATGATTCATTCAGTCAATTGCATTTGTTAAATATTAATTTTTTTAACGTATCAGGTGCTCTTCCAGGTGTTGAGGAGATACAAAGACCAATAATAAAGCATAAATCCTGGCCTCAAAGAGCTCATAGTCTATTCGGGAGGCACATAGAGTTGCTGTTCACTCAGGAGATTCTATATTTGTGATATTGCCTACTTGTGAAAATGTATTCGTAACCACAAATCAATACTCTCATTGCTTTTGTGATCTATATATAGACATGCACCAAGCATGAAACACTTAAGGCACCCAGACATGCATGTTCTGAGCTGAGGTCCAACAAGACCGTATTCTGCCTTCTTGTTTCAGCTTTCATACAGTGTGCTTTTTGTGATCTATTTAGTGCTACACTTCTTTCACATTTTTGTACTTGTTGACAGTGATTTCACTGTTTAAAATGACCTCTGAGGGCCCCGCGCAGTGGTGCACGCCTGTAATTCCAGAACTTTGGGAGGCCGAGGCAGGCAGATTACAAGGTCAAGAGATCGAGAGCATCCTGGCCAACCTGGTGAAACCCAATCTCTACCAAAAATAGAAAAAAGTTAGCTGGGCGTGGTGGTACGCGCCTGTAGTCCCAGCTACTCGGGAGACTGAGGCAGTAGAATCGCTTGAACCTGAGAGGCAGAGGTTGCAGTGAGCCGAGATTACACCACTGCACTCCAGCCTGGCAGCAGAGTGAGACTCCATCTCAAAGAAAAGACCTCTGAGCACAGTGCTGAAGTGTCATCTACTGTTTCTAAGCACAAGAAGACTGTGAGGTTCCTTGCAGAGAAAATACATGTGTTAAATAAACTTCATTCAGGCATGAGTTATAGTGCTGTTGACCATGAGTTCAATATTAATGAATCAATATTGTATATTAAATAAAGTATCTTTATTTTTGTTTTGTTTTGTTTTGTTTTTTTGAGACAGAGTCTAGCTCTGTCACGCAGGCTGGAATGCAGTGGTGCAATCTCACGTCATTCTCCTGCCTCAGCCTCCCGAGTAGCTGGGACTACAGGTGCCTGCCATGACACCCAGCTAATTTTTTATATTTTTAGTAGAGATGGGGTTTCACCATGTTAGCCAGGATGGTCTCGATCTCCTGACCTCGTGATCCGCTCACCTCAACGTGCTGGGATTACAGATGTAAGCCACCACCCCCAGCCTAAATAAACTGTGTTTAAACATAAACACACATAAAGCAAGGTTATGTGTTGATTAGTTGACAATTATGTGACCAAAGCTTGCAGGAACTTAACCCTACATTTCCCCTGGAAGCTATCACTCAGCATTTATTCAGTGTTTAAGATGATTTTATAGAATATAGCTACTGCACGTAAAATGAATCGACTGTTGATAAATTTATCCAATCATCATAGCTTGGTGAGTGCTCCTGTAGAGGTGTGAGTGCTATTCTATGGAAGCACACAAGAAAGAACAGTTGACTTGGTCTTGGAGAGTTGAAGGAGTCATTATAGAGGGGTTGCTTTTGAATCAGGTTTCAAAATAATGAGTAGAAACTTAAAGAATGGACCAGGTTGAAAGGTCATTCAAGACAGTGGCGAATTATGTGTGAAGGAAGGAAGGTCTGAAAGAGCTTGACACGTTCAGTGATTAAAAAGCAAGTAAAGTCAGAGCTCTTAGGTCGTGTGCTCCAACTCAGCCACAGGCAAGGATTTCCAGCCATTACAAAGTTTCTCTACACAGTTTGGGCTGTGATTTTTGCAGTAAGGAAGTGTGCAGCATGTCAGCTGTGAAAATTGGCTCAATGTTCATAATCAAGTCTATTATGCTCCCTCTGAAGCCTAGTCCATGTTTCCGTAGAAACCCCTAGTTACATAAAGGGACCTCGGCCAGCAATTGGCAAGAAAACCCACCACCTTTGTAAGCCATTATAGTAATGCCAGGGGGAAAACATTATATAATTTCTGCTGGAGGTTAGTGGGCTTAGAGGGCAAAAATAAAGATTCATTCCTCTCAGAGTAGTAAGCAGAGAGTGCCACAGGGCCTCATGACACAGGTTCCCTCCGTCTCCCTGCCACATCCTTATCTATGAATTAACCCACTAGCCAGTGGGTTCTTTCCTGTGCTATTAACGCACTGGCTAGTGGGTTAATAAGCACTTTCACAGTTTGTAATGAGCACTTCCTACATGCTCAGTCCAATTCAAGGCACCACAAGGCTACACACACACACACACACACACACACCACTTCACGTATTTTTTCTTTCACAGCTACAAAGCGGTTTATAATAGCCTTCACATCAACCTTCACAGGTAGATTTTATTACTCCAATTTTATGGAAGAGGAAACAAAAGCACCAAATGATAAAGTATCCAGTGAATGGCAGAATTAGGATTTATGTTCGGCTTTGACTTCAAATCTACGATTTCATCTGTGTCTCAGGAAAAAAAAAAAAAAAAAAAAAAAAATTCCATGTCCTTGAGAAAGTTGTGTATGTGAAAAGTCCTGCATGCCACTCCTGAGAAAGAGCTGTCACACATGATGTGTCAGAGGAGTAAGTGGTTCAGACTGTCAGTTTTATAGAAATATTCAGAGGACAGAAGTTTTTGCCCAAAGTATCACACTGTCCCCAAGGTGCATCACTAGCATGGGAAGAAATAATTTTTGGCAGCTGAGATGGCAGAGGTAGGTATGTCAGCAAAAGTCGAGAAGCAGAAAGGATCCTTTCAAGAGACAAGGGAGTCAGGTGGTAAAGGGAAATCTAAGTTGTTGAGGGATTTAGAGGGAATGTTTCATATCCCCTTAGATAGGTCTCAGTGGGTGGAGAGGCGCCCTGGATAGAATCAGCCGTGTGGGGTTTACCATTTTCACGGCTGCCTCCTCTTCCTTCTTCATTCATTGTTGCTAAGGACCCTAACCTATCATCAGTCTCTTTATTTGGGGCTCTGGTTAAGGCCACTCAGTCCCCAGGTGCTCCCATAATCAGCCTGCAGATTCTCAGGCTGATGTCCTTAACTCTCCACTCCCCCATGTTGCGGGATCTGCCTGGTACGTTGGCCACCCCAGACCACTTTTCACACAGGCCTCCACTTTGTCTCTCTACTTGAGAGTCTTTGTCCCCATTTCCTGCCTATTGAAGTCTAACTTCCCACCTCAGATTTTAGCTTAAAACTGCCCTTTTCAAGAATCTGGTCTCAGTTTCCTCCAATCACAAAGAATCCTTTCTTTTCCTGGGTCCGCACGGCAAATATCTCTATGTTAGCCTTTTTCCACAGGCAACCTGCCTGTGTCCTCCTCAAGACCAGGGAACTCTGTCCTTATTTCATAACTTAGCACAGTGCCTGGCACTTTGTCCATGCTTCATCACTCTCTTTTTAAAAATAAATACATGAAAAACATGTCCTTGAAACTAGAACAGCTCAGTTTACATTTAATTTAATTAAGATATTAAGGTTCGTTTTAGCAAACATATTGTGAGTGACAACCATCTAAAATTCAATCTCAACTTACCTGCCTCCTAAATGGCAGTTTAATTTCACTATAATCTTTATTATAATAACCTTTAAACTTGTTATTAGTATTACTGATAAAGTTAAAAGACTTTCATCTGGTAATTGTGTCTTAGGAAACATTCAATTATTAAATTCCACACTGATCATTAGAAAACCCTATTATTTCATAATAGGCTGGGCAATACCATGAAGGTATCCCTCAATTATTGAAACAGAAGCCATCTCTAAGTGTGTGGAAGTGAAATCTCACACATCAAATTGTCTACTCACAAACTTAAGCTGTATTATTACAGACAGATGGGTGTAAAGTGAAAAGTCCTCTCATGGTCTGAAATGATAGTGTTTTATGGGGATGAATGGTGTTTGTGGCTGATTAGTCCTCGCTCTTCTCAAAACCTGGCCAAGCTCAAGGTGGACAGATTAAGCCAGAAAATATTAGGGGGGGGGTGTGTGTGTGTGTAGTAATAGTAGTAGTAGTAGCAGTAGTAGTAGTAGTAGTAGTAGTAGTAGCAGCAGCAGCAGCAGACATGGTTTACCTCATGGCAAGAAGGCTTTTCTCATAGAGCTACTCACAGATAAAACGCCTTTGCCAGCCAGACACGGTGGCTCACGCCTGTAATCCCAGGACTTTGGGAGGCCAAGGCGGGTGGATCACGAGGTCGAGTTCAAGACCAGCCTGACCAAGATGGTGAAACCCCATCTCTACTAAAAATACAAAATACAAAAATTAGCCAGGTGCAGTGGCAGGTGCCTGTAATCCCAGCTACTTAGGAGGCTGAGGCAGGAGAATTGCTTGAATCCTGGGGGATGGAGGTTGCAGTAAGCCGAGATCACGTCACTGCACTCCAGCCTGGGCGACAGAGTGAGACTTCTCAAAAAACAAAAACAAAAAAACACCTTTGCAGGAATTGACAACAGGGGCTGGTCTAGGGCATGGGGAAAACTCAAAAAGATAATGGGAAAGTGTTTCTTCTGGTCCTAAGGATCCCTTCCAAGTGAGAAACTATTTCACTCTCACTAGACAGTGCCTTCCTGCCCTCTGAATTTTTGCCAAAAAACAGACCAAGAGCCTCTGTGGGCAGTTCAGGAGAGCCTTTCAGAGTGCAAAGGAAGCTTGGGCAGCAAGTCCTCCCAGGGGAAACACCCTGGATCTCAGAAAGGAGAGGGGCCTGACCAGGTTCTCCTGATGCTTCCCACCTCCTGTGATCCCAAACCACACAGGGCCCCAACCCATGCAGCTTCGGGCACATACTTTGGCACACTATGGGGATTTAACACGTGTTTCATGATGTTCTGGCTGATGGACTGGGAAAGGAAGCAGCCGAAGCTGGGGTCCCCAGGAGCTCTCCCTCCCCTCAACAGGAGCTCTGACTCACAACCTGTTTGGCACTGCTGAGTCCTCTCTGGTTTCCTGAATCTCCCTCTCTCTAATGCAAAAAGCCTCCATGGCAGATGTTTTAGAACAATGATCACGTCAATGATGCTGTAACCCACTACTTTCTTTTTGCATCATAGAATTTTGTTAAGTGTTTTTGCAGACTTACTCTTTAAGGTTAATTACATTTTTTTTGATTGAGCCTTTGGGAAGACTTTACGGTGGTCCCATCAGATAACTGCGGGCCCCAAGGCTGGATATCTGTTAATAGGATGGGCAGAAAGGGACTGGGAGCGAGGCTGGGTTCAGAATCTCAAGTAATTTGGGAGTGTGCCTAGGGACTCGGACGATTTGGCTGGGCATTAATTTGAAGGTGAATATGCGTCTAGAGATTGCGGGGATTTCTCCTTTTTCTTGGAGGGCAACCCTGGGTGTGGAGGAATTCGGTGTGCAGAAACAGAAAGGTCTGGTTCAGGCTTCCTCTGGGAAGGCAAGGCCAAGAGGCCAAGGCTGAGAAGGGGCAGGAGCGACCCTGCTGGGGCGGGTCCGCACCAGCTCCTAGGAGCAGAGGGCAGAGCCGGGCAAGGAGATGGGGTTGTCCAGGCGAGGGTGAGGACGCGGTCGGTGACAGCGCGGGTGGGGATCCCAGAGACCCGGGGCAGGGCGGCTACCTGAAGCCGGGCTGGGGGCAGGAGCAGGAGCGGGGCGGGGCGGGGCTCCGGGGCCGTCTCGCAGGCTGCGGCAGCCGCCAGGAGAGGCGTCCCACAGCGGCAGCGGAGCGGGCTTGGCTCCAGGCAGAACGGCGGCGACTCGGTGGCCTGTGGCGCAGCTGGGGGGGCAGCAGGGGAGGCGCGAGCGGGGTCTGCAGGCAGGGCTCCAGCCTGCACCACAGGGCACTGCGGGGCACCGCGGGGCGGGGCGGGCGCCTCCCGGCTATCCTCCTCCCGGACGCCCCTGCAGCCTTCGGGAGGGAGGGAGAGCAGAGGATACCGTCCAGGAGCCCTTCTCCAGCGGTCGCCGGCCAGAGGTCCGGCTTTGTGCCCCGTTGCCCTCTTTCTGAGTGTTCCTGATTGTGTTCCTTTCCCAGACCACCCTCCCTCGTCCCTCACTCACTTACTCCCCACCCCAGGTGGAGAGTAAGCTCCATTCTTGCAGAGGACCCCTAACCCTCCCCTTCCCACCAGCTGAGGCCCCGGGCCGCTGTGTACTCTACAGCCCCAAAGGGAGGATGACCGACCCCCTCCCCAGCCCCTACACACCTGGATCCTTTTGCTGCCACCTGCCACAGACGTTCTTAGCCAGCCAGAATGCTGCTGTGCCTAGGACCCAGCACTCCTTGCCGTCACCCTCTCTCCTCCCCCAGAACCCAGAACCCCAGTTTGGCAAAAGGCGCTTTTCCAATACTGAGCTTTGGGAACAATTTGACCCACTTCCCAAAATGCTGGTCCCAGGCCAGCCATGCTTTTTGGTGGAGACACCTGTCTTGTCTGCCAGGAGACATTCTCTGTCAAAATGTACCAGCCCGTCCGTGGGTCCTCCTCCAAGCTACTCCTACTCTCTAGCCAATGTCCTCAGAGACCAGGGCCAAGATCTTTGTCATTTAAGGCCTCCAAAGCTATTTCCCCACCCATCCCCAGAATTCCCCCAGCCACTGTTTTGGGGGTGCCAGGTCCAGAACTGATGGAGCAATCTTTCTAGGTACAGGGCCTGATATCCTCTCCCACACCCTTGTTTACCAGCCTGCTCCCCAGGGAACCCAAGACAGGGTCATGGGGCTGGAGGTTAGGGCCCTGATCTCCCCTGAAGCTCTGTGACCCTCCTTTTCTCCCTGTTAGAAACTTTCCTCTCTGTCACCAGTCACTATCTCCTCTGGATGGGACCTTGGCCATCTGCACAGTGTCGAGTCCCCAGGGCACAGAATGCTGATCTGGGACCCTGGAAGGCTGGGACTTGGCCTGGGGCAGTAGGGTTAGAGTGGCTGCTAGCCAGGTCTGGTCTTGGGTACCAGGGTTCTTTGGGTGGATCCTTGTCGGCTTTCACTGATCTCCGGTTGGGGTTCGAGGGCTTGCTTTGCAGTGGAGACAGGAGGCAGAGTAGGGGCTGTTTTCCCTGCGTGCTTCTGACTGTCTTGTGTTGCTATGGTGACAATTTTGCCTGTCTTCCTCCTTCTGACTCTTCTGGGAGCTGGTTTTTATTGGTCCGTTGTCCTGTCTTTCATGGCTCTAATTTCTCCTTTCTACTTGCTCTGAAATAAACAGTCATAAACATGGGCGCTGGGCCCAGGCTGGGGGCTGGCAGAACTTCACCTCCTGCTGGCCCTGGGTTCCTGTGAGGGGAGAGTGGGAAAGCGAGGTGGAAACAGACCTGCCCACATTCCCTCCTGCCTCTGGGCTCTGATTCTGGGAAGGAGGCAGCAGCAGCATCAGGGGTTTGGGCACATAGTGGGCGCATACTGCCTTGGTGCTAAAAATAGATACCAAATGTGGCGAAGGACCTCACTGGTGTTATTTCCTTTCACCTTCACAATAGCCCTGTGGGGCAGGGGCTCTTTCCATTTTGCAGATGAGGAAACTAAGCTCAGAGCAAGTGAGTTATTTCCCTAAGGTGACATTGATTTGAGCACACAGTCAGCCCTCAGTTTTGGCTGAATGAATGGAAAAGTGATGAAGCTGACATACACGCATCTCTGGTGGACTCCCTGGTCCTGTCCCAGAGGGATCACAGGGACTTCGTTAGTCCAGCTGCCTAAACCCACACTACAGGAGGCTCTTTGGAAGGTGTCTCCACTTTTCCTGTCCCTGCTGGACTACTGTGGAGGGAGCTGCCAGGAAGCTGTCTGGAGTGTCCCAAGTGTACCCTTGACCTGAACTGTTGAGGACCCCAGCTGAGAGCAGAGCAAAGCCACTTGTGACTTCCTGTTTTTACTCAGCACCAAGAAGAATTCAGTTTGCGTTTACTCCCAGGCCTAGATGCAACTGGATAAGTCAGGGATCCAGAGTCAAGTAGACCCTTCCAAGCCAGCCCTGGGCAAGGAGTTCATAGCTCCCCAAGGCCATCAGGGCACCCACCGTCAGCTGTCAGTGACACTCTCCAGTGAGGCTGTTCCTTCCCTTCCCTGGTGTTTTTTTCTTCAGTACACTCTCTTCTTTCCCATTCCCTGCCACTCCCTTCACATTGCCATGCTCTAGGTTTGTTAAAAATAAGCTGAGGATGTATTATGGTAGCACGAAAAAACCAGAGAATCAGCAGCTTCAGTGTCAAATGTTGGCCCTGAGAAAGTCAGTTCTCTCATAGAGCCTCAGTTTCTCTGTCTTTAAAATGGGGTTGACAGTATCTATCCTATTGGCCACATTTTCTTGTTCTTTTAGGATGGCATACAATAGCCTACAGGGAGTGCTTTGAACACTTTGAAAGGCTGAAGGACCCATAATATCCTAGTTCTATTGGGAGATCTCAATCTTAAAGAGAGCCCTGGACCACTGTCCAGAGATTGAAAACCAATTTAGGCATAATTAAGCTGTAAAATCTCAGGGTTAGAGGCATCCTCTAGAGGCATTTTGCCCCATTTGCCCCAGCCTTGATGTTGAATCCTTTCATTTATTTATGTACCTTACATTTATTGAGTATCTGCTCTGTACCAAATATGGTTTTGGGAACTAGGGATTCGAAAAATGAACAGTATTTCTGTTTTCAAAAAACAATTTAGTCATGGAAAAAGATCCTTGTAATACAGTTAGAGAGGTGATATGATAAAAGGAAAGTCAGGCTGATGTAGGGCCCAGAGATGGCCACTTGACTAGGGCACCCATGAGGGTTAAATCAGGTGATTTGTGCTTTGGGGCTGAAATACATTTGTCCTTCCACTGCTCACTTGAGGAGCAATGGAGTGATGGTTGGAGAGCCACACATCAGCCCTTGTGAGCAGGGTAGGGGATTGAAGCATGGCAGGGAGCCAGGGCTGCCTTTCTCACTGAGTTTTGACTCATCCTGTCGTAGAAGCCTCTGGTTCCCACTTCATCATGGTTCAAATCTTGTCTCAGGAGCTGCATGAATTACCTGACAAGGCATCATGGTGATTGGAAAGAAAGTGGTCTTAGGAGTCAGACATGAGTTCAAACCCCACTACTGCTTTGTCTTAACTGTGGTTGAAGGTACATCTAACCTCTCTGGGTCTCAATTCTTACATCTGAGAAACTGCAATAATTATACTTGCCTTTTAAGATTTAAATGATCTTACGTATTTAAAGGGTCTGGCATGGTGCCCGCCTCACAGTAGACTTGCTGTTATTTAGTTATATTGATTAGAAAAGCGTTCTCAGTTACTGGACCTCTGGGTCCCCTTAAAACCATGGTACAAAGCTCTTTGGATGAATTTCTAGCCTTTGGAGATCCATTCATTATCTGAGAAGGTTGAAAATTGCCCACTCTCAGGCTCCTAGCATTGCTGGTTAATTTTCAAGTTACCTCTCACTAGATAAGCTATGTTCTGCAATACCACAACAATGCACGAATCACCAACACTTTTTTTTCAAAGGAGAACAAATTTGAAGTGGCAACAAACACCCTGAGTTTTAGAAACATATTCTGTGAGAATACTTTAAAATGGATGCGTCATATTTTTTACTGTGAGCACTTTGAACTTCTTTTTTTTAAGTTACTGTAAACGTTAATATACATTTTTCTCAATTATCACTACAATTCTGTGACATTAGTATTATTGTCCCCATTTTACAGTTAAGAAAATGGGGAAAGGTAAAGTCCCTTGCCTCTTGTCTAGAAGCTAGGAAGTGGCAGGACCAGAATTTAAAGCTAGGTTCTACTTGCTCTTTGTGTTGTAATACACAGCCTTGTCGTTTCCTTGGCTGGCGTGTCAGTGACCTAAAATAATTGTGTTTGGAGAATGCAGGCAGATTTTAACAGGGGTGGAACTGGTCAGTGTTGTAACTCAGTCTCTTAGTAAATATTTAGAGTTTATTTGCTCTCACTACAGCCTTAAGAATTGCTTCTGCAGTTGGCTGAGATTTTATTTCTATAAGTGATGAATAGAAGAGGAGTTTGACACATCTGAGTTAAGGGAAAATGTTTGATGATGCTAGAAGTAGCTTCCGTTGCACGAGAATGGATTGCTGATTTGTCACTGAAATAAACTGAACCTTTAAGCAGGCCAAGATTTTATGATTGAACTTATGAAGGGAAAGTATAACAGTTGCTTTCCAGGGATACAGAGACAGGAGAAACAAGGTCAGAACATATGGGTGGATGGCTCTTCAAATACAAAGGTGATTTGGATTCAGTTTATTTCTTTTTTCTTTTTTTGAGACAGGGTCTCACTCTGTCACTCAGGCTAGAGTGCAGGGGTGCCATCGTGGCTCACTGCAGCCTCGACCTCCTCAGCTCAAGTGATTCTCCCACCCCAGCCTCCTGAGTGGCTGGAACCACAGGTGTGCACCACCAAGATCTTTTCATTTATTGTAGAGGTGGAGTTTTGCCATGTTGCCCAGGCTGGTCTTGAACTCCTGGGCTCAAGTAGTCCTTCCACTTTGGCCTCCCAGATTGCTGGGATTCAGTCTGTCAGTACAGCTATCACCTAGGAAGTTGGAGGGATTGAAAAACAGTTATAGAATTGCTCATTAGCCTTTCTTGGGTAATTTAGAATCCTAATTTCCCTGGCTTAAGAACCCCATTTCCCCCATGAATCCAAGTGCTGAAAATGGGTGCCATGTTTCCCAGCAGTGTGTTTACCAGGTCCAGCTGAGCACTGCAGACAGATGCGTTTCTATTTGCAATTATCTCAGGGCCTGAGTCTGGTGTCTGCTTATTTAATGACTTCAGTTTCTAATAAAAATTCTGTATGGCATAGATAATTAGATTTTTTAAATGAAACTGGGGAAATGGAGTGCCCCAAAGAGTTTAATTGCAGTTTTATGATGGATCAAGCGTAAATGAGATTATTCATTTGACAAATATGTACAGGGTGGGTTCCTGCCCTGTGCTGCGCTAGGATACAGTGATCAACATGACATTACCCCTGCCCTCAGGTAGCTCTCCCTCCACGGGAGAATCAGGGGAGGAAACACATGGCCAAGTGGAGCGTGGTCAGTGTTATACAGAGTGTAGTGTGCTGGGGGAAGAGGGAAGCATTGTTTTGACTCTTACTGCAATAGAGTCAATTTCCCTCCACATAGGCGCTCTCCGTGGAGCACCTGAATTACACCTGATGTTGCACGGAGAGGGAGTGCGAAACAGAAACATGCATGTCCTGGAAGGCTGCCCACCTAAGCTCAGCTGTCAGCTGCAGTCCTCACTTCCTCGTAAGGGAGGAGCAGGTCTCTGTGCTTCAGTTTCGCTGCTGGTGAAATCGGAAGGCTGGATTTGATGACTTGAAAGTGCCTTTCCACATCTAGCCTGATGATTCTAATAAGCTCATGGGCTCATTTCCTCTACTGACAGGTGAAGAGGCAAAATCTAGCTGTTTTAGTTAGCAGGGTTGCCAAGAGAGAGCTGGGATACAGAGAACCAAGTGTGTTTTCAAGGAATCCTCTTAAGGAGGTGAGAAGCCCTGTTTTCCTTCCCAGAAAGGAAACCACTTTCTGGCTGAGCATCCCGATAAAAGGCTGATGACAGTGGGAAGAGACAAGCAGAGACACAGGAGTGGCACAGAGGCACCAGCTTACTCCCGTATTCCAGAGCCTTCACCACAGTGAATGCAGAAGAAGGTTGACCTCACAGATGCCTTGGTTACTGCAGTGTGCTCTTCTGTTTTAAGTTAATGTTGTTTTTTTAAAATCATTATTTAAGTTTGATGATTCCTCAGTTTCAAAATTAAATGCACAATCATTTTTTGATCATGAGGAACAATGAGTGACACACACTTATCCCAACACTTTTCAAGTTCTCTCCTTCGCATTGGCAACCAGATGCAGGCCTTTCCAGCCACAATGATGAGGCTGGCTCCCAGTCACCTCATGTGAGAAGCTTCGTGCTGTGGTCGGGGCAAGAGCAAGTGGAGAGTCCAGGAAGACCCGGGGTCTTGTAGTCATGCTGCCAGCTCACAAGCAGCCTGGGCTTTGACAAGCTGTCTGATCTCCTGAGTCTTGTGTTCCTACTGAGCCATGTAGGGTATTGTCAGCAGGACAACGATAAACATTTTGTACCCACTTTTAGCAATCTTCTGAAGAACTTTTGAAACAGATATTATCCCCATTCTATGGATGGGGAAATGGAAGTCCAGAGGTGTTAAGGAATTTGCAGAATGTCACCTCATTAGAAAGGTGGCATAGCTGGTATCTGAAACCACATCCGTGTGCCTTCAAAGCCTGATCTCTCTGTACCGCCCACACTATAAATAAGAGCTATCCATATGTGAGGAGCGTGGAGTTAATTAGCGTGTACCTTGGGTAGAACACTCATCTCAAAGAGGTGGTAAGTTTCTGCTAGCTAGAGGAGCCTCCATACCTTAAAACTGAATGAAATATAGCTTGCATTTCAAGTGCTTCCCTGTGACTGGTGTGTCTGTGTTTGGCTGACGTCCTTCAGGGTGTCCTTTGCTCAGCCCACCTCCACGGAGGATGCCACCCAGAAGTAATGAGCTGAGCCTGCAGTGAGTGTAGCTTATGGCCTTGCTGAGCTGTGGATGGCTCCCAGTCGAGGCAGGTGGTATCCAACTTACTTCTTAGGCCCTTCCTTGGGACAGCTTGCAGTCCTGAGAAGGAACACAAGATAACTATGTTCTCAGCTTACAGAGTGACAGGCATGCACGCTGATGAATACCCCTGCTCTTTCTCCTCTATTCCACAGAAACTGAGGGATTAGATAGGTAGGTAGATGGATGGAATGAAGAGAAAAGGAAGGGAGGAAGGAAAAGAAAAAAAAGGAAAGGAAAGAAAGGGAAAGACAGGAAAAGAGGAAGAAAGAGAAACTGAGACCAGTGACTTTTCCAAGGCTGAGACAAGAACTCAGCTACCACAACTCTTTGAAATCCAGACAAGTGACATCTGCTCCTTGAAGTTCTGGAGCGAGTGTTTGGAAGCAAACAGACCTGGGTTGGATGGAATCTTGGCCCTTTCCTTGGACAAATTCCTTAAGCTTGCTAAGTTTTCCAGTTTGTGAACTAAAGTTAATAATGTTTGTGTCTCAGGAATATTGTGAGGAATATGTGAATTAAATATACATCCATCTTCCTTTTTGCCTGACCTTTGAATAAAATTTGTCTGTAAAGTTTTTGCTGTGTCCTCTAGGTTCCTCTTTATTTGTTTTTCTGGGTGGGAAATGACATGAAACTTCTCCTTTCTCTAACAACACATTCCTGAATTGTCCCTGAAAAAGCCCCACTTAGTCAACCCCTCTAGACTTCTGTTTCTAGCTTTTGAGCTTTCAATTTATGCCTGCAGTGAAGCTAGCCACATTATTTCCTAGATTGTAACAAGGGTAATGATTCTCATCAGTACCAAGCACTGTACGTGAACTATATGATCAATCTCCTTATCCTAAGTCTTTTTCTTATTTTTTAAAAGTGTATTTTTTTCTGGAATCTTGCAGTTTTAAATCCAGGTCCTTGTATACCTTCAGAAGTAATAAATGGGGTCATAAGCTATTTTTTTGACACATACACATTCACTTATTTTTAAGTCCAAAATCCAAAAAGCTCTGAAAATGGGAAGTTTATTTCATCATGCATTTGAAAGCAAAAGCTGGCCCAGAGACTCTATAACTTTTATGTATTACACTCAAGATGAATGAGGCTTTCAGCACAAAGATGAGTGTCCCAGACCCTGCTGGGCACGTACGTAATATATGGCTTATGCACTCTTCACCTTTCTAAAAGATGTTTCTGAATTTGGAAGCACATCTGAGTAAAGAGTCTCAAAGAAGGGTTTGTGGATCTTGCAAAAGGCCTAAAAGAACTGACTATGTCGGCAAAATCCAGATGACACAAGTGAATATCCTACCTTTGGATATCAGAGGGTATGGTGACATGGCCCATCTCATGCTTATCAAAAGCATTAGTGGCCATTTTTATATTTTGTCAATTAACTGAATTAAATGACCATGCTTGGCACAAAAACAAAACAATAGCCAAAAAAAAAAAAAAAAAAGCATTAAAAAACATGGGCTCTCAAATTTCACTGGAACAAAGTCATTTAGAAAAAGAAAATTTCCTGAGAAGTAAAAATAAGCTGGGAATTTTTTATTGAGTGTGGCTTATAATTAAGTTTCGGTTTTGGCCTTGTGGGGGCATGGTAGAGGGAATTTTTAAATCTTACTCATCATTTTACCCATGTGAGGAAGAGCCAGGGCTAGAAGAGTGAACATGGGGAAGTGAAAAGCCTCAGCTGAGCGTGAGAACGTTTTGGTTCTTATTTTGGGTCTGCTTTTGGGTTGTTAAGTGAGCCTGAGCTTGTCACTTCCCTCCCTTGGCCCCTAGGAACTGAGTGTCTAAGTAAATTACTTCTTCCTTTGTCTCTCTGAGAATTAAGACATGGAGGCTAGGACATCAAAAGAGGAGGAGAGTGGGAAGCACTGAGCTCTCTGGCTGGCTGTACTGGTAACTTCTGCCAGCCCCAGGCTGACCTCTGGAGGGATGTAGAAAGTTGCCCTGTGCTCTACTGGGTTCCCTCCTGGGTCTTCCTTTACTTCTTCCACAGCTCTAGTGTTTCTGCCCTTTGGCTGGTTTGCATCAGATGTATTTTGGCCCTGGTGCCTCTACTGCCATTCACACCACTGATGCTCACGAGGTCTTGTTGGCTGCTTGACCAAGCAAGGCCGTTGGCTGTGGCCTTCATGGCAATGGCCATTCCAGTGATTACTCTGCATTTCTCTCCTGTTTTCTCTTTCTTTATATCTTTGTCTTTTGAGTTTATTATTAATGTGTCATAATTCTGACATTTCCCAGATCAAAAGCTTAACATTCCTTTCAGAATCTGATGATGCTTAAAAATCAGCAGCTCCTCCTCTCTGAGGACCCACTCTGCCCTTCTGGAGGAGGGTCTCACCCACTCATAACCAGTGATAGCCATGTGGCTTCCACCATGGAGGAGTGACCTTAACAGGCAGGATCCTGAAGGCCTTTGGTTTGCATAGACTATTGGAGCCACTAGGGAGCTGTAAATATGGTTCACATCAGGGCACATGGAGAAGAGGGTGTCTCTGGGGATGGCTGGCCCTTAGAAACTAGAGAGGCCTGGACTTGTGAATGTGTAAGTATGATGTGTGTGGTTTGAATGTATGTGTGTTTATGTGTGGCTTGTGAGTGGGTGGGTGGGTGTGGATATGTGGATGTTTATAGCTGTGTGTGTATAGGTATGTGTGAGTGTGGGTGGTGTGAATATGGGTGTGTGTGTGTGGTTTGTGAGTGGATGTGTGGGGGTGAATATGTGGATGTGTACAGGTGTATGTGTAAGTGCGTACATGTGCATTGGGGGAATCCTTTTAGTTCCAAGGAAGTGATGCAGAGGGCAGGAATCTCGCTCTCTGGACAAGGCTCTGCCCTGGCCTTTGTGTAGCTCACAGGTGGAACTGACTACTCAGATGCCCCTGCAAGCCAAGGGACCTTTTGTCTTTCAAGGACCAGTGACCAACAAGAAAGGCAATTCTGACATTAATTGGCAGAAAGCAACTGAATTACATTTCTTAGGGAGAAATATCCAATTCTACTGCTTCAGAAACATAGAACCCTGTAAATCCTATGCTACACATTTTAAAAACACCCAAATCATTTGCACATGCGACTTTAGAAATAAAAATAAGTGAAAGAAAAACCCAATACAGGTTTTTAAAAAAAGGACCAAGAACGCATTCCATTTTATGTAATAGTCAGTTGGAGAAAGTAGGAAAAAGATTATGAAGGAGAAAAGAAAGGGAGGGGGCAGGAGAAGCACTGAGGGAGAAGCTGTGCTGCAGCTGTCTGAGCCCCTGTGTGACCAGGCCGTGCTCCAGCTGCCACACATTTACAGCTTCTTCATTTACAACTCCTTCAGGTTCAAGTTCTTTAGGGTTAAACCCAAGCAGGGCTTAGCAGAGTTGAGACACTGGATGTGAGGGAGAAGGAACAGAAGAGGATGTGAAAGACTGTTGCAGTTTTGCTTACCAAACTGTGGAGGATCCAGAAGACCATGTGGGCAGTGGAGCGAGCACTGTCCAAGGACTCCCCTGGGTATAAGCCTAGCTCTGCCACTGACCCTCTGCCTAACTTGTTGTAAGCGTCCTCCCCTCCCTGAGCCTCAGTTCCTCCATTTTTAACAAGTGTGTTTGACTAGATGAAGTTTAAGGCCATTCCTGGGTTGGTGAGGCAAGCCCACACACTGGGCCCCACACTGCAGGCCCAGAGGCATTCTTGAGATGGACAGAAGATTGTTCAGCTCTGGCTTGCAATTACTGAAACCAAGAGCCCTCTTCCCCATGGGTCTGAATTGGGGTTTCCTCTTTTCATCACTCGGGGCGAGTGAGTGAGCTTGTGCGGGTGTGGATGAAATGCTAAGTGCATATCTCCTATTTTTTCTCCCTTTAAAACATCTGTGTGTCAAGGCCTCGTCCCTCTTTCTCCCTTTCACACTGCGTGTCCAGTAACCTGCTAGTAAGGTCATGGTTGTGTAAATTTATCTGTTAAACCTCAGATTCAGGAAACAGATTGAGTAGCTCATAGAAACTAAAATAGCTACAGTGTGATCGTTATTTGTGGTATATGAATGTGAGGTTTTTTTTCTAACCAGTGACTTATAGGTTGCCCAGTCCAGACATGACCCTTAATTTTTCATAGTAGTCCCAAATTTTTAATTATGTTAACAACAGTGAATTATGCTATTCAGCATACATTTAGTACCTATTCATTCTAACTATTTGGATAGTATTTTTGTATACATTTTTTCTTCCCACAGGCACCTTCTAAGGTGATATTTTCATTTCTCTTTTAAAGATAAAGACAATGAAGCTAAGAAGGATTTTTAAAATTTGCTTTAAGACATAGGACTGAAAAGGGCTGAAAATGGGGCACCAGGATTTGGTTGAAGTCTGCCTGGCTCTAAAACTTCTACACGTTTCCATACCACACAGCTCACACTGCTTCCAGGCCACAATTTTATTTTGTTTTTTAAGAAAATAAAATCCTTTTTCCTGCCATGACTGCAGTCTCTTAAGCCTCAGAAAATATGATCATAGCTTGATTTCTTATCCTTTCTCCAGAATGGAGTCCCATGGCACTCCCTACCTTAATGTAAATTTCATGCAAATAGTATGTGGTGTTTCTGCTTAACAAACTTTGACCACGTGTTCCCAAAGTGCCAGACAGCTTTCTGGAT
The DNA here is from genome assembly GCF_008728515.1 of Papio anubis. Classification (NCBI taxonomy): domain Eukaryota; kingdom Metazoa; phylum Chordata; class Mammalia; order Primates; family Cercopithecidae; genus Papio; species Papio anubis. Next base: position 16,376,118 of record NC_044989.1, on the reverse strand, counting down.
ACTTCCAGATGTGTCATTCAATGGAAGAAGAAGTTGTGCTCTTTATTATATAGAGAGCAAAACCAAGGCTCGGAGAGATGCAAACATTGTGGCTTGCTTGGTGAATCAATGATTCACAGGCTGCAGCTTTATAGAGTGCTTGGGGCTTGGCCTTGCCCTGGAACAGAAACACTCCTTGTTGAACCAGGAGATCAAGCTGACCCACCAGCTCCCACCTCACAGGGCCGGGCTTACCCAGTATCTGTCCGCTGGTCGTAACTCAATCTGCTGGCTGTGGAGAAAGGCAACTTCCTTTTGTCTCTTCCCATGTTGTTTCAGCCTGCCCCACTATTGGCTCAGTTTAGCTCACCCAAAGTCCTTTTTCAGTTTCATGGCTCATCACAGACTTGCAAATACTATGCGTTAGCTTCGTATTACAGAAGAGAAAATGGTAATGTGATTTACCCAGAATCACACATGAGCTACATCCTCTTTTCAAAATGCCCTTTCTTTGCTTGGATAGACCCTTTGAGATTCGCTTCTGGTATAACATTCGCTGAAACCTTCCCCTGGTCCCCATCAAATTCATCCATCCATTCGTCCATTCACTTATTCAACAGATATTTATTGAGCACCTACAATGAGTTGCATACTTCTCTGGGTCTGTTTCTGGGGATTTAGCAGTAACCCAAACACACAAAACTCCCTAACCCATGGAGCTTATATTTTGTTGGGGAAAGATGGACCATAAACACATAAACGAGTAAAATGTATATCATGTTAGATGGTGATAAGTTCCATGAAGAAAAATGAAGCAGGGATGGGTATACAGAAGGATGGGTGGTTGACGCGAAGTTTGGGGAAAGACTTGCCATTTTAAATAGGGTTGTCAGAGAAGGTGAGGATTGAGTGAAGGCCTGAAGGATGTAAGAGAATAATCCATGTGGATAATCGGGGGAAACTGTTCAGTCTGAGCCTCAGCGAGGGCCAAACCAGAGTAGAGTGTGCCTAGCCAGGTGAAGAAACTGCAGGGAGGCCAGGGCCGGAGCTGAGTGGACAAGTGACCAGTTGCAGGCCATGGGGTCATGGAGACATCACAGGCCAGCCTGTGATTTCAAGGCCCTCCTGGCGCTCCCTCTGACCCAGAACGTTTTTGCTGTCTCCAGTTCACTGGCCTGTTCTCACGCTGGCCTGTGTGCCATGCAGGGCAGGCCTAGGCTTGTCTTCAATCTTCACATCCCCAGCACATAGCACAGGATCTGGGATAGAAAGAGAGCCCAGCTTTTACGAAGACCTCTGCTCCTGTTTATTTTTTTTAAGTCCAAGAGTCCTAGTTAAATATTATTTGTGATTTTTTTTTAAATAAACATTGGAACTTTGAAGAAACACTGGCTCTAAATCCCCCCATTAATCAGCTGGACCACCATCAGATGGGCAGGATTGCTAAGGAAAGGATAAGGTGCCAGGAGAAAGCTGGAAGTGAAAGCTGTGGAGAGGAGAGCGTTAATTGGAGTCCAGAGGAAGAGGGCTTCTTCAGAATCCCCGGGGATTAACTGCTCGTCCAGTCTCTGCTGGGGACTGGTGTTTATGAAAACTGACCAAAGACTGGAACAGGGAGGCTCTCGAGAAACCCTCAAAGTGTGTCAGGATTTCAGCCAAGACTTTCCACTCCCCACTTTGCTGGCGCAGGGGGTAGCAGGGGGAGCCTGTGGGACCTGGAAGACTTTGTCGCTGGAGACGTTTCCAGAAGGAAAAGAACCTCTCCTGGCAGGGCCATTCCCTTCACAGAGCAAAATGCCAGTCTCTGAGAAGTTTGAGTTTCTTCAAATGCAGGGAAAAATCCTAGCAAATGTAATGGAGCTAAAGCAAGGGGAGAGAGGAGGGCTAAGGAAAGCATTTGGCCCCAGTGAGGCTTGGGGACCTTTGGAGGCTGCCACTTCCCACCTCATATCCTCTCCCCATCTGAATCCTGCTCCTCAGGACAAAAAGTGGCTTACAACAACTTGTACCAACTTAGAGCAGGTGGAACATGTAGCTCAATAGGGTTAGAGTGTGAGGGGGGTGGGTAGAGCTCACTGAAGACTGAAGCTAGAGGACATCTTGAAGATGTGGGAAGCTGTTAGGGAATTTTCACAAAGGAGCGATGGAGGTGGATTTCCAACCAGAGGTATCTGTGGGTGTCAAATGATGGACCCCATAGTTACAAAGTTGTGGAGTGTCCATTAACGAGAGCTGGGGAGGGAAGATTGCTTTTAGCTGCTGGATCAGGTAGTAGGTTTGCTTAAAAATATTAAAAAGGGAAAAAGCAAAGACCTGCATTTTCCTTATTCAACAGCTGTTTTTTGAGAACTGAGCGTGCTTAGGTGCTGGGGTTGTTCCAACAGATAAACCCTGCCCTCATGGAACCCATTCCAAGCGGCCTCCTTGAAGAACCTTACTGGAAGGTACTTGAGATAAGATGATGGGAATTTGCTGCATTCAACCGCATATTACAAGTTTTTTAAATGGGGAAATTAAAAAAAAAATCATGGCACCTAATATTAAAATAATAAAACGTTAATTCTTGGTCTGCCAATGACCTGCTCAAAGTGGGTGGACAGCCTCCCTGGGTCTTCATCTCCTCATCCTCCAGTGGAGCTAATCTTCCTTCCTGTCTCCCTCTGAGGAATATTCGAAGATAACAAGCTTTGAAAACAAGTTGAAAGTTCTGTACAAATTGCAGGGTGTGACTCACATCCTTGTGAGAGACCCATGTTCACAAGGTGCTACCTGGTGAGAGGTTTTGGATGAAGGATAGAGTCTGTTCACAGATCAATTTTTATCAACTTTACTTCTCCAGGTTTGTCTGCAACTGTTTGGGGATGTTTTGCAGCTGTCAGAAATACTTTTCCTGATTTTATACTAATATTTGACTTCTGCACTGCAATGCAGTGCTTTACAAACATGCACACGTATATGTTTACCTAATTGCTCTAGGATGATAATTTAATGTAGTTGATATGACAGTATAAGAAGGCAAAGGCCAGGATTGTTGCTCCAGGTCTGAGGAGGCTTGAAAACAGCATCTGTGGGTATACAGGAGTGGGAGGTGCCAGAAGTCAGCCTAGCTTGGGTCAGGGTAGGAAACCAAGGGTGTGAATTGTCATGAAAAGCCACATGAAAGGTGCCAACCCTCCCAGACCCCCCAGAAATAGCTGTTGAAAATTGGGCTTTCTGGTGAAAAGATCAGCTGCTGCAGAACGCCTTCCGTATATGTCAGCAAGTGGGGCCGGATAGCATAGAGCGAGCCTGAAATGTGTCTAAATAAATGATTATGGTGACTCACTCGCCCCCGTTGAATGGAATGTTTTTTTTAAAGTGAAAGTAAGAGAGAAAGAAGATAATAAAGCAAAGAAAAAGAACAATAAGGTTTGAATTTAAAACAATACGAGCAAAAAATTGAATTAGTCACTCATGTCAAATCCTGTGAGCCTCTGTCCTGAATTGCTACCTTCCTCCTTGACTTGCCTTAAGGTCACGGTCTTTCTGTTTGAATTTCCTGGTGAGATAACACACCCTCTGATTGTTGCCATTCCCAGTGCCAGTTGCAGGCATGTAATGGGCATTCTGGAATATTTGTCACAGAACCACTACAGAGCTTATCTGTTGAGCCCAGAAGGCCTTTCCATGGCCAGAAAGGAGCATCCAGTCTCTGAGATGTTTAGCGTTGCTTTGTGGAGCCGCTGGGTGCGAGAGCTGGGGCTGCCAGCCCATGAAGCTTAACGGAGAAGATTCTGCATTTATTCTATTGTAGGCCTCTTGGTCTGTTGTTGCATCATCCCTAATACCAGGAACTGGCCCAGAGACCCATGAAACCTTTATGATTTGCTAGTGTTTTAATTGATCTGCAGTTTGCAGAGATTTTTACATTAAAGTGAGTCAGTCTTGTTTTATACTATGTACTCATTCAGCTGAGTGTATAGCTTTGCTCCTCTTTTTGGTTGATTTCTGGGTCATTGCTTAACCACTTAACCACTCTTACGCCTTAGGGATCTAATTTCTTCTTCAGACCCCAACATAATACCTGTGAACATAAAATTATTTAATCTGGAAAAAATGTGGAGTATGTCACTTTTGCTGTTGTCAGAAATAACCCCCAAATCTTAGTGGATGGCGACGACTGTCTTGTTGTGCCCTGAGTCAGGGGCTGCAGGTTAGTTTCTGTGGCACTAGTGTACGTTTCTACTCATTCTGGAACCTGGTTTGAGGGGGGTGTCTGCTTCTTGGAATGTGTCATGCTCATGACAGAGCGATCGAGCAAGGTGGCAGGAACTTGAGACTCTTCTTGAAACTTCTACTGGGATGTGGCTTTCTTTATTCTATTCTCACTCCATTTGGTAAACAAGGCAAATTTCCAAGTCCTATGCCAATTGTAACCTCCTCCCAGGGAGAAGTTGTACGTCCAAGTTATCTGGCAACCAGCAAGACTATACTGTACAACTGTGCCCTGTACTGTACAACTGTCCCCTCTACTATATAACCATGCCCTACACTGTACGACCATGCCCTGTACTGTATAACTGTCCCCTGTACTGTACAACCATGTCCTGTGCTGTACAACGCTCCCCTGTGCTGCTGGGTGTAATTACCTGCCCTGTGTACTGTACAACTGTCTCCTGTACTGTACAACCGTCTCCTATACTGTGCAACCATGCCCTGTACTGTACAACTGTCCACTGTACTGTATAAACATGCCCTGTATTGCACAACTAACTGTCCTCTGCACGGTACAACCATGCCCTGTACTGTACAACTGTCCCCTGTACTGTATAACCATGTCCTGTACTGTACAACTGTCCCCTGTACTATATAACCGTGTCCTGTACTGTACAACTGTCCCCTGTACTGTATAACCATGTCCTGTACTGTACAACTAACTGTCCCCCATACTGTGTAACCATGCCCTGTACTGTACAACCATCCCCTGTACTGTATAACTGTCCCCTGTGGTGTACAACCATCCCCTATACTGTACAACCGTCCCCTGTGCTGTACATCCTTCCCCTGTACTGTAATCATCCCTGGGAGAGAGACCACCCCTCTCCCAAGATACCGAAATCTGCAGATGATCAAGTCCCTTATATAAAATGACATAGTATAGTATTTGGATATAACCTATGTATCTCCTCCTATATACTTTCAATAATCTCTAGATTACAATAGCTAATGCAATGTAAATGCTAAGTAAATAGTTGTTATACTATGTTGTTTTTTAAATTTTTATTATGCTTTATTGTTGTTATTTTTTTTATTTTTTTTTTCTGAGTATTTTCCAACCTTGGTTGGTTGAATTCCAAGGATGTGGAACTGTGAATATGAAAGGCTGACTATAAAATCTTTTACAATTGAGGAAATAATGCAGTGTAACAAGTACATTGTAAGCTTATTAAACATAGTGTGAACATTATGTTCTTAGTAAAATAATATTTGATTGGATACTAAGAATGGAGCTTATGTCTGGTATCAATCTTTATTAGGAAGTATCACACTAGAATGTAGTGGTCTATGATGGAGGAAATTTTGTGTCACCCACCCCTACATTTTAAAAGCAAGGCCTAGACTCTCTTCTTGGTGTATAGTAGGTATTCAGTACATACCAGTTGTTCTGAGTAAATTCATGAGATCACGGCTGCTCAATACTCTGGGAACCCAACACAGTAAAATATAATTCAAGTCTCTGAAGTCTATTTAAGATTAGAAAACAGCAAAGCCAAATTTTCAACTGCATGCTAGAGAGATAAACAGGTTTATCAATTTATTTCTTAAATTCAGGTGTAATCACATCCACAAAGCCTTTTGCTGAAATTCCCCTTTTCATGAAACTCATGTCATCACATCAAATAACTCTAGTGGCACAGACTTAACTCAAGGTCCCCAGCGTTGTTGATGGGCAGTAACCTTGACAGGGAGAGTATTGACATAGTGCTTTTGACCATTGTTGTGTCTTTCTCTGGAGCCGTCCCAAATGCTTACTGTTCATTACATTCTTTTTGTTGCTGTTGTCATTGTTGTTCCTACCCTGTCTTCCTGGGAGCAATGGTAACCTCTTAAATTTAGAAACAACAGAACCAAGGCCACAACATGTGAGGGCAGGGCCAGGCTATGCAGTGGGTGTGGCAGAGACTCCATCCCCCCTGGCTGAGTTTCTCCCAGATAGATAAGACCAGCTGGGACACTTCTCCGTTCACTAGCTGTGTGACTTTAGGCAAATTACTTAACCTTTCTGTGCCTCATTAGTCAGATTAATGGAATGAAGATAATAATAGTAGCATTTTCTCTTAGGGGTGCTGGGAGGATTTAATGAGGTGATACATGTAAAGTGTTTAGAGCCCGAGAAGTCAGGGGGATGAGATGAGCATCCTAGTTGGACAGGACCGTGGGCCTCAAACTATGTAGTGGTGGTTCCAACAGGAACCTCTCAAAGTAATGCTCACTGGAAGCACAAAGGCCATTCACAGGGACATTGTCATTCACCTTGATATGAGTGGGTCAGGGAAGGCAGTCTGATGAGCAGACACCTGGAAGAAGTGTTTGAACTGCAGGGTTGTGGGGGCTGGGTGAGCCATGCCAGAATCTGAAGGAAAAATGTGGATTGTACAAGGCAGAGGAGAAAGAAAGTGGGGAGAGCCCAAGATGAGAATGTGTTTTACTAATTCAAAGAAAAGCAAGAGGTCAGTATATATGGCAAGGAGTAAATGAAGACAGCAGTGATAGGGTCAAGAGGGAGACTGGGCCTGCAGGGCCTTGTAGTATGGGTTTTGATCAAGGAAAAAGGAAACTAGCACTTACTGAGGACGCATCGTGTCCTAAGCTCTGGGCTGGGTCTAATCTTTTTAATAATTCTGCAAGAGCAACTGGTACAGATGAGAAAGAGGAGCTTACATTCTTGCATATAATCAATCAGGTGGCTCACACATGGCAAAACCAGAATTTAGACAAGGTCTTTTGGATTTCAGAGCATACTCCAGACCTGCTTCAAATTTAGACATTTGTTAATTATCTAGTATTTGAATATACTTGTTCATTTCTTTGCTTCAAGTGAGATGATGCAGGAAAGCTAAATTTCAACTTCCTATTTTGTATGAACACAATTAATGACTGTAAAAAATCTTTTTGGAAGGAAGATTGTACCAGGTGTGGTTTCATTGCCTGAGCAAATTAACACATCCCCTGTTACCTGGTATGCATTAACCGGGGTTCTTCAGAGAAACAGAACCAGTAGGAGATAGACACAGATATGGATGTGGCTACAGATATAAAGAGATTTATTTAAGTAATTAACCAACATGGTTATGGGGGCTCAGATGTCCCAAGATCTGCATCTGGCAGGCTGGAGAGCGAGTCATATAGTTCCAGCCTAAGTCAGAAAGGCTGAGAACAAGGAGAGCTAATGGTGTAAGTCTGGTTCAAGTCTGAATCCAAATGCAGGAGAAGATTCATCTTCTAGCTTAAAGACATAGAGGCAAGGAGAGAAAATCCCCCCTTATAATTCGCCTTTTGTTCTAGTCAGGCCTTCAAGGGATCTGTTGAGGCCCATCCATATTAAAGAGTGCCACCTGCTTTACTCTTTCTACTGATTTAAATGTTAATTTCTTCCAGAGATACCATCACAGCAACAAACAGAATAATGTTTACCCAAATATCTGGGTACCTTGTGCTCCAGTCAAGTTGATACATAAAATTAACCATCACAAAGACCATTTTTTATGAATGTAAGTGCAATTAGAGAAAATGTCAAGTTGCAACAAGGAGACTCCCACACTGCACATGGCTTCTCTGGTCTTGCAGGGAGGCCTGAGCTTGCCTGTCCCAGAGCCCCATTTTTCCTTGTCGCTTCTCTAGATTCCTGAGACTTTTTTTTGCCTATACAAGTCATCTCCATTTTCAAAAGCTCTGCCTCGTAGGTCAACTAAACAGGCAGCATTCTTTAAGATACTCTTGATTAGGGATTTTCAAAATGTGCTATGTCATGGCTGCATGGAAAATGGTCCTCTTTGTACAGCACACCGAAGAAATGGATGAAGCTGCTTATAGCCACAGGGGAGTGGCCTGGTGGGGGAGGAGGAATTCTAGACACCTGATTCTACCAACTGTCCCCCTAGACCACAAGTGTACCTTTGCTACATGGTTAGAAAAATCTGATTTAAATCAAGCCATCCATCTTACAGGTGGGAATACTGAGGCCCAGAGAGGGAAAGAGGAGAGTCGAGTCACTTGGTTTTCTCCTAGGACCTGCCTGCGCAGTTCTGGTCATACTGCATTGCCTGCCTGATCCTTTTCTGCCTCCTCATTTCTGAATTATTCATTGGGCATTTGTCACAGACTGTCAGGGACAGCTGACTTGTGTGGGTGTGTGGGTGCGTGCGTGTATAAGCACATATGATCTTTTCCCAATTAGATAATAAATCATCTGGGGACAGGGTCTTTGTCGTGTTCTCTTTCTTTTCTTACACCCTACAAATTACCAGGCATATCAGATCGTACTTTTCTATGTATTAAAGTATAAATGAATAATCATCCACCATTAGCCTTTAAAATAAACTATAGCATCCTCCTACTTCAAATGTCTTTTCTTCCAGAAAGTATTTGCTGATACCTAGCTGTCAATGATCTCTGGTTTGTCTCACCTTCCAAAGCATTTTCTTTGTGACATCATAGAGCTTTTACCACTTTCCACCTTATATTAGAGTCATAGGTAGAAATATCCCATCTTCTTTTCCAATGACGTGACCAACTTGAAGGTAGAATACGTGTGGCTCATGTAAGACAGTGGTGTTTACTTCACAGGCATTCAATTCTAACTCCGCATTTTAAAATATCTATTACATATCAGATACTGCACTAGCTGTGTCATTGCAGGAGCTCATTTAAACTCCACAGCAGCTATATAAGGTACATATCAGCTTCGTTTTTATTATATAAGGAAACTGATGTTCAAAGAGGGGAGGTACCTAGTTCCAGACTAAGTTGAAGCCAAACCTCTGGTTCCAAATGCCATACCCTTGTTTTAGCCCAGGATAGTTGCCTGCTTACCTTAGCAAATGTATGTGGAATAAATATGCAAGCCAAGAATAGGTGAGTTAATTCATTTGAAGGCTAACAAATGCTGAACATATGTCATTTGTGGCTTTTGGAAATCATTGTGAAAATACCTTTATACTGTAAAAAATGAAAAGAACGTCGATTCTCGTGGATCAGTTCTGCTCGCCTACGGATTGTCCCTGAAACATCTGCAAGTTCAATTGAAATATGACTTTCAGATGGAAGAATGCTATCACTTTCCCAAGGCTTTCTTTCCTGATTTCTACAAACATCAAAGCTGAAGTTTATACTTTTTCATTTTGATGATAATCGGTTTCCTTAATAAGTCTTGTCTTTAAGAGGTAAATTCAATCAGCTGCTGTCTGCTACAAGACTGAGTGGTTGTGGCTCTGTGTGTGGGGGGTTGGTGGGTCAGGGCTGTCTTTATTTTTCTGCTCTATTTTCTTCTGATTTCCCATAGCAACAGTTGACCCCCTTGCACGTTAAAGACTCCCGCAAAGGTAGAAGAAGGCATATGCAGTGATGCTGGAATCGTCTTCCATGTGGTTATCTAAGTGTGGCCTCCAAGGAAGTTACTTCTAGAGCCAGTTAATTTCTGACTTAATCAGAGCCCGGAAGCCCCAGTCATGCTTCTGAATTTGGTAATGACAAGTGTCTTTGCAAACATCTGGGAAGAAAACAAGCTTACAGGAAGCTTTGACAGACAACAGTAGTTAAGCCCCAACAACAGTGTGACAGATGCCAGTGGAGCAGTGTGATAGGCTCCAGCTCATGGGTGGACATGGCAAGGACTGTCCAGAGGAGAAATGGTCACCTGAGACTGGAACGTAACAAGGGCAGTCTTCCAGTATGACTAAACACTGAAGTTTTCATGACTCAGCCCATCCACCAAAGAGACTGATCTTAAGAGTTTCAGTCCTAACCTCCCTGTGTGGCAGGACAGACACATCAACTAAATGGGATGTGTGACTTCACTCACATCGGCTCTCTACCTGGGGTCAAACCAGGCATTCAATTCTAACTCTGCATTTTAAAATGTCTATTACATATCACATACTGCACTAGCTGTATCATCATAGGAGCTCGTTTAAACTCCACAGCAGCTATATAAGGTGCATATCAGCTTCGTTTTATTATATAAGGAAATTGATGCTCAAAGAGGGGAGGTACCTAGTTCCAGACTGACTTGAAGTCAAACCTCTGGTTTGGCAGCAGGGTAGAGAGCCCTGAGATGCTGGCACAGAGAGTTGAGGAGTCGCCTTTATTATGCCCAGGCCTGCAGGTAGATGAGCTTGATCTTCAGTCATCAGATACTTAAGGAATGTCTGCAGGCACTGTGCTTGGCACTGGGGCTAATGATGGTTAATGCATTTTCTGCCCATAGGTGAAGTCTAGTGGAGTGCTGTTTCTCAGAATATATTCTTGCATCATGGAACTTCTCCTAGCAGGGGATGCTCAGAAGGCATTCATTCATCTCTTCATTCATTGAACAAAGGCTTTAAAACAGTATGTCTGGGTGGACCCTCGGAACATAACAGAGGGCAACACTGATGTGAGCCTGGCCCTGGAAGCCTGCAGGGTGTCTAACTGTGGGCGAATACAGATAGAACCGGGGATACGGTCTTTGTAATCATTTTTAAAGGTGTGAATATATGTGTAATGCAAACAAAATTGTAGAGGGAACGTGTACACAATTATTGACTAACTTTAGTGTGTTTCATTTACATCGTGACTATATGTCTTAAAAGTTTTTTTAAAAAGCATTGCTGCATATCGAAGTCTCTCGAAACTGTCCATGGCGGGTTTGGGCTCAGCAGTGCTTCTCTAGTGGTGTCCTTTAATTTAGGCAGGCTTGTGCAACACTGTCCCATCTTGAAGTTTTGAAGAAGACTGTATCTCCAGGCCCTGGCTTCTCAAGCTCCGCCAGCCTGCAGGAGCCTTTCAGTTGCCTTTCTCTGTGGCTCAATGCCATTCATTGTTTAAGCTACAGTTCAAGGATGAACGACTAAAGTGATTCATTCCGGCATTTGACAGATATTTATTGAATGCCTACTTCATGCCAGGCATAGCTCTAGGCAGTAAGGATGTGACATACCAGTTAAGGAAAAAAAGTAAGTAATAAATAATAACTTTAATAATGTTAAAGTAATAATAATAGTATTTTATTATGGTAATAATAACATTAAGAAAAAAGTACTAAAGTAATGTATTTATCTTATTTAAGTAACAATTATATTTTATATATAGTATACTATTATAAATAATAATAATAACTTTAAGGTAAGGTAATAAAGGAATATTTATTGCCTTCTAGTATATTAGTAGGTCAAAAAGTCAGTGGGAAAAATGGAACCGAACCAAGGAGATTATGGCTACTGCAGGGAAGGCCATTGTAGTTGAAAAGGGAAGTCAGGATGGTTCTCATTGAGAAAATGACATTTGAACAAAAACTATTAAAAGGTGAAGGAGTGAGCGCACATATATCTGGGAGAAATGTGTTCTAGGCAAAGAGAAAGGGCATTGGGGCTGATACATTTGAGGACAAGCTAGGAGGTCAATGTGGTGGACCTGATAGAACAAAGGAAGAAGAGTAGCTGTGGATGAGGTCAGCAAGGTCCTGGGGAGGCGAGGCCTTCCACCCTGAGTCTGATGAAGGGTGCTCCTGGAGAGCATGTACTAGCAGAGGGTCCCGGTGGGACTCACATTTTAGTAGCATCACTCTGGCTGCTCTATGGCAAGTAAACCACAGGGTGTCAGGGATGGAATCAGGGGACCCTGGTGGCAGCATGTTCTTGATGGACTAGTATGGAAGGTATGCAGGGATGCCGGATATATTTTCAAGGTAAAGGCAAAAGAATTTTCTGAAAGATTGAATTTGGGGCGTGAAATAAAGAGGAGGCTCAGATGACTCAGTATTTTTGTCCTAGCAACTGGGAGGATGGAATTGTCATTAGCTGGCATGAGAAATAACGTGGGTAGAGCAGGATTGGGAGGAAAGAGGAGGAGTTCTGTTTTGGGCCACGCTGAGTTTGAGTTAGGCATCGGAGTATAGCTTCTGAGTAGACTGCTGGTTATTGCTGGCAAGGGAGAGGTCAAAGCTGGAAATATAAATATGGTATTTGTCAAAATAGAGATGATATTTAAAGGTGTGAAACTAAGGCAAGATCACTAAAGGAGTGAGTCCTGATAGAGTAGAGAGGCTGAAGGGCCAAGTCCTGGGAAGTGCCAATGTCAAGAATTTAGAAAAAGAGACAGAAGCAACCAAAAAGACTGAGAAGGAGCAGACATTGACTAGGAGGAAAATTAAGAGACCTCGACCTCCTAGTGGTCAAGTAAATAAAGACTTTCTAAAAGAGATGATAACTCAATTATATTGATTATTACTAATGGATTTAATAACGATGAAGACAGAGTTGACCATTGGCTTCAGCATCGTGGAGATCATTGTGTCCTCTGCTCTCACCCCCAGCCCACCCAGCCCGCCTCCTTTGCATGCCATCATGGCATGATCTGCTTATGTAGCTGCATCTCCTGCAAAACATTTTTCTGTCTGCCATCCTGCAGTCACGCTCACTTGTGTGCTTATGCAACATTGATGAGCACCTCCCATGTATCAGCAACTGTGCTAGATGGAATGAGTATGCAGAGTTGAACGTGGTATTTTTCTACCCTCAGATGTCTTACAGCCTAAGGAGAAAAGCAAGGTGTCTAGAATCTGTTACAGCAGAAGAAAGAGATTGAAGGATAGTAAAATTATGAGAGTTCAGAGGACAAAGAAATTTTCTCTGGGAGTCAAGGTTGAGTCCATGGCTGAAGTGGCCTTTAAATTTGGCCTTGAATGCTGGATAGGATTTAGAATTAAAGAAATGGAGGAGAAAAGAATATTTTAGAAAAAGGGGCGTATAGGAGTAAGGACAAGCAGGTGGGAAGGCTGGAAAGGGGACCCTGGACTGAAGGTATGGTATAGGGAGGAGAAGGAGGAGTGGAGAATGAGGCTAGGATTTGGGCCAGGGACCCGATGAAGAGGGCCTTAGAAAATAGAGGCTGGGCTTTATTTCTTAGTCAATGGAGGAATCATTAAAGGTTTTTGAGCCATAGAGTGATGCAATAATAGCCGTGCTGCTTTGGGAAGAGTCATCTGGCTGTATGTGCAGAACTGTCCAGGAGAAAGATAATAAGGGCCTAAATTAGGGCAGCAGAAGTGGGGGCAGAGAAGGGGGCGGATGTGAGGCACCGCAGGAGCAGAGTTCACAGGCTCAGCACTCCAGAGGGATGGGCACATGGTCTGGATCTGGGGCCCTGGGCTCTCCCTGAGAAACTCATCAGCCTTTTGAGGTCAGTGGCCTCGGCTGTCCCTCGTGCTTGTCATCCCCACCCCCACCCCATCCTCTTCCAAGCCCATGTGTGTTCAAGCTTCACCTCGTTAATGAAATGAAGCTGCTTATTTTTGGAACTCTGTGATTAACACAGTTGCTGTGCTTAGGAAACAAAAGAACCCTGTGCATTTTTCAGGACTCTCTACCTGCACCGTGTCCACCTAAAAAGGTGGAGAGCTGGCGCATCCCGGTCGTCTCTGGCCTCCAATCTCTGATCTTCTGTTGCACCTGATCTGATCCATTGCATGCAGCATTGCCAGTCATTGTTGAGCAAAAGCAGCTCTGGAGGCCTAGAGAGGGCGATACACAGTGCCACCCGACCAGCAGCACCATAGGAAAGGTCAAGCAACCAGATGGGGCTCTCCACTGTGCCTCCATAAAACTAGGCAGGCTACTTGCCCATTTTCCCCAGAAAAACAGCCTAGTCGTTTGGCCAATTGTGCCAGAGAATGGAAGGCCTCTCAATGCCCTGCCGTTCTCCCAGCCCCCAGCTGGGGCTGGCAAGCTATGGCCCCCAGTGGTATCATCACTGATTTCAGGAGGCTAGAACCCTAGCACTGTGGGGGAAGGGCTGGCCAGCTGCCAGTCCCAGCATCCCAATTCCTATGGCAGTGCAGGGGGAAGAGCCTCTGTGGGGGCGAGGCTGGCTTCCTCCTGAATCTGCCCATAAAAGGATAAAAGTGCTGCTATCTGGTCGGCATTGGTAGGATTGCTGATGATAAATTTTTTAAAAGTGTGGATTTTTCCCCCTTTTTGCAAGGATATGTGTGTGTGTGCATGCAGGCGCACGCGTTCGGGTGTGCCTGCGTTCACACAGTTTGCAGCCTGTATGTGCTAACAGATGGATTCAGCCTCATCTTTTATCCGGTGTTACAGAAGATAAAACTGAAACTGGATGATATGCTGCCTCTTCAATTTAAAAGAGAAAAAATAAAATAAAAAGCTCTTAAAGGGGAGCCCTTATGGTAGAAAAGAGTGGTCCAAAATATTGTCAGGCTTTACTCAAAAGGCAAAGAACAGCAGAGCCATTTGAAAGTAATTTTTCTTCCTCCTCCCTCTTTGACTTCTCCAAAATATATCATCTATGTGTCAGAAGTAGGGCAAGCTTTAAGGCTATTATGAATTATATATCAAGGGACATCATTTCCCAGGAGTCTTGAACAAATGCCCAATGGTTTAAATTTTACAGACATGCTCTTCCCCCCAGTGGCAACAATTTCTGTCGCTGCAGTCTTCCTGAGATGGAATGGGAAAGTGTTTTGCAAAATGCACAATGAGACGTTATGCTAATAAAGGTAATTGTGCAGTGGTTGGAAACTATTCCTTCCTGAAAGAGGCTTTTATCCTCTACAGACTGTCCCACACTGCAGGTACTTAGGCAGCAGGCTGCTTCAACTGGTCTTGCCTTCTTTTAGCTGGAGTCAGATACGTCCAGGGTGAGGACAGATTGAAAGAGCGAAACTGGAATCAACTGGGCATTTCTGTGCCCATCGTGTAAGACAAAGACCTTGCCATTTCATTTGAATATCAGATATGCTTTGCCTATCTATTTATTGTTCTGTAAGATTCAGGAAGAGCTTTGTGAAAGTCATTCTTTTCTCTAAAATTGGAAACATACATTCATTGGCTAAATAAGAAAGGTGGGTTTGAGGGTCTTGGTACTTTGCTTCCTTACCACTATTGGATGGATCAGAAAGTTAGCCCAGAACACGGGAGCAGAGGACGAGAGATTGCCAGAGTGCATTGCTGGGCAGGGCCTTCCAGACAGTGACAGCGACAGCTGCAGGAAGTGGCCTTCTCTGCTCCGTGCTTCACACTCTCCCTCCCAATTTATTCTTTTCAAGTGGATATTTTAAAGTTCTGAGCTTTACTGTATGTGGCCTTGAGAGAATCCAGATATAATTATTTATATAAGTTTGTCGATTTCTTAATCTTTAGTAATTATTTATTAGTTACCTCACTTTATTCTTACAATACTTTGGAGATATGGAGGGCCCATCATGTTTTTCCCATTTGAGAGAGAAAATAATTGAAGGAGGGGTGAAGTCACTTGACCAAGGGCGCTACTGCCAGAGGAGTGATATTATGTAGATCTAGATCTAGATCTACACACACAACATCACACACTCACACGGTATAAAATACAAACCTGACAATAGCACCCTATCTCCGCGAAATAATAAAAGGTAAACCCCTACATTCAAAATCCTTTACAAGGATTTGCTGGGCCCTCTGGTCCTCCCAGCCCCTGCCTCACACACGGTGCAGGCCTCCCTCCCACTCCATCCCATCAATTTCTTATGCTCCAGTCACACCCCTTTACACAGAGTTCCTCACATGAAGAGCTTTGTCACTTGTTCATTTTCAAGACCCATGCTCTCTGCCTGAACACCCTATTCCCACTTCACATCCTCACTGCCTCCCTTAGTGGTGTATGGAATTCGCACTCTGATTAGGCCCCAGCCCCTCCAGGAAGCTTTTCCCGACCAGATCCCGTCACACAGGTGGAGTCTGGTGCCCACCACGGATACTTCCACACCAGCCCGTGCAACTGCCACACTGTACTTAATCGTCATTTCCTGTGTTTATATTTCCTGGAAGCTTATGGGCTGTTAGCAAACAAGATGGAAGTACCATACCTTGTTCTCTGAATCTTCATCCCCAGGGGTGGAAGAAATCCAGGAAGCCCGTGACAGCCTGCAGGGAGGGCTCCAGTGAGATTCCTTCTCCTTCTTACTGCCCCTCTGTCTGAATGCACCTCAAAGCCTTTACTAACAGGTAGGCTTCGGGAACTGTGTGCCATTCAGGTGTGTGACTCCTTCCAAACCCCAAGATGAGATCACTACTGCCACCCCACCCATCACCCTCTATTACCCAGGCCCTTAGCACCACGCTCAGCAGACATATTAATGAAAGATACTGATTTCCAGGGTCTGTGGCATCTGATTGGTCCCTAAGTGGACACAGTCCCTGGTGAAGGACACAGAGTTCAGGATCAGACACCCTTCTACCATTGACTGGCTGTGTGATCTCAGAAATTTCACCTGAGCGCTCTGGACCTTTGTCTCTGCATCAGTGAAATGAGAATGGTAGATGCTACTTGAAGCTATTTTGTTAATGAGAGATTATTTTGTATAATAAAAAGTACATAAATCATATGCATAAGTATTAGCCATTATTAGCAGGAAAAAATTCAAGTTTGCAATCCAATATATTAGAGGTTTATTAATAATATGTGGTAAAATTATTTTGTCATTACTGAAGAAGTCATTGGCTTAGTCAGTTCAGGATACTGTAACAGATTACACAGACTAGAGTACTTAAATAACAGAAATACATTTCTCACAGTTCTGGAGGCTGTAAAGTCCAAGTTCTGGAGGCTGTGAAGTCCAAGATCAAGGTGTGGGCAGATCCAGTGTCTGGTGAGGGCTGGCTTCCTGGCTTGCAGATGGCTGTTTCCTCATTGCATCCTCATATGGTGAAGAGAGAAAAACATCATCGCTGTTGTGTCTCTTTGGAGAAGGCCACTAATCTCATTCACAAAGCTCCATCCTCATGACCTGATTCTTCCCAAAGAATCTTCCCTCACCTCCAAATACCATTACATTGGGAATTTAGGCTCCAACATATGAATTTAGGGGGATACAAACACTCAGTTCCTAGAAGTCATCTTGTTGCTGCTTTAGATGTTACAACTTTTAAGTTAAAAAGAAAAGAGTTTGATGAGCATTGCATCAAAGAAATCCATTAGTTGTTTGGCCAAGCAGATTTCTTTATCTCACTTAGCCTGGGCATCAGAAGACCCACTGTCCTGGGATGTGGATGTGAGGAATGAATGACAGAGGAGTGATGGAAGGAGCCAGCTCCTGGTATGTGGGGGTTTTGGAAATTTCTTTTCTATTTTTTGTTGTTTGAAATGGGGTCTTGCTCTGTCACCCAGGCTGGAGTACAGAGGCATGATCATGGCTCACCACAGCCTCACCTTCCCAGGCTCAGGTGATTCTACCACCTCAGCCTTCCTTGTAACTGGGAGTACAGGCACATGCCACCATGCCCAGCTAATGTTTTGTATTTCTTTCTTTTTTTTTTTTTTTTTGGCGAGGGGTTAGGGGAGAGATAGGATCTTACTATATTACCCAGGCAGGGGTAATTTCTTTCCCTGAAGTTGTCCTATTTCCAACCTGTGACCCTAGGTCCCAGATGGATTGTAACCAGCTTGTCCTGAGTTCTGAGTAAGCCTTGCAGAGGGAGTATAGAGACCTCAACAAAAACATTTTCTCCGAATAGATAGGTGACTCAGCACTGGACACCAAGAAAGCTGCATTTTGCTGAAAGTCAGTAAGAAGCTCGGGACCAGGTCTGGGGCAGTCGGCCTCCTATCCTGGACCATGGGCTCCTCATCCGCAAAGCAAGGGGCTGGGCAGAGAGTTGCCCAGGTGGCTTCCAGCTCTGGCATTCAGTGCATCTAATTTATAGTTGAGTGAGTTGTCATTTATAGACCAGGAAGGACGAAATTATCCCCATTAATCTGCTCACAGTTCTGGTGCTTGAGAAACTACTGGGTCTTGCCACATCTCGAATTAGCTCTAGGCCCTTGGGCTTTTAATTAAAGGGCTTTGTGAGTCAGATAGTTTACGGTCAGATTCACATCTTCAGGGAGACACAGAGGGAGGTCCTCTGTTCTGTCATCGCTTGTTTAGAAATCAGCTACCTCTCTCAGTGTGAGAACTCAGAATCCAGAGTCTTGCAAGGGACTTCCAGGAACAGCTTGTGGTTACGACTCACCCCTGACTTTCGCTGACTCCAGGCCCCAGAGGCTAGGGGACAGTAGATATGCTGCCTGGCATTGCCTCTTTCCTTGTGTGTGTCTGAGTGGTGCCAGCCTGATCAGATTCTGTTGCAGTTCCCTGTGCTTGCCACAACGTCGGTCGCGTTTCTTACCCAACTCTGTTTCCGCTTCTGGTGGTTTGTGCTAAATGCATTCTCAATCCCAAGCGGTACAGAGAATAAAAGGATTGTCTTTAAAAAGTGGCTTTGAATGTGTTGAAAGCAAGGTTGCCTGCTGTGTGTTTTTGACAATTGCTTCCCCAGAGGAGCCTTTGAAAACCTCACTTTTCAAGATGCTTCAACTCCTATTAGAAAATGACTTAAATAAAATTGCTCTTCTGACCATCGCTGCTCTGGATGCCAGGCTAGTGATTATTTGTCTAACTTGAGTCTCCAGGGCTGGAACTTCACACCGTGTCTTTTCACTACCCTCCCAGAGGAGGTGAGAGGAGGTGAATAGACACTTGTCAGATTCTTCTGCCTGGTGTCACTGTAGGGGATGCACACAGGCTGGAGTACAGGCTTGCTAAAGAGAGACTACATTGTTATTTCAACTAGACACATTTGTTTTTTCCGCAGATGATTACTGAGCACCTATGGTGTGCCCGGCGCCATGTTAGGGCAAGAGATCTACCTCATCCTTGCATTGTAAACCTGTAGCATCCGTGGCAATGTTTTGCACCACTGCCCTCCCAGGGTTCCTGCAAGCTGATTCCAGTTCATTTTATTTTCCTTCTGCATGCTGATGGGTTCAAGGTATTTCAATGGACTACTGTGAGACTATCTCCCCGTCAGGATCTCTCAACCTTGGCACTAGTAAGAGAGTCTGGGGCAAAGTAGGTCTCTGTTAAGGGAGGAGGAGGGGTGTTCCTGTGTGTGGTCGGATGCTTAGCAGCATCTCTGTCCAGTAGCACCACATCTACCTCAGTTGTGACAACCAAAAATGTCTGCAGG
This sequence comes from Papio anubis, assembly GCF_008728515.1. NCBI lineage: Eukaryota > Metazoa > Chordata > Mammalia > Primates > Cercopithecidae > Papio > Papio anubis. The sequence goes on along the minus strand of NC_044989.1, from coordinate 16,356,901 downwards.
CATTGCCAAATGTCTCCTCCCTGTTTTACATTTACCAAAGTGCTGTTTATGTCCTTTACAGTTAAGGAAACTTAGGCACCAGGAAGAAACTTGCCCAAGTCAAACAGTGAGTTAGCGGTAGAGCTTTAGCTACAATTTAAGTCTTGTCTTCCCAACCCAGTGTCCATCTTATGGATCCATTCAGTGGTGTGCTCCTAAATGTTTAATAACAAATTCTCTGGGATAAACAAAAGCCAAACAAACTTGCTGGGAGCGTGGGACAATTTCCATGGTGTAAATACTTCCACCACGGCTGGTTTCAAGCTACTTCCATGGCCTCGCTGATTATGAAGTTGGGAAGGGATCTGTACAGTTGGCTCTGGTGAGCTGGTGCCAGCCGGCTCAGAATGCCCCTGGGTCCGTGTGTGCTGCTCATCACATGTTAGTCTTGCTCTCCTCTGGACCTCGTTCTGCCACCCCCAGACACATGCGCTTATCACTGTGATGTCCTAGGGGGAAAGCAGTCGCCTGGTAAGAGTTTTTGATAACTTCTCTGGATAAACATAAAGCAGTTAGAGTGGAGTTTTCCCTCTCTTCTGTTAAATGAAAGTTTCTTTTCACAATCTTTCCATTGAAGAAGTTAGAAAAGTCATGGGATAGCTCTGGTCTTAGAGCAGAAATGAAGTTCCCCAGAAGGGGGTCTTGGACAGAATGATCTCTTGGGCAGGAACTAGGTGCTGTTACTCGCCATCAGATGTGTCTACTGTAAGATGCTTGGGAGGCATCAAAGTGGTGACAGTGGGGGGATGTTGGATTTTACCATTCTGGAATATAAGAGAAGGGGTGTGGCTGGTGTTTTAGTCCCGATAGCAGCTATGACCACTGGGAGTCTTATTTTCTACACCTACAAAAGGAGAAATAGTGATCCCCTTCCCACTGTTGGTGAAACAGCAGATGAATCTCTGCCTGAGTCTCAGACACCTACTGCCCACTTGGTTGCTTGGTGGATCGGCTGGCTATCAACAGTGTAAGCTCATCAAGCCTAAAGACTTAGTAGGTCTTGACTTTCTCACCTTGACCATGACTCAGTGTCATGTGCTCCTAGTCATCCTGTCTGTGGTCCAGTGTTAGCCTGGGAAGCACCAGGGACTGAGGGAAGAACCCTCAGCTAGTTATCAGGCGATCCAGGTTCTCCTCCTGCCTTTGATATCACCTCATTACATAACCTTGGGAAACACTTCGGTGTGACTGGAATGTGAATACTCCCAGGAGAAGGGTAGGAGCATGGTAGAGCATTTGGACTTTATCATGAAGGTGGTAGGAAATACTTGAAGTGTTTTAAGCAGGGATGACACATCATCAAATGTGTGTTTTGAAAAGCTGTTTCTGCAGAGGACGGGGCCACAGCCCAAGCAGGATCAAACCAGTTAGGGGATTGGTGTAACAGTCCCATCAGAAAGTGATGAGGTAGCTGGGTGCGGTGACCCACGCCTATAATCTCAGCACCGTAGGAGGCTGAGGCTGGCAGATAGTTCGAGACCAGCCCTTGGCAACCTGGTGAAACCCCCTCTCTATAAAAAAAATACCAAAAAAAAAAAAAGAAAAAAGTCAGGGATGGTGACCTGCATCTGTAATCCCAACTATTCAAGGTGGAGGTTGCAGTGAGCCAAGATCATGCCCCTGAATTCCAGCCTCGGTGACAGAATGAGACCCTGTCTCAAAAATGAATAAATAAATAAATAAATAAAAGTCATGAGACAACTCATAGGCACTAAATGCTGAGTGGCACAGACAGAAAGTTCTATGAGAGTTCAGAACAGGGAGAGGTCAGTATGGATTGTGGTCTTAGGTGGGTATCAGAGAACACTTCATGGAGGAAGTAGACTCTGCTGCTGGCCTTGAAGGATGGTAGACAGGGTAGGGGGTGAAAGTCTAGGCTGCAGGGCAGGGCAAGAGAGTACAAAGCTGCAGTAAATCACATTTGGGCTTAAGCTGGGAGTTTACATAAAGGATGGCTCTAATTAGTATGCAGTCGTTTATGGAAGAACTTGTACCCTCAGCTAAGGAATATGGATTTTGTTAGAGGTGGTGGTTCTCACATGGAAACTGCATTTTCCTGTAGTCAATTTCTGTGGGGATCTTATCCTTATCCATTCTTCTATCCACTGCTCCCCCGATTGGGATGAGGGGTGTGCACCCCCCTCCTGTAGCCCTGTGCTGTTGGGGAAGGCAGAATCCCTTTGCATCTTGGGGACGAATGCAATGCTGAATACTGATCATATGACCCCTGCTTTGCCTCACAGCAGGGAGCCCAGGAACAAGAGCAGCTGTGCTATTGTCTGGAGTGCAATTGCCAGTGTTTGTCTGCTGAGGCCAGGGGTGACCCTTGCCAGCGTCGTAGATAAGCCGGCTCCCAGCTGTCATGGGTACATTCTCAATCATTCCTCATCCTATGGATTCTGACTCTCTCCCGCTTCCCAAGAATGATGGAAGTTTTTCATTTTCCCCCGTGCCTGCTTTGTGAAAGTGTGTCTGGCTCTGCCCACAAAAATGAAGGATGACCGACCTCAGAGTATCCAAATAAAATGAGATTTGTATTTTCTGTGAAGTGTTAAGAAACAGTTTGCTAGAAAATAGTATGAGCAATATATTGTTGCCTCTGAGGCTCACATGAGGAGATTGAGGCTCATCGGTGTGTAATGACTCACAGGAGGTGGCACAGACAGGAATTGGTCAGGCGGAAACTAGAAACCAGGGACCCTCTGAACTTGAGCATATTCCTGTTGGGTTTAAACAGGAGCATTCTACAGAAGGGGCTTCACTGTCAGGGTAGTTTTAGCAGAGGTTTGCCTGGTAAGAACATGACTTTCTCAAATGGCAGTGTATATCTTAGGTTAAGCTCTTACAGAAACACTGCACTGAAGGGCATTTCCACACATTGAGAGTCCCAAGACTGTTCAGCCACTGTGCACAGGGCAAGTCACTTGCCATGTAGAACTGGAACCCAGATCTCCTGCTTCTCAGCCCAGAGAGCTGTGCCTCCTAGCCGGCCTTATGGCATAAGTGATCTCTACAGAACACCCAACAGAAGCCACCTGACAGTGTCCCTTGTAGATAGTGCTGTAGGCTGGGGCACTGGGAAGCTTTGAGGTGGTCTATGGGACTCAGGGGGTGTTTGCCATGTGACACCATGTGGCCTTTGGGTGCATGAGGGCTGTAGGTGTTCACAGGATATGCCGGAGCATACCAGGATTGCTGGAAACTTGGACAGCACATGACTCTAGTCAGACTGACTCTAGACTCTAGATTGTCCTCACTGCAGTATGGCCATGGTACCATTGCTTAGTTTCTCACTCCAAGGCAGCACTGGCCTAGAACCTCTGTAACATGCCCTTACATCTGATAGTCAAGGTCAGCTTGACTCATTTAGGGCAGTAGTATTTGCCGAAATTCAAATAGATGCCAAATACCACACTGGTCACTTTAAATGCTAGGCACCCCTAATGACCCTAGAATAAACCTGTTATTCTCATTTTGCAGATAAGGCAACTAAGGCTCAGCTCCAAACACCGGAGACTGAGGTTCATGATTTCTGGGCTTGAGACCCCAGGCTCTTTCCACAGCACCATCCTCCACTAATGCTTACTAAAGCTTTTGGGATACAAGCTTACCATCCAGCTACAGATGAAATTTAGAAGCATCGGTATGTGTAAAGTCCTCCACAGCCTGACAACAGCCTCTTTTTCTACTCACTGTATCTCCGCCACCACTTTCCTTCATCCCCAGCTACGCTGGGCTGTTCACTGCCGTCAGAGAAGCTGAATTTTACAAATTCAACCATCAACTCCTCATTTGTGCAGGGCTCTGGGCTAGTTACAATCGTTTGTAAAGATGAATGAGACATGACCTCTCCTGTTAAGTAACTTTCCACCCAATGGTGGAGATAAAACATGAACAAAAATGTAATAGCTCATTTGGTTTTCAAAGTAGTCCAAAGAGGCTTGCTGGTATATATCGCCATATGATCTGCATTTAACGGGTGTTGTATCTGAGGATCTGACCATAGTGACTAACTAAAGGTCACACAGCCCAGCCAAGGCCAAGTTAGGGGTAGACCCAGGTCAAGACTAAGTCAAGGCATCCTCCTGGCTTGCATCCCCTGGGGGTGGTCAGGCTCAGACTCCACAGCCCAGACTGCTGGTTTTTGTCTTATTGCTGCCTTCCTGATGGAGACAAGGCAGGCTGTCAGCTGCTGACATCTCCAACCTGCTTAAGGTGTGCCCCTTACCCCTCCCGAATGGTGATGCTCCTATAGTTGGAGCCCTGGATGGGAAGAGGGGAGGTAAAAATGCCCCTTTATCTGGCATCCAATTGTGTTGTTGCTTGGGGCTGTCAGAGAAGAGGAAGCTGGTCTCCTTGGGTTTCTAAGGTGCCTCCCACTTCCTCACTCAGAGGAGACCTAGTGTAACTGACATTCTGAAATGCAGTCTCAAGGAGAAGGAACCCACCCCAGCGGCTGTGTTCAGGCAGTGCGATGTGAACTCATCGAAAAGCTTGGTGGAGTTTCCTGAATGCTGCAGCCAGTTTGGCAGGTGTTCTCCTGCCCTGAACATGGGTACACTCATCTTAATGGCTATTCAGGTGTTACAAAGACCACAGAGAGATATTAAACCACAGCCCTAGGAAATGGAACTAATGTGAGCCCAGGAGTAGAGATCTGGGCTCTTGTTCTGGTTCAGAACCATTTGCCACTTGCAACTGCCTTCCCCACCCTATGACTCATATACGCCACCTCTGAGGGTGGCCTGGGTCCTCTCCTTTGCTGTAGAGTACAGTGGTCAGGGCCCAGGAGGGGGTCCCTCAGATGTGAGTCCAAATGCGCACTTCGTTATCTACTTGCCGTTAACCCAGAGTTCGTCACCCAGCCTCTCTGAGTGACTGTCCAGCTCCTTATCTGTAAGATGTGGATCATAGGAGCACTGCCTTTTCCAGCAAGAGTGGGGCGAGGGCTGGATGGAACATCCAGATGATGTCTAGACCATGCCTGGCACACAGTCAGTGCTCAGTGAATAAGGTTGATATCTTCTGCCCCATCACCATCATCACTGGTTTGTTGGCCTCTGACTGTCTAGGACTGCCTGAGCCACAGATAGTGACTAACTCCCAGTTAGTCACTATCTGGTCTTTGGGCTCCTTCCATGCTGGGCTTCCCACCGTGGGAAGGCTGTGTGCTGGGTGGCATCAGACAGATGCTTTCCTTCTCTAGGTCTTAAGTGTCCCCCAGAATAACATTATAACATATAGTCATAATCACAGCTGTTGTGTGGTGAACGGTAACCCATAAGAAGGTAAGTGCCTTCCCTAACTCCCACAACCTGTGCACATGGCCTAATTTGGCAAAAGGATCTGTTTACCAAAAAAAATCATCACTTGTAGAAGCCCCTACACAAAACAGGTAAAAAGTATCTCTATTCCTGTTATCGCAGGATGAGGGCCCAGAGCCCTGCCCGTCAGTGCCGCCAAGAGCCCTGCCAGTTTCTAGGGCTGCTGGGAGCTGGCAGGCTTCTCTGGGGCCTCTGAAAATCCATGGCCTCAAGGCCCTGTGATGCTCCACGATTAAACATATGCCAGAAACGGTCTCTTCAGAGAACAGACAAATTCCCTCTGCTTTCTCATTAGCACTGCACTTTACCTGTATTGATGGGAGAGTTTGTTAAGACTGATTTCCTGGCTTCAAAAGAACAGCAGATTCTTCCTTCCTCTTGGTCAGAGATTCCTAAGAAGGCAGATTCTTAGGGAAAGAGCAAAACAAAAACGAGCTTTAAATGCCACCTCCTTCCCCACGAGGCCCAGTCAGGGGGAAAGGGGAAGATCTCTCACCAGGCTAGAGCTGCTCACCTCCAGGCATGATCGGCAGCAGAAAAAGGCCAGGCCTTGTCTGAGAGATGTGCCTGTCCCCCGAGGACCCCAGGTCTGTGTCCTCCCAGTAGACTGCAGTTTCTCCAGCAAGCCCAGTACTGGTGGCAGCTGTACTCCTGTGCTGGTTTCCCGTCTGCTTGCCTCAGGCAGTCCTCAATGGGAAAGCCACAGAGCCCTCGCGCTTAAGGGACTTGACTGGCTGCTTATCAGAACAGCTGGGTATTCGGGTTCTGGGCTGCCAGGGCACAAGGAACCCACCAGTCTCTTAAAATACACTGTTTCAGTTAGTGACACCCTCCCTTCTCAAACCATAGAATGTCTGCTTTATAACCAAGTGGCATCAGTCTGTTTCTCTATAAGGCCAACGAGTTCCATGAATTCCGGACAGGCAGGTGAACACAGGGAGAGTGAATTATTGCAAAGAAGTATTTGTGTGGATTGGGAAGCAAGGCATTGTCCAGGAGAGTTCTCTACCAACACAACTGGATATAAAAGTAACCAGCCTGTGGGAGTGTGGATTGTATTCAGGTGACCGCTTGTTCTTACATGCCTAGGACAGTCCTGGTGTCTGCCTGTTGTCCCAGCAATATTATTAAAAGGGCCCCCTTTCACTCTCAGAGGTATCCTGGTTTGGATGATAAACCATTAAGTCACCCCAGTTGTTTGTCTGTGTATATAAAAGTGGTTAGCAGCACTTAGTGTGGATGTGTAGTGTAGGGAGTATGTGGACGTAAAAGCCTGTGCCCATGTGCTCTGACAGCCCAGAAGCTGGCTGTGGGTTAGCACGGCTGCACGGTTGTGGGCAAGTCACTTAACCATTTCACAGCACACATGGCTTTGAGGTGAGATCAGGGGCCTCACAGTCCGATAAATGGTGGTTCAGATCCTTTCTCATAGCCTGCTAGCTTTGACCTTTGCAGAATTACTTAGCTTTTCTTAAATTAAGAATAATCATATGGACCTCTCAGAGTTGTTATTGTTTTTACATAATCTATATACAGCATCTAGCATATTTACTGACAAATCATAACCTGCCAACAAATGGTGACTGTTGTTATTGTTGTTATTATTGTTCTAGGGCTGTGACTGTTTTTGGCTTTAGTCTCTTCATGGGGGAAATGGTGAGAGATGACCCCTGTCTTTCCTGGCTTCCCAGGCTTCATGAGGCTGAAACCCAGTGGCATCCCCGAAGCCTGGTGTCCCGGGCATGTGTGCCCTGCTGGTGCTGGGGATGCACAAAGGGAATTGCCTGCCAGCCTGCCCAGCTGCTCCATCCCTGTGGGACATAGGAATTGGATTCCCAAAGCATCATCCCCTCCACCCATCCTGGTGACTCTCCCATCTCAGGCCCTCCCTTTGTCCCCTCCCTGGCCCAGCCACTCGCTCCTCCCACAGTCTTGCTGTATAAACACGAAGACTAGGATGTCATTTACTGGTGTTGGCTGACATTGGTCAGCTGCTACCCAGAGGGGACTAGGGAATAAATTCCTAATTCTGCCTGCACAGCATCTCTCAGTCTTTCCTGCCTGGAGAGTCTCCTATCTTCCTTCTCTCCTTTTGAACGAAGGTGTCGTCTGTTCCTAGTGTATTTGCTTTATTCTCATTCTTTCCACTATTTGGCTTTGCAGAATTTGAGCCAGACTGCCTACATTCACACCTTGACTCTCTCACTCAAAAGCTAAATCCCATGGACAAGTGACTTAATCATTCTGTGCCTCAATCATTCTGTGCCTCAGTTACCTCATCTGTAAAAGGGGACAATAATAATGCCTACGTAGTTTGGTTGCCATGAGGTTTCAGGGAGTCACTATATGTACAGTGCTAAACAAAGCCCAATATGCAGTAAGTACTTGATCAGTGTTAGCTATTTTTATTATCTAAACACCTACCCCTTCTGGTTTTTCAGTGTTGGTCTGTGCTGCTAGCATTGAGGGACTCAATCTAAGCTCTGCTGCTGGTAAACTGTGGGCACAAGCATGCCCCACCGTGGGCTTTGGGTCTCTTGACTGCCCACCCTGGAGGGTGAGGATGTGGTCTTTGGGGCCCTTTTGGCCTCTCATAGTGGATATTGCCTTCCCTTCTGTTGCTCTGCCTTACTTTTCAATTTCCAGATCCATTTAAAAGGGGAAGGCAGCAGCCATTTGATGCTGTTCTCTAGCCCTCCCCTGAATGGGGTGGGGAGGGACAGGACACAGGGAAAGGTCACTAGACTGGAAGACAGGAGATGCCTATTTCAGGCCCTAGGTCTGTTTTGAGACTCTGGATAAGGCACCTCCTGTCTCTGATTTCGGCTTCTCCATTTATAAACTGGGGTGATTACCCCTCAGCTTTGTACCTCTCTCAAAATGAGCAAAGATGAAAAGATATGGGAAAGCGTTTTCCTGGCTGCCAGGTGCTACAGAAGGGCAAACTCCTGGTTGTGTTGGGTTGTGTGCATCCCCACCAGGCCAGGCACGGGGCATAGCACTGTGGAAGTAGCCTGGGCCGAGCGTGGCTGCTTGGATGGCAGCAAATGCCTGCTGGTGTTGCTGGTGATATGTGAGGTTGTGCAGTCTGTGGAGACGAGAGATGAGAGTTTTCCGTTTCTTTCCCCCCTCCTTGCTCTCTGTTCTCCCTAATGGACACTTGGCCCTGGGGTGACCCACACAGTAAACCATCAGCAATTGCTTCAGAAGGCGTGGAGTCCTCTCAAACATATACTGACTTTTTGTTCTACGTTTGGTTTGAAGGAGTGGGACAGATCCCTGGGAGGCCATTAGCTGTGGGACCTGAAGTGAGCCCCTTCCCTTGGAGAGCCTTTGTGGTTGCATCTGTAAGCTGAGAGAAGGTGGGGTGAGGGTGAGAGCTGAGTTGGGGTCCATGTTAACTGAATGCTAGTCCATGGATCGGAGCCAGGTTGGTGACACTAAAACCCTCTGAGAAGATTTTTAACCATACAAGTTTCCTGATCGCTACTCTGGATTGTGTCTGTATTTTTTGTTAGCTTCTTAGATGCATAGCCAGTATGGGGGACCTGCTGGAGTAGGGGGGACCGGTATGTGATGGCTTACCCATAAGGGTGCTCTGCATTCTCTACCCCCTGGTGCCCATCAGGGGTCTATGAATAGTATTAGCATGAGTAGAAGTGGTATTTGATTATTAAGTTATTATTAGGGTCATCTCTGTATGTGGTGTGTGGTTGTTCAAGTTACCAGGTGACTGTCATTCTCTATGATGTGCATTTGGAGTTGGGGAATTTCTGTAAGCCTCAGTAAGTAAATGGAGTGAACAAAATGGATAGGAAAACAAGCAGGAGGTGCCTTAGAATCATGATCAGGAGGAAACCCAGTGTTCCGCCTGACTGACCCTCTTGGTTTTGTGGTGGAAGATAGCAGCGTTCGTGCTGAACCCAGCTGAGTGAATCCGTCCCAGTCGTGCACTCTGAAAATGGGTTCAATTTTGAGGACATTTGAGAAAAAAGAAAAAAAAAAGGCAATGAGGATGGGATAGCTCTCCCTGATACCTGATCACTTTCCAGATCCTTTTGTGACACGCCTGTCCCCTCAGCCACAGTCAGGAGGTGAGGAACATGGCCTTACCCCAGATTCCTTCTTTGGAAATTCACCACCTTCCGTGTCTACACCTGAGTGTGTGGAAAACAGCCCTGTACCAGGCTGTGCTCAGTGGTGGGAAATGGAATTTGTGGACCCCAACCCTGAGTTTGGAGGAAATAAACGTCTTTGCCCCGCCCCATTACCGTCACAATCCGGTTTCCCAAAATGCAGGGCCCAGTTCCACTAAAGTCCACTCAGAAATCACTTTCTCATCAAGCCAAGGACATTTTAGAGTTGCTATGTTTTCTCTATCATTTCCTTCCCTCCTCCCCCACTTCACTTCCTGTTTTTTCTTCCTCTTTCTCCACCCCCACCCCATCTCTCCTGGCATGTCCCTTGTTGTCAGAGAACAGGAACAAAGCCTTGAGCCAGGGAGCATTGATAATTATGACTTCCTGAGGTGCCCTCTTGCTGCTGGCCCTGCTGCTGAGAGCCAGAACCAGCCCAGCCTCTAGGGGCCTGGGAGCCTGTCAGGAAGTCTTAGATTGTAGACCCCCTCCTTCCCCCACAAGCCCCACCACCATCCCCCACCCCCATCAGAAAGAGAATCTAATAAGAGTAATTTTTCATGCCCTTATAACAATTTCAGCTTCCAAAGAACTGTCTCATACATTTAAGCTGAAACACTCGAAAAAGCAGGCAACTCTAGTGTTTTGCCCTAGAAACAAACTATAGTTCAGTTTAGATAGCAAAAAGTAGATTTAGGAGGCATGGGTTTATTTCTGGTTCTGCATTGTATCTCTTTTTGACTCTGCAGATCATCCTAGCTCTTGAAAGACTGGTTTCCTACCTCTTTGGAAAAATGGAATTAACGGTGTCTCACCGGGATTTTTTAAGGACAAATTAATAAGAAAGTATATCTATACAATTCTCATGGTATGCCTGACAGATATTTGCTTAATACGTGAGAGCTCCCCTCTGTTTTCTGTGATTTGGTTTTCTGCACAAAGGAGTGGCCATTCAAATGCACAGGAGCCAGGAAGAAAACCCTGCAATAAATAATACTCATGGAAAAAGAGTCCATGTCTGTTGCTGTGTTTCTCTGAAACATGGAGAGAGAGGGAGAGAGAGAGAGACCTGGGGCCACATATGCTTCTCACTGAAGAGCAGCACTCACTCGCCACTGTGTCACTGTGTTCATGGGTCATGGCATTTTATAACAATATTTTTCTAGTGAGAAACAGGGAGAACCATCCCAATCACATGCCTGAAGTGGGCTGTTTTACTAATTTAGCTCCCAGGGGTGAAACTACAAAAACAGCAATCTGGAAAAAGTGCCACCTCCCTTTTTCAAAACTGTTCAACAAAAAATAAAATGACTTCCCATTCAAGGTCAATGACCACGTGTTGGAGAAGTCAACCTGACCATGTGGCTGCATTTAAAAAGTAAGTCAAAGGCCAGAGAGTCAGAGATATGTTCCAATGTGTATTTGACTCCCAAACTGCTGAGTCCCCGAGTGAGGCTGCTTCTTCTCTGAGCCTCAACCTCCTAATTATAAAACGAAAGAATTAGACAAGATTATCTCTTAGATGTCCTTCAGGCCTGATAATCTATGATCTTGTGACTCTCTGCTCTCCTTAAAAAATATATTGTGACTAGTAGAGAATAGGAAATTGCTTCTCACAGTAACATGACTTGCATTCCCTTTTTAGCAGGGTACCACCATCTTAAGGACAGAAAAGCTACAGGACTTTAGGAGGCCACCGTCCTGATTTGGGAAGCCCAACTTCCTTTGGCCAGACAGCAGCTAAGCTGATTCATCCCATCAGCCTGGATTGGTGAAACTGAATCACAGGAGATATTTCCAGGTAAGAAACAATTGACTTTGGTTATAGCGTGTAGCACAGTGATAACTGTCATTGTACTGCAGGAAATATATCATATGCATGCTTATATTATGAAAGACATGAAAGAATCAAGGAAGGCGTTCAAGGCTCTGGGTTCTATAGATGTATTCTGAATGGGATCTGTGCTATCTTGAGTCTTTGGGGGTTAAGGAATGAAAGAAGGTAGCTGAGAATTACATGCAGGGGAAGAACAGGTTCGAGCTGTAGATCTAGGTTCCTTTTTCCTTGCAGAACCATTTAGTGTTCCTTTCTGCCCAGCTAGATTTAGACAGTAGGAGGAGAGGTCCTTTGGTAGCCAATCTGAGATGGAATTTAGATCCCATGTCAGAGAACTGACTTGCATCCCACCTGCTACAACATCTTTAGAAACAAATTCAGTTCATGAAGTTTCATCCAAGAGCACTTGCAGCAGACAGGCTGCAGCTAACCACTCTCATTACCCACTTCCCTGACCGCCAATACAATGGCTCTGTCTGCTTATTCTCTTCTCTTTCCCCTCCTCCCAATCACTTATGGATCCTTTCCTTCTTATGTGCGAGGAATGTGGCCATATATACTAGAATGTCTTCACTGGAACTGCACCTGATGTAGGCTGACATCCCTCCCAGATGACTAAAGTTGGGTCAAGGGTTCAGCTGCCTGGACTGTGGTATATTAACACATCTCCCTTAAGCAGGCCCAGCGTAAGGACTCGCAGTTAGGAATCATCAAAAAAAAAAAAAAAAAAAAAAAAAGCCAGCACACTGAGATGGCCACACATCTTCACTCTTGCACTAGTTTTTGGTGTTATCTTCTGCTATCCTCTGTCTTGAAACTCTTCTTTTTCAGCTAGATACCTTGACTTTTCTTGAAAACTAGAAGCAAAAGCGTTTCACAAAGCTAAGCATAGGACAGAAGGTAAGACCAGGTGATATCTAAAGCTCGTTTTGCATTCCCAGGATTGTCTTAACCCAGACTTGTTTCTTATGCCAGACTCTTATTCTTGGGGAACATGTTTATCTCATGCCTGCTTCCTTTCTTCCTCTTGTGGTTTCTTTCTCTAGAGTAGTTTCTGAGCTATAGCATAATTCAGAGGAAAGAGAAAAGCTTTGCAACTTAGACACACCTGACTTCAGATCTCAGCTGTGCTATGTGTTGGCTCAGTGATTTTGCTTAAATCACCATTTTAAATCCCCAAGCTGCTGTTTCCCCACCTGTAAGGTAGGGATAGTACACTCCATGTTATAAGCTGGTGTTGAGGATTAAGTGAGATCATGCATGAGCATGGTTTCTTGCTTATAGGAGACCTCAGCAAATACCAGCTCCTTTCCCTACCCACCCTTTTTAAGAGCTACTTAAATATAGCTTTGATCCCATATCTGGATTTCATTTGAGCCTTGTGCCTAAAATCTAGGACAGGCCTTGTCCACAAATACTGTTAAGTCCCAACAATTTAAAAAGGAGAGAAACTGTTAACAGCCTTTTTTATTTCAGAGTTCTTCATCCATAGAAGCCTTTTCTCACCTGGACTTTAGCCAGATTGCCTCTCCAACCTGGCCGTTGGAAGGTTTTCTCTGCCATACCCAAAGTTAGAACCACTACTTTCCTACCCCTTTGTCCCATGAGGTATTAGCTGAAAACTAACTCCCTGCTGGTGTCTTTTTCCCTTCAGACTAGCTTACATCCAAGACCAAGAGTAAGGGTCAATTGATTTGGGGCAGGTGTCCTGGCCTGGCACTCAGCAAGACAGTCAGGGTCCAAGCATATGCTCATTCAGGGCTTTCTTCCTTGCCTGTTACCTTTTCTAAGGCAGTCATTCATCCCGTCATTCATTCAGTCAATAGATGTTCATGGAACATGAACCAGGCAGTGGGTGGCTCGCGCTGATCTTGATGCTAGGGATACAGGACAGAACAAAACCAAGTTCTTGTTCTCAAGGAGCTTGCATTTAAGTAGAGTCAAGGGATCATCAACAAGTAACACACATGCATGTATTACATCAGGCAGTATTAGGTGCTATGAAAAAAGTAAAGCAGAAAAAAATAAAGCTAAGTCAGAGAGCTAGAGAGTTGAGGGAAATGGGCATTAGTGTTTTATATACAGTGCCAGGGAACACCTCTGGATAAGGCATTATTTGGGCAGGATCTGGAGAAAGTGAGGGAGCAAGGCTAGAAAGAAGAGCCAAAACTAAAGCTCTGAGCAGGGAATGTGCTTGGGCTTTACCCAACCTTGAGTGACCAGTAAGATTGGAGCAGAAGGAATGAGGAGCCTGTGGAATGAAGCGAGGGCATAAAGGACTTGGACGTTTATGTTCTGACTGGCTTTTCTGGAGATTCTTCTACCCCTCCTTTCTCTTCTCCAGAGCTCTTACCCAATGTTGTGTTAGTCATTCATTCGAAAATCTTTACTGGGCCCTAGCTACTGAGACTGCAGATTAATGAGTCTCGGTCACTTTCTTAGGACTCCATGGCCTGGTGCTATCAAGGCTTCTTGAGGAAGTTGCATTGATAAAGTAAGTTGAAGTAAACAGTTGTCTTAATTTGATCATCATAGAGCCAATTTGTTAGAGTAGGAATTTTCCACTGGAACCTCCCAAAGGTCACTTTTACCTGTTCTCTTGGAATTTACTTACATGGTAGACAATTGGTCTATCTAGACAATTGGTCTAGCTTTACAGAGACCTGAGTCTGCTTCTTGCCTTCAGGGTAGAAGGAGGATCATTCATTCAGCAGATATATGAGTACCTCTTCTATGTGAATGCTGCACCAGGCACTGGGGATAAATGAGGACTAGGTCAGCCCCTGCGGTTGAGTTGCTTCTGGTTTTACGAGGAGACACACTAATGGCTAGACAACACACTTTCATCAGTGTTGCAGTAGGAATGGGTGTTTGGGGAGCTCAGAGAAGGAGTCCCCTGACCCAGATAGAGGGGTGCAACCACGGAAGCTACCTAGGAGTAGGTTGTCTGCACTCAGTCCTGGAGATGAGATATAGCCAGGCAGGTATCAAGCAAAGAGGTCAAGATGCTTCAGGGAAGGGTGTTAGGAATTTCCAGGCCGGAAGATGGAGATACATAGGCAAGAGCTGTGCCTTGGGGAACACTGTGCACCTTCACCTCCTTCCTGAGACTGTGGAATTTGGAGAGGTGAGTCTGAGAGACCAAGGGACTCACTTAGGGAGGGAAGCGAGGGTATGAATGAGGGATTTTCCAGACCAAGCCAAGTGGTTTGAGTCTATTTTGAGGACAGCTCAGAGCTGCTCACAGTTTTAAGCAAAAATGGATGAGTTGATAAGATTGGAGTTTTAAGAGGCAAAGAGCCTAATTTTATTTGAAACCCCAGTTCCTTAAAATGCTTATTTTATACCTCTTTCATATATTATTATAAGATTATATTTTCCTTGGCTGTAAAATAAGTTCACACAGATCAACTGAATGAGATGGCCATGGGTTGTAGATGCAGACAATGACCCTTCCCACCATTGGTGCTGTAATGAATGTTAAACATCATCATTTCATGCCCAGTCTTAGTACACAAATAGCTGTGAAATGGTTAGAACGTAAGTTTTGTTTCTCATAGAATTGGCTGGCAAAAACTTAACTATTCTAGTAGAAATGATGGGATTTAGGTCTTGTTACATTTTCTCCCCATCAGAAAATGAATGAGTAATATCCGTTCCTTAACCGTCTCTCCACTGAATACTAAAATCAGAGTGTTCTTTTAGAAATTACACACTCATTAAACAGGTAATATCTGAGTATCTACCAAGGGCCACACCCCGTGTTGGGCCGTGAACATCAGGACAAATGAGACATGGTCAGCACCTCAAGGAGTTTCGAATCACGTGACAAAGACAAAGGCAGCCAACAGTCAGAGGAGCACATGGCAGATAAGAACCCAGACATGAACAAAGCGATGTGGATGCAGAGGATGGAATGTGTTCTCTGCCCAGGACAGTCAGAGAAGGCTCCAAAAGGAGCCGTATGATTTGGGCATTGAAGGATGAGTAGGAGTTGGGAGCTGAAAGAGGGATACTCAGGTACAGAACTGCACTCTAGAAATAAGGGCCAACATTGATTTCTCTGTCATGGGTGAGGAGGAAATAGCCAGCCTGCTCCTCATGCTCAGATAATGCCTCAACTCTGCTTTTCAAAAATCCATTAGTAGCCACCTCCTCATCCTCCCACTTTGTTCCCAACAGTGACTAAAAAGAAGCAAATTGACTAATTTGAATTGATCTTTTCTCTGACCCTATGGAGGTGTTAGTGAGCAGAATAGGGTAAGAGGACCAAGAAAAGAAGTAGAAAGAAGAGGAGGAGGAATTCGTCTTCATCATCCAGAAACACTGATTTAACAGCATGGATTGCATCATAGCTCTCTGGTGGTAAAATGCAGCTTTGCAGAGACCCGAGTCTGCTTCTTCTAAGTGAAAACTGTATTTCCCCTGCTACTTTCTTTTTGGAACTCTTGGGGTGGAATACGTATATGTACATACACACACAGAGGGTTTTATGTACGTGTGTATGTACATATGCATGTACGTGTGTGTATATATGAGTATATATGTGTGTATGTATATATGTGTACATTATGTAGAATTTATTCTAGAACCTAGCTCAGAGCATGGTGCAGTTGACTTCCCATCACCCCTGCTGGCTGGAAGATGAATGGATGCGCTAGACTTAATCTTTCACCTGCACACTTCCCCGGATGTGCCAAGATCTCTGCACTTCATGGTGTTGGATGTTCACAAGCTCCAGGAGGTAGCCTGGGACCAAGTACAGAAGATGAGACTGAAACTCAGGGAGGAAATGGCTTGACCAAAGCCCACAGCTATGAGGACATCAGGATCAAAACTTTTGTCTAATTGTCCCCTCTTGCACTGTTCATGCTGTGTATCATCCTCTCCACAAGCAGATGGGGCTTCAGACAGACCAAGGAGGAAACTATGAAACTAAGCATTGTGTTTGGACTTGAGTCTCACCTAGACTCCAAAATGCAGGACTGGGCAAGCAGTGAGGTCAGAGCAGCATATGTCTAGAAGCCCTCTGAAAGCTACATCTTTCCCTTCGGTGTCCGCTCACATGCTTCCAGGAATGGGGAACTCACCACCTTACAAGGAAGCTGGTTCTAGTTCTAGAGACTGGGCAGTCATCCCTCCTTACAGAATCATCTCTAAACCTAACCATGCCTCAGTCCTAGTTGGCATAAACATCTCAACAGCGAGGGGCTTTGGGGTGAGTGCTTTGCTCTGATGGAATCTTTTGGAGACAAGGGCAGCTCTATGACATGCCCTTTACCAAACTGCACTTAGAACCACTTGCCCCCCTTACAGCCAGGGCTGTCTGGTTTCTTGTTCTTAGGGGCCCTATTTGTTCTTCCTAATGGACTGGGCTGGAGGCAAGACCTATGACCTGGGTTTCTTCTCTTCTTCCTCTAAGGAGAAGTAGACCTCAACACGTGTTTTCTCTGACCCCATTCTCTCCAAAACCCTGGCTGCAGCCAGGGGGAGTGAGCATTCCTTTTACATCAAGTGAAGTTCAAAAAGATAGTTTAAAAGGAGAAAGAGAAGATGCTGGGAAAAGGGAGTGAGGGGAGAAAGGGGCAGTGTTCTTTTCAGAGGCAGCATCCTCCTGCCCCTGCTCCTGCACTGAGGCAGGTTCGAGCACACTCTCATCCTGGCCTGGGCTCTGTAGTCCTCCATGTCCTCAGAATCCACACCAAAGGCCACCTCCCCAAAGAAGCCTGACTTGATAGCCCAGCTGAAAAGAGTTCCTTTCTCCTTCAAAACCCCACAGTGCTGCCTCTCTGTCACACTTTCTTGATACAACAGGGATACAGATTTAAAAATAAACAAAAAGGGAGAGCGGAAGAAAAACAGAAAGTGGCCATGCTATCTGGGGTTAACGTAGATTCTAGTCCAAACTGCCACTGACTCACCAATTAACCTTGGTGAGCCCTCCTCCCTTCGTCATAACTATGAGGGAATTGGGCTTGATCATGCAGCTTCTTCCATCTCTGAACTTGTCTTTAAGACACCCAACTCCTAAAAGAGTCCTTGAGTCCTGTTGAATCCCACGTGGCCTGGCAGGACCCTGATGTGGGGTTTGCACTGAAACGACCACCAACAGGAAGCCCCGCTGGAGGGAGATAAATTACCCCTCACCTCTTCATGGCAGGCAAGGCCTCTGTCAGCCCTCAACAGACAACAGCTGATCTGGCTCACAAAGTGAAGTGGGGCTAGCTTGTACCCCACCCTCCTGGCTGCAGGCCTGAATGAGGCAGCTACCAGCCCTATGCTGAGAGCTCTGGCATAGCGACAATGTTCAGTTACTTGGTTTCAGTTCTCTCTCCTTCTTCCAACCCTGTCTTTGTTCCTTCTTTGGGTTGGAATCCAGGAGAACCAGCTTGGCAGAGGGTTTTAGCCTAGGCCTGATGGCAAACCTGCCTTTCTCTGTTTGGAGCTATAAGCTGGCAGCACACTGGCCCCAGGACGGACACTGCACTGACCCAGAAGTAGGTAGAGTCCGGGGGTTGGGACCAGGTGCACACTAGCAGAGGAGTTATGAAGAATTGTGACTGCTGAAACCAACTTGGCCAGTGTTTCCTCTAAGGTCCCCACTTGGTCATCAGTGCCCCTCTTAGGACCTTCTTTCTTGTACCTCAGTTCTTTCCTGTCTCCAGACCTGAAGGCTTTACTATGCTGCACATCAAGGAAGAGGGGAAAGGCCATCTATCAATTGTCTTCAGTTGCTATAACGTGTAATACAAGGAGCCTAGAAACTTGATGACATTTGCAGAGGCACATGTACCTAGTCTCAGGACCCCCATATAACAAACATTGTACATGTTAGTGGGCTTCAGGTAAGATTTGCTTTAATTGTGGTCTTGATATAATCCTTTGTAGTGCTGCGGTTCAGAGTCCAGGCTCTGGAGCTAGACTGCCTAGATTGGAATCCTCTTCAGCCCCCTACCGGCTGATGCTCTTGGGCAAGTTATCAAACCTCTTCATAGGACAATTTCCTCATCTCTAAAATGAGAAGACTAATAGCACCAACCTTGTAAGGGTTCTGTGATCTCTACATGAGTTAATACAGGTAAGCATTTAGAAAGGTGCCTGGAGCATTGTAAGGACTCTGTGATTACGACCGATTTTTATTTTGACTTAAAGCCTCAGTTGAATTTTCTATTAGAAGCAAGCGTCTGCAGTACAAGGTAGGTTCAAACACTTGCTGACCATTTGTGAAGCATCTCCTGGATGATTGAGTTGCAAAGCCGAGGCCAGCATCCTGACAGTTATCAGGATGAACACCCAGCAGACATCCCTAGTGTGTGACACTATCTGTGCCCTTCAGACAACCAACGAAAGGCCTTAGGAGACCAGAGGCAGGACGGTCCTCTGAGCGAGGAGCCCTCTCAGAGGGAGTGAGAGGCCCAGAGTCAGTGTGGAAGCAGGAGCCCGGGGGAGCCAGGGAAGGCTGGAGAGTTGACAAAGGGTGACGTAGGAAAGGATGCCATTGTGAATGGGACAGTGGGAAACCAGCCAAAGGGAGAGGAATTGTTCAACAAAGAGTTTTTGGTGCTAGTGTGAGCGGTAAGTTCTGCTTGAAGCCTTTTCAGTGCAAATTCCTGCAGGCCCCAGGAGCAGATCCCTCCACTTTGCCCAGCCCTGGAGTCAGGAGGAGGGGAATGTAGAATGTTCAAGTGGCGGGTTCCCACCATGAAGGATGGAGCAGGCCACCACTCTACGGCCGAGTGAGCACAGGCCTCCTCTGTGTGCAGCCTGAGCCAGGCTGGCCTCGTCCCCTTGAGGGACCTGACAAAGACTGGCTTGTTCTCCCCTGACATCAGGCCTCGCCCTCAGGATTGCTCTGTCCTTCTGGGGCAAGATCTCACACAATGACAATCGAGTGAAACGGAAGCGAAGAATTGAGTGAAGATGGTCCCAGGCGTCACCATGCCAACCCTGGGCCTGCGGAGCACGCCTGCCCTGTGTCCTGTCTGCACTTTCCAGTTTGCACCAGGGACATCCCAGTGGTAGAGCTGCTGGTCTCGGTTCAGAAAGACCAGCTGTCTGGTCACTGAGCCACCAAATGTTACAGTAACATTCAGTAATAGTGGCAATAAGTAGGCTGACTGTTCTCTGCTTTTGCATTGCATTTAGCGAGGTAGATTTTCTATTATAACAGAGATTTCTGTGGAGAGTTGAACCTTGGAAATTTCATAAGGCTTATTTTTGGAGGGATCTGAGGGATCATTGGGTCTATCTCTGTGCGATCCCATTTGCAGGTGAAGAAGCAGGCTGCGAGAGTGGAGGTAGTGTTGGTTGTGGAAAGAGTGAAGACTTCATAGCCATCTAGTCCAGCTCAAGGACTGCAATATTGTATGTAAAGCACTTAGTACAAAGCCCAGCCTGCAGTGGGGGCTCAGTAACTCCTATCCCTGGTTACAATGTAAACTTTCATTTGGGCCAAGTGGGACAAATAAAGGGGCCCATTTGTAAAACCAAATGCATACTAAACCGGTAGGAGAGGAACTCCCGATTTAGGGACCAATCCTAAAACAACCACTGGGTACTTGGGGGATACAGAGAAAAAGGGGATATGACACTGGGACTTCAGAGTTTTAGTCAAGTGCAGTGGTTCTCAAACTCGAGGCCACTGAGGATTTGATTAAAACGTAGACTTGCGTTCAGCAGTTCTGAGGTGGGGCTTGAGAGACTGCATTTGTAACAAGCTCCCAGGTGGGTGCCAGTCTCCAGACCATGCTGAGAGCCTAGAACACTCAAAGAAAAAAAAAAAATCCCGTTAGTATCCATGGTTAGAAACAATTTGTGCAGAATTCATTGCCAGAGCTCCTTTATGGACAAGAACTACTGGCTCCTGTGTGGAGCCAGATTCAGTCCATCTAATGGAGTCACACAGAAGGGAATGGTCTTCATGAGTTCCAGAATCTTGCTGTGCCGCAGTTTCCTTATCTAAAAACACTACTCTGCAGACAGATTTTAAAGATGAGTAAGAGCCAGCAAAGACCTTGGCATCTAGTAGGCATTCAAGAAAAGGCAGCCGTGGAGAGGGATGTGGCACCTTGCCAAGGCCATACAGCTGCTACGTGGCAGGTGACCGGTGTGACCACACTCCCTGCTCAGTGTATTTTCCATCCTCCACTGAGCACCAGAGGACCTGAGGTTATTTTGTGTAGTTGAGCTGGGTTGTCAGATGATATGAGCTGGGGAGCAACTCAGACCTCATGTTGGAATCACAATTTGCTGTCTTCAAGTGGAATGAAGAAATAGCCCAAACAGTGCTTGATCTGTCTGGGAGGCTTGCAAGCTCTCCAGAGGGGGAAAGGCAAAGTGTTCAAATGTAGAGGGCTCTGTGGCCACAGACTGCAGCCTGGGAACCCCGACGACAGGGGAAAGTTTAAATCAGGATAGAGCACGGCTGAGTCATCAGGAGCCAGGCTGGGCTTACACAGAAATTCGGAGATAAACTCTGTGCATTTGTTTGTTTGGTTTAATTGTGGTCTTGGCTTATCAATCTAAACAGGGAAGTTCCACAAGGACTTTGCTGTCTTCTCTTTTGGATTGCAGATTTCCTGCAGGGACATCCTCCATGGGAGCAACTTGTACCTTTGTCCATCTCCCGTCTTTCCAGAAGAGCCGGCTCGGGGGTACAGATCATGAATTGAGGGTCTTCAACTATGTGCATGTCCATTTCCAGAGTATTTTCCAGACCTAAAATACAATTTTAAGTGGAGGTTTTGTTTAAATGAGTTATAGAAACTCATCCTGATAAGCTCGTGGTAGGATTCCAACCTTTCTTTTTATCCTTAACTTGAGTGAAGTTGATTCAGCCACAATACAGATGTTTTCCTCAGTGGAAAACGTGACTTAAGAAATTAGTTGAAGGGGCTGGAGAGGATAATTACTAAGCCAAATGGCTAAGTCTATTCATGTTTCCTTCTCAAATGTCATAGCCCCATTTTCTGGCAAAGTGGTCAAAACAGATGCTTTTGAAATGATCTTGAAGCGAGAATTGAGTTACTATATTAGTAAGTACTGGCTACTACAACTGTGAGTTTAAACACTTTTTACAAATGAGGGGAATCACGTTTAGAAAATATTCAGGATGTTGAACTTGATATCTCTGCTTTGTCCTTTTTTCACAAATTTCTACATTTGTGTTAAGTACCTACCTGACCAGGTCTGGCATTTTTAATGTGAGATGATAATGCCCCTTAGTGGATAAAGTACTTAACTGCAAGCTCTTGCATTTGCCCAAAGAAAAGCTCTCCAATTTAGCAGAAATATACAATATAGTAACTCTTCAAACTAACCTACTGGAGGGTAATCGTGAGAATTAAATGAGAGCATTTGCGTGTAGCACTTAACATAGTATCGAGTGCAGGGCTGACGCTCAGCAGATGGCTGCTGTTAGTGTAGTTATCGGATCATGAGAATTTGACTTAGATGAAGGCCTTTTGAAAGCAGGGGAATGAGTCTCCTTGGGATTTCAGTGTCAGAGTCCTCTGTGTCTGCTCTGCTATGCATTAGGAAAAGGAACTGAAGAGAATCATGTCCTCTCCTGGGACAGCACTACCTGCTGGCTCTCCTGCCCAGGGGTGGAGGCAGTAAATACCTGAAAATGCACTCCTGAAAATGCATGGAAGTCTCCCAGCCTTCAGTGTTCTTCGAAATTCCTTCAGCTGGAATTTTGACTTAAAGGGGTGTATTAGTTCATTCTCATGCTGCTTATAAAGACATACCCAAGACTGGGTAATTTATAAGGGAAAGAGGTTTAATTGACTCACAGTTCCACATGGCTGGGGAGGCCTCACAATCAAGGAGGAAGGTGAATGAGGAGCAAAGTCATGTCTTACATGGCAGCAAGCAAGAAAGCTTGTGCAGGGGAACTCCCATTTATAAAACCATCAGATCTCATGAGACATATGCACTACCATGAGAACAGTATGGGGGAACTGCACCATGATTCAATTACCTCCCATACAGGTCCCTCCCACGACATGTCGGGATTATGGGACCTACAATTCCAGATGAGATTTTGGGTGGGAACACCATCAAGCCATATCCAGGAGCATCCATAAAATGAGCATACACCTCCGCTTGATGGGGAGACATTGCTATTTTGCAACGTCTGTCCTTGAAGTTGGACTTCTCACGCAGCTCAGCCTCCTGCAGCTGATTGGCTGCTTCAGAGGCCAGAGCAGAGATGGTTCTGCAGGCTTCTCATCGTGAAAGTAAGTCTCTGGCCATCGCATCCTAGCAGTGGGAGGCAGGCTCTTCTCAAATCCTGCTGTCTTTTTTAGAAGTTAATTTGTGCATCATTGAGGACATATTTCACTTTTCTGACAACTCAAATTGCCTTTCTTTTAACTTGCAAGCGTAGCATGAGATCTTTAGCTATATCTTTATTAAACTGAGTGTCACCATGGTGGAACAATTTTTATTCCTCCCCTCCCTTCATCCCACCCTCTTTTTTCCTCCTTTTCTCTTTCTTCCTTGTTTCCTTCCTTCCTTCTTCCTATCCTCTCACCCTTTCCCCTACCACCCATCCACATGCCCTCCCTTCCTTCCCTCTTTCTCTCTTTCTAAGTAGTTACCTGG
Organism: Papio anubis; assembly: GCF_008728515.1. Classification (NCBI taxonomy): domain Eukaryota; kingdom Metazoa; phylum Chordata; class Mammalia; order Primates; family Cercopithecidae; genus Papio; species Papio anubis. The sequence goes on along the minus strand of NC_044989.1, from coordinate 16,333,958 downwards.
AAGGACCTCAGGCTGGAGGCAGTTGAATTCTGATTATGGCCTTCAGACCATCTTTCTTCACTCATTCTTTCATGTATTCAGCCACACACGTTTCCTGGGTGGCTTGCTGTGGATTCAATCACAAGTAAGTTCCAGTTCCCATCCAAGGGGTCTTCACATCCTAGGAGGAAAGACAGGCAGGCAAGCGGGAGTGACCAGGAATGTGGAAATGTGGTGGAAGAGAGGATACAGGGGGCTGTGGTACAAGGTGCAGAGGGCAAGGAGTCCCCCCTGCAGGACTGGGACAGGCATCGTGGCCTGGCAGGAAACTACTTTCAGAGCAGACTTAAGAGCCACACAGGAAAATGGGTCCCACTGCTTCAACATAGCTAGAAGACTGGGAACCGTCAGTAGCTTGGCTTTCACAGATCTTAAAGCCATCCCTGTCACAGCTGCCACTCCAGAGACCCCTCATGTCCAACCGCTACCCACCCCCTAGTACGTGTGATCTCAGCAGATCCCAAAGTGAAGGACACTGGGCTCCCTTCTTCACAGCTCACAGGCTTCTTGGCAGTGGGATGTTCACTCTCCTCCACCTCGAGCTATAGCCCCTATCTGCAGGAAACCCTTCCAGAATATTCTAGTCCAGTTGAGGCACCTCTTCTTTTAGACTCCTTTTCCCAAACACGTTGCCTTTATCCAGATCACAGTCCCCACTGGAGTCTTCCTCCCCATTACAGTTATCTTTGAACACAGATTCTTGTCCTTACTGGTCCTTACTGCGGGAGCCACATTTTATTTAGCTCTAGTCTCTAAAAAGAGCAATGCTCATGTATTTATTTATTTGACTAGTCACCAGATTTTTTTTTTTTTTTTTTTTTTTTTTTTGAGATGGAGTCTCTCTCTGTTACCAGGCTGGAGTGCAGTGGTGCAATCTCGGCTCACTGCAACCTCCACCTCCTGGGTTCAAGTGATTCTCCTGCCTCAGCTTCCCAAGTAGCTGGGACTATAGGTACATGCCACCACACCCAGCTAACTTTTTGTATTTTTAGTAGAGACATGGTTTCACCATGTTGGCCAGGATGTTCTCAATCTCTTGACCTTGTGACCTGCCCGCCTCAGCCTCCCAAAGTGCTGGAATTACAGGCGTGAGCCACGGCCCTCGGCTTGATCACCAGATTTCAACACTGTATTAAGAACTGTGCTAGGTACAGAGGATGGATTGATGATTAACACCTGTCCTTAAGGAGTTCAACAGACAGGTGTGAATATTATATTTTTGATAGAAATATATGCAAGATATACAGAGTGTATATATATGTGTGTGTGTGTGTGTGTGTGTGTGTGTGTGTGTGTGTGTGTGTAATATATATATATATATATATGTATGGACTAAAAGAAGCAAATCGTACCTTTGGGGCAAGTGTCAAGGATGATGAGGGGTGTTGGATTGAGGGAGGATCAGCAGAATTGAATAAAATGGGAAGTGAAATGTGGGTAGTTAGATAACTAAGCAAAGCCAATACAGTTTTGCCAACTATTCAGAAATTTTGGTTATGCTTATAATTTCTAGAAACTTCACAAAAGTTTATCATGTGTTCCAACTCCATGGTGCAGTGTACATAGGCTGCCGAGGACTTGGGATTTTTAGTCTCATCGTTATCGTCTGTAACTCAACAGGACTGGGCCACTGGGCTGGATCAGGGACACTCCTCCCTGTTCCAGCATTCTAGGGTTTTATACAACGAGAATGTCAACAATTCGCAAAAATGTATTCAGGCAACCTAATGCCAAACCATGTGCTAATAAGTTAATTAGGAAGAAGACACAATTTGCTATGAGTTTCCACAGCCCTCTTGCCCTGACCAGAGGCCACAGGCCATGTCTTAAGCCATTTTCTGTTTCCCAAAAACATCTAATAATAGCGCAGGAGTATTCGACAAAATAACATAGTGGCTTAGAGTGTGAGTTTTCTGGTATGATGGGTTGTGTTTGAATTCCAGTTCTGCTGGTGATTAACTGAGTTACCTTAGGCAAGTTATTTACTTGCTTCAGTGTTCTCATTTCTAAAAGGGAGATGGTAGTAGCACAGAATCTTTAGTTTGCTTTTGGCATTAAAGATGACACTATATGTATTTAGCACAATGCTTAGCACAGAATATATGCACACTCTGTGGAAGTCATCATTATTATTCATCTTACTAAGTAAGCAGTAAGTACTCAATTACATTTTTTGTTGGCTGTAAATCAGTACATATTGGCAATATGCTGTGTCTGCCAAAATTCCTCAGTACCATCTTGGGTTACATCAGTAGAGGTTTAGTGTCCAGATGGAAGCGAGATGGAGTCCTTCTGGTCAGACCATACTCAGAGGCCTGGAAACAGTTCTGGATACTATATGGTAGTAAATTCTCTAACCAGTGAGAATGTGTGAATAAGATATCAGGATAATGTGAGAACCTCTTTTCCCCGGTGAGATGGAGGAAGAAGCTTATGTTTTGTTTCAGGAGAAGCGACAGGGTAGTCATGGACGATGTCTTTATTTATTCCACTCATATGTATGGCATTCCTTCTATGTGTCAGGCCCTATTCTAGGAGTTGAGGGTACATAAATAAATTAAGATACATACTAAAAAGAAAAGCAGAGTTACTGGGGAGTGGGGGTAAAGTAGTATTTTGGACAGAACAGTTAGGTTGAACTCCACTGAAAAATAAATCCCGAATGAAGATATAAAGAAAATCTCTGCAGACTGTGGAAAAGCGTTCCAGGCAGAAGGACTAGCAAGTACAAGGGTCCTGTGGTAGAAACATGTGGTCTCCAGTTAGAAGCTGAGGTCTGAGGAGGGGTGAGATGACATGCCCAGGGTCTTGTAGTGAATCCATGTTACAACTGAGATGTTGATATTTAAAGTCAGGCTTTTCAGACAGCAAAGCTCATGCCTATTGCACTGTACTCTTTAGACAGGGGAGGGAGAGAAGAGCCTGGGGCCCCAGGGGTTCCCCTTGTGTGCTTTATCCCCTGTATTCCTGGTCTGCAGTTCCAGACACGACCAGCAGAGGGTACCGTGCACCGGGGTTCCGCAGCCACTGCCTGAAGCCATGTTGAATGAGCAAATGTCTGCAGCCGCCTCTGTGAGATCTAAATGTCTCCTTGGCAGGAAATCCGCGAGGAGCACGGCGGGGTTGTGCAAACAGCCTTACAATGTCCGCTTGTGTGTGTGCACTCGCCTTCGCCTGCATCGCCCACAATGCTCTGTGTTTTTTTTGGATAATGGGGCTCTGTGGACCCATGTGCCTTGTCATGCAAAGGGAGTGACCTGCGTTTGTCATAAATGGGCTCTTGTATGATTAATAGCCATGTGAATGATCCCGTCGCAGCAGCAGTTCAGCACCCAGCTTCACCTCTTCACTGACGTGGTGGTCTGAGTAGGCTTTCTTCTCCAGCTCCAAAGCAACAGTGTAGGATTTATTGCTAAAAGGGCAATGACTTGTTTGCACTGTGGTTGCAATTTTTAAAATGCAAGGCAGGGGGCGCAGATACTTATTTGTTGTCAGGACCTACTGCATGCCAGATGCTGCACTAAGAACTTCTACCTGCATTATCTCACTTACTTAGTAACAATACTAAAAAGGAAATATTTTGATTTGCATTTTACTAACAAGGGAAACTCAGATTCAAAAGAGTCCAATGACTCTCCCAACGTCTCCAAAGCTCATGCTGTTTCCATGAAATGATTCCCTTTCCTTTTTAGAGTAGCTTAGCCCATGGTCCACACACTGCAAAACGCCGTCCTCATTCCACTTGGCCATCTATAAACTGAAATTTGCGATCTTAAAATAGATGAGGGATTCCCTCGTTTCTGGGCTTCCGTGTATTTATTTTACCTCCTGAAAATATATCAGTCTGCATGTTTGCATTTTTCTGAGAAAGCCAGTTTTCTTTAGACTTTCAAAGTAGTCTGTGGTCCTAAAACAAAAGGGCCAATCACCCAAAAGTGTTTATATTTGGGGAAATGCTTATTTTTCTCTGACCTGTTTCTCTCACCAATGACTGTTTTCTCTGCTCAGTCTGTGTGGTTGACATCTTTGTTGTTGTTGCTGAATAGTGATTACTTATCCAGCCCTTTCCGTTCAGTGGCCATAAATGAATAATGTGATGTGTGGGACCCTGCTTGATGGTTGGGCGGGGAGGAGTGAGGAGGAGTGGTTGCAATGGCTAAAACACCAACAGCCACTCAGAGATAGCCCCTGCAAGAATCCACAACAGCAAAGGTGCTTACTTATACCTGGGATTTGGGGAGGAGGTTACGGGGAGAAACTATAGGCCGTCTTTAGGTGTTCAAGGCAAAAGAAACAGCATGAGCAAAAAAACAGAGTCAAGGACCGGGCTCTGGCTCACACTTGTAATCCCAGCACTTTGGGAGGCCTAGGCAGGTGGATTACTTGAGGCTAAGAGTTCAAGACCTGCCTGAACAAGATGGTGAAACCCTGTCTCTACCAAAAATACGAAAATTAGCAAGGTGTGGTGGCATGCACCTGTAATCCCAGCTGCTTGGAAGGCTAAGGCAGGAGAATGCTTGAACCCAGGAGGCGGAGGTTGCAGTGAGCCGAGATAGTGCCATTGCAGTCTCTCCTGGATGACAGAGCAGACTCCATCTCAAAAAAAAAAAAAAGAAGCAAGGAGGCAGGAGCCCTTCCACTGTCATATTCTGGTGTGGCTTATGTACAGAGTGATCAGAGGAGCTTCAGCAGAGGGCCAGAATCTTGAAAGAGAGCTCTAAGCCAGGTTTATAGCCTTGCATACCAAGTAAAAAATTTACCCACCTTTATTTGACAGCCAGCTTAGCAAGCGTTTATGCTAACCATGGCTAACTTCGTCGACCTGGCTAACTGTTCTATTTGATCCCTGGATTCTGTCTCAGGAAGTAGCACCCCCCAACCGCCCCTCCCTGCCTGACAGGCCTACCTCCCACCACTCTACAGACTCTCACCTCATCCAGCTTTCCTGTCCCAGCCTTAGGTTGATCGTCTGCACAGCTTGCTCGGATACCAAGCCAGGGCTTTTATTTTAACGTGTTAGTTTTGTTTGCAATGTTGAGTACGTTGAAACAAGGGCAATTGCTCCTTTCAGAAGCTGGAAACAAAGGCAGAGCCGCACCTGTCTCTGAGATTTCAAGTGAGGTTTTGACACTCTGGACATTCTTGATGCTTGAGATTTCACAGAGCATGCTAATCTTTCTTGGCCTCAAATTCTTCAGGTTTTTTGTATGTGATGGCTTTTATTGGATTGTTTTTTTGTTTCGGTACCAAAATAATTTGTTATATCCCCCTGCACTTTTCAAAATGAATTTGACCTAGGAGCAAATTTCCTTTGCTCCTTTGCTTTGACATGTCAAATCCAAAGCCTCCTTTGGTACCCAGATGAGCTCCAGTTTAAGAAAACTCAACATCTAAAAACCTTCTTAGATGTCAAGTCATCCCATGGTCCTGGGGCCATTGAATTCTGCAAGGCCTTTTGCTTGCCAGAAGGACCATTTTCATCAGGACTCACCTCCTGGTCCCTTGACATGATAGGTTATATTTTATCACCTGCCAGAGAACTATGGATGATGCAGTTGCCCGTGGAATGAAAGCTGAGCAGGGAAAAGGAGAAGGCCTCTTTTTCATTTTGTTTTGCTTTTTAGTTATATTGTAAGACAACAGAAATGGAAGAGATTTAATTCCCCAGAATTCATTGTATATGTTACATTCTGTGTAGTATGTTCAGAGACTAGTGAATGATCCCAGGGGTCTCAAGTATCCAATATAAGAGTGAGGAGAGGAAAGAGAGAGACTGGAGAGAGAGAGGGGATGAGGACACCAAAGAGAAGGGCATAGGGAAGAGGAATGGATCTAAGGGAGACGTGGAGGAGAGTGGATCAAGGGGCACAGCAGGTGGAGAAATCTCAGTTGGTGCCCAGGGCTCTGGTCATGTCATTGGAAGGATATTAATGCCTTATGTTGGATGAGGGAGGAGGAGGAGATTTTGGAAAGGGTGGAAAGTGAAGTTTCTATGGCCTTCCCTGAATGGCTATGCTTGTGGGACATTCACTTGGATTGATGGGCCTGGAGCTGGGAACAGAAGTCCAATATAGAGCCAGAGGTTGAGAGTCATCCACCTATGGGTGGAAATTTGAGTCAGAAGTGTCTCACCAGGGAGTATGAGAAAAGGCTGAAGAAAGAACATGGAGACCAAGACTTAAAGGCCAGATGGAGAAAGTAGAAACTTGAGGAGGAACTTCTAGAGAGGTGAGAGATGAGGAAGGGGATGGGTCCCAAGCATCTCAGCAAGGAGGAGTTGATCAGCGGTGCCCATGACAAGCCTTCACCCGCAGCTCTGCTCTCAGAGGGTTAGAGGGTCTTGGCTGTTGTTTATTTAAATACTTGAGAATGAATTCTGGAGAAAGGAGGTTCGTAATCCAGAGAACTGACAGCCTGTTTAAGTGAATTCACCATCAGAACAGCCCAAATTTGAGGTGACTTCTAGGTGTTCCCTTTCACTTTCTAGACTGGAGTTGCAGCCAACCAAGAGAGGAAACGCAACTTGCTCAACATGACACTAAGTGAATGGTGTCTCCAAGATGAGCGCTTGGGTCTCTGGGGCCCCTTGCCCTGCACGGTGTCCCTTTCCCTTTGAAATTAGGCAGAACAGGCCTGGGTGGGTTGAGTGTCTGCCTGCCTAGGTAAGAAGCAGATGTCTTAAGCAGTTTCCTCATAAGCATGTTCTTGATTTCCCAAGAGAAGGGGGCAGATTCACTAGTGACTTCCCAGTGGTGGCCTGGGCCAGAGCTCAGCCCAGTTTGATTGCTCCCATGTCACTAATGTTTGAAATTGGGAGACACATTGACTTTCATTCCCTAAAAAAGAATCTGATTTTGCCCTCATTTCTTAGGTACTTTTTGCTGCTGTACTATTGATGTTTATGGAAAAATTAGCTATAATGAGGTAATAGTCTATTTTAGAAAACTGAACTCAGATATTGAAAGAGCTATTTTAAACCTGCACTTAATTGTTCAATTCCATAATGGTTTCGTGGTATTTTTTTTAGAATTCCCACGAATTGCCTTGCAACTGGACTCTAGCAGCTTGTATTCCATGGGGAATGCCAAGCCCTTTTGAGGGACACCATAGTATTAATGATCGATGAGAATATTCAAGGCATTTTCTCATTTGAGTGCCATTACTTGTAGTGTTAAAACACTTTGAAAACACATTTTAGCCATTAACTCATTTTTATTGTCAGATGAAAGTGCTTAATAGACTCACTCCACTTCAGTTTTCTTCCTTCATCTTGGAATGAAATCATCTGTTGGATTCTTGGCAATACATTCGGCAATGGAACGGAAAACCTCATGACTTCATTGCAAAAAACGGCAGATGGAGCAGCGATGTGCAGCCCAGCCCTGCCATCTAAAATCACTAACCTGATTTAGCAAATACAGGCTCCCAGAGTGTATCAACTGAGCTACTTCATTCCACTGGTGCATATTCTTCCCCAGAAAAGCAGCTGCATCTATCATTTAAGAAATGTACCTTTCGATGAGAAGTATTTTTTAACACCAGCTATTTTGTATCTGACATATTGTAAGCTGATGATTAAATGGAAGTGGGTAGTTTGTAATTCAAAACAGTCAAGTGGTGTACATGTTGTATACGGGGTTCTGTGGTGACCAGGAGAAAGCATATCTGAGTCATCTGAATACTAGACATGTCAGGGCTGGTCCCCTTCCTCCTGGGACACCCACTGGATACCAGCCAATGGTTGGGAGAAGCCAGAAGTGCTGCTGGCTTTGAAGAGCACTGTGGGACATGTGCAAGCCTTTGACGTCACTGACAGCAGTGGCCACCTGGCTGCCCATCAGGATTTCTCTAACTCTGAACCTTGCTGATCAATGTGAAAGGTAGATTGTCTTAATTGCCCTCCTAAAATCACATCCAGTCTCCAGAAACATTCCTAAATCCAAAACTGGACTGTTTTCCTCTACTCTGTTTCCTTCTACCCTGCTGGGGAAATCTTGGGGCCGCATTGTAGCTCGAAGGTCAGACTTACGGTAAAACGAAGCGAGGTAGCAGGTGCAGGTGAAGGCTCTGGCCCGACGACGTGAGAGACCAGGTCACGCTTGTAGCTCTGCTCCCAGTCCCACACAAGGCAGAGCCCGGGTGCGTGTTCCTAGACTTCAGGATTTCAAAAACCAGTAACATTTCCAAATAAACCTGGCAAATTTAGGATATAATTACATCATTTTCCAAGATAAATAAAAACCTTGTAACATAGAAATGTCTGAATAACTTTCTGAAAGGCTCATGCATGACATAGGCTTTATTTTTCTCATTTTGCCTTGGAGGGCTTGGGAACCACCAGTCAGAACAATCCCAGGGATTTATTTTTCGGTGCTTACTGCATGCCAGGCCTGTCCTTAAGTACTGGGAATACAAGGAGGTGTAAAAGCGGCCCTGCTCCAGAAGACAGGGTGTATGTAATTATGGTATGCTGTGATAGGCACTGTCGCATGGCACACAAGGCATGTTAGGTGAGCAGAGAGGAGGAGCTCACTCACGAGAGTGGCTTTTGTTTTTACGGGTGTAGAATAGAACGGGAGGGAGGGCTCAGGGGGTCTTTCCAAGGGTCCTGATTTTCACCCTCCTACTTGAAAGGAGGTGTAGGGGAAGCACTTGCCAAGAGCTGGTGCTTAGATGTCAGATAGAAGGGGATTCCAGTGACCCTGATCTGTCACTGGTGAAATGCAGTAAGTTTCTAAGTCTTTAAGATTCTTTCTTTACCTCTGAAATTGGGATAATAGCAGTCACTATTTCATGCGGTTGTCGTAAAAATTAAAATATGATAATACATAAAGCTCCCTCCTCACTCTGGCCTGCAGATCATTAAGAATGTGAAGCAGACAGAGCAGCATGTGCAAGGGCCCTGAGGCAGTCAAGAGCAGAGCCACTCTAGGGACAGGATGTGCAGGGCAAGGCTGGAGTAGAGGGGGCAGGGTCCAGGCTTTCTGCGCCCAGTGCATGCATTTGAATGCGTTGTATCCAGCAGGCACTGGGAAGCCACAGAAGCATATTAAGCTAGGAAGTAACATCTCAGATTTGTGATTAGGAAAATGGCTGTGCCAGCAGCATGGAAATGAGTAGAAGGGAGACAAGACTCGTGTCAGGAAGATCAAGTTGGAGGCTATTTCCAGGATACTGGCAAGCTCTGCCAAGGGTATGAATCAGGAAAATCAAGTTGAGAAGGAAGGGAAGTGTGCAAATTTTTTCTGGACCACCAGCGAGGGTGTCCTTATTAGGGAGCAGAGAGCATTCTGAGTTCATCATGTCTTAGAAAATGAACTTGATGTCCCACTTACTCTTTGTACTAATGGACAGAGCGTGAGATTGAGAGCCACAACGTCTCTCTTCTAGTCCCTTCTTTGACCCTAATGTGCTGTGGATTCTTGGGCCCATCCTTTTTTATGTAAAATGAGAACTTTAAAAAGATGACCCCAGTTCTAATGTGGAGTGTATTCAGATTAAATTTGGGGATGTAGGGGGCCTCTATATTATGAAGTCCAGGACCCATCTGGAGGACCTTGGGAAGGACACTTACTATACCTGGTCATGGAGTTCTTATACCTGTAAAATGGCTCCAATGATAACTTTTCTCCCTTTGACACATGCTCATACTGAAGATAAATGCAGTCAGACACATCTTTGACAAATATGTGAAATTATATAAATATATGGCATTGCTGTATTCATGGTCAGTCTGTAGTTTAAATGCTATGTTGCCAAAAAAAATTGGATGAATCAGGACTTCCATATTCCCAAAGTGTTGAGTTATAGGTAATTGAGTCTTTGATTTCTTAAAGTCTTTGCACCAGAGATGCTAAAGATTATAGATTCTAGGAGGTATTGGGTCATTCAAAATGATAAGAAAATCTACCCCTTCTGATAGAGGTCTTATTCTCTGTTAGAGATGAGTATTCTTGTCTTGGACTTTCAAAAAAGGTTAGAAAATAAATCCTGGTAGGACTGCTGTGGTATTGATTTATTTTCTCACCTTCTGTTCATTATTGATAAAAAGTAGCATTGGCTTAGGAATTCTCCTTTCAAATAGTCATAACCAAAAAAAGAAACCTCCTAGGAGCTTGTGATCTAATCATGAAGGTTGAGCATTGAAATTTTGGTATACACAGGCAGAGGTCATCATTCACACTACCCCGTTCCCTGGGCCTGCTTCCTTTGATATGTCTTATTTATAGAAAACAAATGAATTTCTCCATAAACCATAGTCACTTCTTTTTAAAATAAACCCTGCTTGATTTCATTTGGTTTTATACTCTGGGAGTGCAGCTAATGCTATCAACTTATTTTTTTCTTCTAAAAAATAATAGGGTTCCAAATAGTGAAAAACAGTGTCCATGTATATGAATTCTTTTCTCTTTTTTGAAACTGGAAATGTGACTAGAGAATTATTTCTTAAAGAGAGTCATGGTTTTCCACTGAGTAACCTTAAAGCCAACTCTCATAGAAGTGGCTTTGAACTGACAGCCAAGAAAGTGGTCATAGAAAATACCATGAGTACATCCAAGATTGTCACCCCTTAAAGATGAGTGCCTCCCTTGGCAAGAGCATGCAGGCGGGCTTTAGAAGCACTGCTGCCACTCCTAAAGTCACTAGAGAAACACCCTTCCTCTAGACTATTTGGGGGAAAAAATTGAAGAACCTATTTCAAAATACTAGTGCAGAAAATGAATCTTGAGGAAGAAATCTGTTTTTGGAGGATTGAGGAGTCACCCAATGTGTATTCTGTGTTCCCTTCACACTCAGAATCTGTCCCCTAGCTGGAGGGCTTCTCTCAGTCAACCCAGATTCCCAGTATTCTTCGCATCTGGGTGGCAGCTTGCTTCTATGGAGCAGACTCTTCCAGAAGACTTCACCTCACATAGTTTTCTCTTTTCCTTCATTTCCTAAAGAAACACCTCCCTTCCTGAACATGCTATTGCATAACACTAGTGTAGAACCAGCCCCTTGGGAATCTAACGGAAGCTATGGGCTCTCTCCCCAGAAAAATGAGCATGTTCATTCAACAGTACAACACCCTACACACACCTTCAGTTGACCACACTCTCTGAAGTCCCCAAGCAGGGGCCTCCTAGGGATGTGGAGCCCCAGGACTTCTACTGTGCAGAAAAGAGCATAGACTTCAGATTCACAGATTTTCAATGTCAAATGTGACTCTTGTATTTTCTTGTAGTATTTGGAAAATTGTTTAGGTATTTGAGCCTCCTTTTCATCCCCCCAATCAATGTGAAGATAATTATAGTTACCTGATGTTTGATGTAAGGTTTGCATGAAATAAAGTGTGTGAAGGCTTCAAGTATAGTGCCACACACACAGTGGGCACTCAATAGAATGCTGATGTTCCTGTTTCTCTCATAAATCATAGAATTAATAACTATAATTACTCTGTTACTTAATATGTACTGGGGACATAAGGTTATTTTCATATTCAATTAATATCTTTGAGTACTTACAATTTATCAGGAATGTGATATGTGCTTTTAGATAGATTAAATTGTTTAATTAAACTCGTGCTGTTTCCCTAAATAGAATGTGCATCACCTGAATGCTGAAGCCATGTCTTCTCTCAGTGCATACACCACCTGTAACTGCCCTGGGGATTGAGTCATTCTCTCAGAGTAATTGTTAAAGGTAGCATGTTCATTAGAGAACCAAAGGAGGAAGAAGAAACTTGCCACCCAAACTATTATCAGATTACCTTTTCATGGGATAGGCATTGCTTTTTCCTTTTATTTAGGTAGGTCGCTCTCACCAGGAGAGTCAGTGTTGCGGAAGATAAACCAGATCTCCTAGGACTAGAGCGGGCAGCCACCCCAAGTCCCCCACTTCAGATTGCTAGAAAATCTACGTGTTAACTCTTTGTTCTTTGGCATTTCATTTCTTTTCAGTAGAAGTATTTATGAACCACTTTGGTTGGGTTTTCTTTATTAGACATTTATTTTCTTTAGACTTTGTGCTATATGACATGGGGTACACATAGACACAATTGTTTGGTAAAAAATCTGGCCAGGCGCGGTGGCTCACGCCTGTAATCCGAGCACTTTGGGAGGCCAAGGCAGGTCGATCACCTGAGGTCAGGAGTTCAAGACCATCCTGGCCAACATGGTGAACCCTCATCTCTACTAAAAATACAAAAATTAGCTGGGCGTGGTGGCAGGTGCCTGTAATCCCAGCTACTCAGGAAGCTAAGGCAGGAGAATCACTTGGACCTGGGAGGCGGAGGTTGCAGTGAGCCGAGATTGCGCTACTGCACTCTAGCCTGGGCAACAGAGTGAGACTCTGTCTCAAAAAAAAAAAAAAAAAAAAAGTAAAGTCTTTGATGATAATCCTAGTATTACTAAGAGAGTGACCTCATTGTTCATATTCTTAAAAGCATTTGTTTATGTTTGGGAATTTTGCATTGAAAATGGGTTTTAATTTTTGTAGAATTACCTGAAGCCTCTATCACAAACTTATATAAAAATTGTTCTTTTGAAAATTTAGCTGTCTTTTGTAAGAATTTATGTTTTTTAATCAGCTTCTATACTTAATTTTAATAATTCTTAGTTTTCCAATCTCTAATACTATATATCTTCCCCCAAGTACATTTTGAATATGAAATAAGAAAATGTATCTAAAATACAGTGTCTTGCATGTAGAAAAGTCTCTTTCAGCTATTAATGCCGCTAAGCATTTACCTGGTTATTGTTTAATGTGGAAAAGGTATACATAAAGGACCATGGATCTTAGGACACCAATATTGAAAAATAAAGAAAAATGGAAATCATATGGAATCATACCATGCTGGGGACATTAATCCATTTGTCAGATTCCCTGAATATCTTAAACTATAAGAGGAGTTGTAATGTTGAACAATTATAGGTAATATTTGCCCAGTCCTTTATGGTATACATGGTGCTTTCACACCCAGTTCATTTAGTCCTGATAAGAGTTCCATGCAGGAGATACTATTATCATACTGTTGTGCAAATGAGAAACCCAAGACTCACAGCTACAATGACTTGCTCTGGAGTAACAGGCAGTTAGATGGTGCCTTATATTCTTGAGGCTCTTTCAAGCACTCTTTTCTATGATGCTATTCATGTATTACTTACAGTACACACCTTTTGGGGTAAGATTTGGTGTTCAGAAAATACAAACAGGTTAAACTAGAAAAGTACAGCTTTTTAAATGAAAAACAAGGAAAAAGAGTCATGGCTAAGAGAGAGTCAAGACAAAGAGAAACCTCCTCTGGTTTCTAAGAGAAGAGGCTGTTTCACAGAAGTCATGTTTGAGAATGAGCTGAGTCAACACATCGTATTGTTACTTTGGCCTACTCTGTGCTTCAGATTCTCAAGACTGTGTCTTAATCTCTGTAAGTTAGTCCCAGCTTGCAATGCATGGGAAAATACACCCAGCCAATGCCAGGGACCGGGGACCCAGATGCCCAGACACCTTCACTTCAGTAGGGAAAGAGCAGAGTCCTGGAAAATCTAAGCAGGGAAGACTGGCACCTCTAAGAGTAAAAGACCTCCCAGAGAGGACATGGATGAAAGGAGGACCACCTTCCAATGCCACTCTCCAAAGCAGGAAACATCCAAATAAAGGATATTGATTTTCAGGACCCCATCCCTTCACGAGTGCTTATCCAACTGGTATATCCTCTCCTGTCTCTTAATCTGACAGCCAAGACCTTGTATAGGTTGAGTATCCTTTATCTAAAATGCTTGGGGCCAGAAGTGTTTTGAATTTCAGATTTTTCTTTTATTTTGGAATATTTATATCATACCTCTTGGTTGAACCTTCCAGATACAAAAATCTGGAGTCCAGTGAGTATTTCCTTTGTGTGTCGTGTGAGTGCTCAAAAAGTTTTAGATTTTGGAGCATTTCAGATTTCAGGTTTTTGAAACTGGGGAATACTCAACCTGTACTCTCTGTCGTTGCTCCACCCCTACCAGACCCTCCCCGACAGGAATGAATTTAGATCTGAAAATTTCCATGTGCACCAGTGTAGCTACATTATGTCACAATAGGGCTTCAACTTAGAAATGATTTCTGAACATGCCAAGGGAGTCATTGTGTGTGTGTGTATGTGTGTGTACATATTTGTGTATGTATGTCTAAAGTAATTTTAAACTTTACAGTATACACAACATACTATATTTAAGTAATAAACTCAGATACTCAGATTAAAGTCATCCTAGGGAGCTCAGAGTGCCCGCTGGATTGCCGTATTCCCTCTGATATAAGCTCTCACACCATAGGGAAAGGTGGTAAACTGATGTCCCTTGGGATAGACCCAACAGCAGGTCACATTAGGAGGGTATCCTTGGAATCACCAAAATAGAATGTAGAAACCAGAGTTCCCAGCCCTTCAGAGTACACCGCAACCAAGCTACTCTGCCACCCATTTGGATGTGTAACCACAGCTCTGCCCATGGGAGCCCTGAGACTCATCTCATCCTCAAATATGACTTCCTCTGTGAAACAGCTTCTCCTTTAGAAACCCAAGGAGAGGAGATTTCTCATTGTCTTGACTCTCTGTTAGCCATGACTCTCTTTCTTTTTTATCAGTCAATCAAAGCAAAAAGCTATACTTCTCTAGTATAATCTGTTTGTATTTTCTGAACACCAAATATTGAAGGAGACATTGCTTTGCTTTGTCTATCCAAGAGCAAATGATAAGCCATCTCCAACAAATGTTCTGGATGGGATGGCTTATTATTAGTCTACTTCTTGCCTCTACCTTTATGTTACTATTTCACTTTTACTCTCCTACTCCCCCTACTTCCATTGTTTATTCGCATTCTCTAATAGTGCATAATAACTAGTTATTTTATTGAATGAGATAAAATAATAAAAAATAAGCTGTATATGAATTAATTAAGCTATTTCCCAAGTACTGTGGTAATAGCAATGTATATTTTGTATTCACTGATGAGCTGCTTGAAAAACTTGGAGAGTAATCTATCATGCAGGATATGGATGAGAGGCCTTTCCAAGTGAAACTCTGGGTCCAATTAAAAATAACTGTGGTGTCTACTAGGTGACCATCTGTGTGATGATGGACCAATTCACTTTGCAGGTCCCCCTAAACCAGAAGACACTCGCATTAATTCTTATCAACATTGGAGTGGGGCAGTAAGCATCACATCATTAGGCCATAATGAGATGAAACACTTGTTTTCTAGGTTCCATGAGACTAGACTTGTACTCTATTTCTACACAGTGTCCACAGTCATTGTCCTAGAGGTCCCTGCTTGAGAGGTGACACATCTAGAATCCTAGGATTTTCAAGTGATTAACTTTGGTTCATGTTAGAATGATGCTCAAAAATATCTGATGATATCAGTCAATCCACTGAGATAACCTTTTGAAGAGATAGAATTCCACAGCTAATATTTGGACATACTTTTAGATGTGTTTGTTTCTATCTGTTATGAGTTTCAAAGGCTTGGCATATCTTCTACTCAGGTACTCTGACAGTAAAATCACATACAGGACAGAATTTTAGGGAGAAGCCCAATCCATGCAAGTCTCCTTTGACACATTCATAGCACAAAACTAGGAAAATTAAGAATATTTAACTTCCATTAAAGCACTTTGTATGAAAATCAGTACTCCTAAAAACAGTAAAATCATCTTCTTACAAGAAGTGACTCCAGGCCTAATCTGAAATTGTTCATTAATCTGGAAACAGATCATTTCCTAGAGACCCAGGAGGGGTAGTGAGTGCTGCCCAGTGGCAGGGATGGACTCTACCAGCCCAACCTTTAATTCGGCAGAACCTACCTCACACAAGGTTTTGCTCAAAAATATCTTAAAAGGAAATGTGCATAAAAGCAGGGAAGGAATGGAAGAATGACAGAAAAGACAAATAATAATTTTTGAGAAGGGAGAAATATGATGTTTGCTTTCCAGCGTGTGTGTATGTGTGTGCATGTGCGCGCATGCCCAAATATATTCCTACACCTCAAGGTGGGAGATGTCTAGGATGGGTCCAGTCTGGCCTGCCCCACACATAACTCATTTTTCCAATGATGTTAAGGGCTGATACAGCATTTTTCTACATAACTATCACCAGCGAGAGAAAACTCACTGTCTCACTAGGCAAGTTACTTAATATTCAGACAACTATAATGGTTAGAATATTTTTCTCATCATTTCTCTGTTTGTCTTCTCTTTCCTAGCACAACATACAGCCTATTATAATCCATCTTTCATAGCCTAATCCTACACAAGCATTTGAAGGCTGTTAGGATAATCATGTAGATGACGATGATGATGGTAACTATCATCATCAGTAGTAAAAGTACATAATTTTTCTTGAGCACTTCCTGTAAGTGCTGTGCTAAGCATTTTATACTTTTATCTCATTAATTCTCACAACTCGATGAAATAGATCCTTTTCAAAAGTTTATTTTACAGATGAGGAAACTGAGGGTTACAGAGATGAAATCTCTTGGCCTGGATAACAGAGGTAGTAGAAAACAGCTGGGATTAGACACCGGCCGTCTAACAAAGGATAGACTACTTAAACAGTCTGTCTTCTGGACCGTCTAACAAAGGATAGACTACTTAAACAGTCTGTCTTCTGGTTTCATGTTAGTGATTTATATCGGGGAGTATGTCTGCAAATGTGTGTTTTCCCAGTGGAGGATTACGGAGACCAGATTCCACCACTTGCTACATATTCTCATGCACAGAGTCATCCTTTTAGTGCATTCTTCTCTCGCCACATCTTGCTTAGAGTGGTGTGTTTTTTAAAATTCCTTGTATCAACATAAATATTGTTAGAAACTATAGCCACAGAAAATTGAAGCCCAGCAGTTTCTTTGCACCAGTTAAGTAATTTTTCAAATTGATCCTTCACAAACTGAGATATCTGAGGCACAAGAGTTCACTTACAGAGAGTTAGAGGAATGTCTTCCCAAGAGCACAGTGCCCAGCATCTAATTGCTTATCCGCAAATATGTGTTGAATGAATGTGTGGATTGGTGACTTCCCTAAGAAGATAGTTTAATGTCTAGAACTGAGAGCAGTAGAAAATTTCTGTTTATTTAAAAAAAACCCTACATGTTAGTTATTCTTTTTGTTAGGCTGCTGATATGTAATAGGTTTGTATTTTTCTGTTGATTTGACTCACCTTTGCAAATATCTTAGGCTGCAATTTTATGGAGAGTAAGTTTTTGGGCATTATGCCTTTTCATTGTTAAGCTTCCAGAAGTATCCAATGTCATTACCATTGAAATATCAGATCACAAGATCCTCTAAGTTGCCAGGGGCCACTCCTCTGAGAAATCTGGCCTCTTATACATGTTAAGAGGAGTTCCTGGCAGTGTAAATCTATGTTTTCTAAACTCTATTCCTCATGAGCTTTCAGGAACTTACTTTTTTGGACAGTTATTTTTAAAATGCCCCCTTTGTTGTCTTGTCCACTGATGTGACATGTTCCACATCTATCTAAAGGAAACAAAGTAAAGCCGAAACATTTGTTGTAAGGATCCAGGGGATTAGGAAAAGTGTAAGGGAGGCACTTTGGAGAATATTCCTAAACTTTGTCTCCTATAACGAAAATACCTGATTCTTTTCATAGACTATCATTTATGTTTTTTTAATATGGTGAACGAGATATGGACTGCATGTGTATTCTCAAGAGAGAGCTTGTAACACTTCTATCATTATCATACTTTGTATGACTTAGGTCACATGTCCCTAAGTTTTAGAGACCCAGCACCTCAGAGATATTTATCTGTCACCAATTCAGAAATGAGTTGCTACGTTATTGCTCAGCCCCTGGGTTGGAGATGCTTCTGGTATTCAAAGGTAGCTATGGGGGGCCCAGGGATATTCATGCAAGTCTATTTTTTTTTTATGTTGCTAATGGTGTTTGGTTTTGTGTTGCCTTTCCTAGGTTTGCTGGGATGGGAAACCTGCTCAAAGTCCTTACCAGGGAAATTGAAAACTATCCACACTTTTTCCTGGATTTTGAAAGTAAGTTCCAAAAATTATAATAATGGAAACTTTTTTACATTCCTTATAGTTTGTTGATAAGGAAGTTATAGCATAAAGATTTTATATCATAGTTGAATCAAATCCAAAGTTCACTGTATTAGTCTGTTCTCATGCTGCTAATAAAGACATGCCTGAGACTGGATAATTTATAAAGGAAAGAGGTTTAATTGACTCACGATTCCACATGGCTCAGGAGGCCTCACAATCAAAGTGGAAGAGCAGGGGACGTCTTACGTGGCGGCAGGCAAGAGAGAGCTTGTGTAGGAGAACTCCCCTTTATAAAACCACCATCGTGAAACTCCTATTTACTATCATGAGAACGGTATGGGAAAGACCCATCCCCATGATTCAGTTACCTCCCATTGGGTCCCTCCCACAACATGTGGGAATTATGGGAGCTACAATTCAAGATGAGATTTGAGTGGGGACACAGCCAAATCATATCAGTCATTATGCATTTTTTTCTGAAATCATTTCTAATGTCATTTTCCTTCTTTTTTTCCCTAATTTTTAAGAAACCCAATGGAAAATGTGTTTAATATACCCATGGTTTTCTTTGATTTTAGGAGTAATCAACTTTTGTAGCTCTAGCATAAATAGAGGACATTTTAGTCTTTGCTTTTCTTTTGAAGGTCGTAAGCCCACAATTATTAAGTGCATACAAAAGAAAAAAGATGTGAAGAAAACCATCATATATTTTTCCTTAAAATGCTTATGAATTACTGTATCACATTCCAAAGAAAATACTAAGGACAGTAATTTACAAAGATTCATATAAAACAAATATTGCTAAATATGAAAGAAAATCATGATCAATACCAGAAATAAGGCTTAAAGAATATTTTTAGTCATTTCCTTTTTTCTTTATGTATTATTTGATTGTACAAACCATTTCAGGATTTTGACATATATCTCTTTTATCCTAAAGGTTATGTTTCTCTTATCAAAAACTTTAATTTTTTCTCAGGTGAAATGGCTTAAGAATCATGACTGATAAAAGACAGAGACTTTTTCTTATTTTTTGATTGAATATATTGACAAACGAGAATGAGTACATGAATGAGGAACATTTATGTCTGCTCAAACTAAGCTCGTGTTTCTTCCCTAACTGTCATGTTCACCCCTTTTTGAAATTCCAATTTCACAATAGCAAGCACAGTTAAATGTCATTTTTACCCAGTGATCACCATCTGTTGCAAACTCTAACGTTCTTTAAACTTTAATTTTTCTTTTTTTTTTTAATGAGATGGAGTCTTGCTCTGTCGCCCAGGCTGGAGTGCAGTGGCGGGATCTCGGCTTACTGCAAGCTCTGCCTCCCGGGTTCACACCATTCTCCTGCCTCAGCCTCCCGAGTAGCTGGGACTACAGACGCCCGCCACCAATTTTTTGTATTTTTAGTAGAGATGGGGTTTCACCATACTAGCCAGGATGGTCTCAATCTTCTGACCTCGTGATCCGCCCAACTCGGTCACTGAAAGTGCTGGGATTACAGGCGTGAGCCACCGCGCCCGACCTAAACTTTAATTTTTCAAGTGTTTTATCTCCATTAAAAATAATAATTGGAACTTCTTTGCATACAGATTAAACCTTCTAGCAGAAGTTTGCTAAGGAAATGCTATAAGACTCCGAAGGTGCACTAAACCAAAAGTGTAAGCTCCGTATGTGTATTTTTTTTTTTTTTTTTTGGTGGTGTCTTTGTCAGGTTTTAAATAGCTACTTGAAAAGCAAAAGTGTCCCCAAAGCTTGTATGTTCTGAAAACACATTTAATCTAGTTTATAGTCAATGAAAGATGCCTTGCTTCTGATTTAACTCAGCGTGCTATGTTGTTGTTATTGTTTGGCTTGGTTTGGTTTGGTAAGGGGTTTAACTAGAGGCAGAGTGAGTTGATGTATCAAACAAATGGGCTTTTTTACTGGTTTACCTTTTGGTATTCCTCTAAAAAAAGTACACACACATATACATACACACACACATATATGTTGTTAAAAAATGGTTTATTAATTTTTTTAAAAAATTACACAACAAATTATCTATAATCTCACCACCCTTCTTTTACTATTTACGTGTTTAATTGTTCCCATCCATTTCTTATCAGATGCATTTTACATTGTTGCATTCAGTGTGTACAAAGGCCAAAATAGTGGTAACATGTCCCATTTATTCACAACTGTGGAGGTGTATAAAGGCCTGGGAGTAGGAGACTAATGTGCTTGTTATGTTTTGGAAACCCTAAATTCCAGATGCATCTGTGCATGCTCATGTGTACCTCCCAGAATTCAGTGGCCCCACTTGCCTGTTTAGCTGTTCTTGGAGTCTTAGCTTTCCATGCTTCCAGAAAGACCAGTGTTGAATTCTTGGTCAAGTCTAATCTCAAAAGCCTTTAAAGTGATCCAAGTAGAATTTGCAGGTATTTAAAACTGGTTTTCAACTGGTATTCTCCTGAGCATCAGATTTCTGAGTCTGTGTCTGAAAACTCTGTCCCCCACCACCATAGCATGTAGGGAGGCATTGAGAGGGGCTTCTGTGTGCCCCCACCCACTACTACCAGAGTACTCTGCTTTGCCCAGTCTGGTACTTTGAATATTTTCTTAATGTTTTATGTAAAGAAAGATCATGGTGGCTAAACAGAGCATTTATAAGTCTCAAATTTTGATGATAGTTTATGGTACTAAAACTCCGTTTGTCGATGTAATTTCCTCAAGAGGAAGAAGTGTGAACTGGATTCCCATGTCCGGTGGCTTATTACTGGGACTAGAGCTATAGTATTTAAGGAAGATATAGAACTATAAATTTATAAACATATATAAAATCCTGCTTATTTTCTCATCAGTCCTATGGAGAAGATTAACTTTATTCCACTGAGACTCTGAAAAGATAAATAACTAGGGTGAAGTCACACAGGAAATAACTAGGAAATCAAGATGGGAACACGGATCTCTTCGACTCTCCTCCTCCCCTGGTTTTACTTCCCCTAAGTGCTCACCGCCAGCAGCTGCCTAGAAGAGCTACAGCAATCGTTCTATCCCTGACCAGAGAGGGATATTTTAGTTGTCTGCAAACTAAGACATTTCATGGGAAAAAAAATTATCTTGAAAATCCTATTTCCTAAAGATAATTTTCAAGAAATGATGATGGGCCGGAGGGGTAGGGGAGGTGGGCTGCTATCATGATTTCTCCTTCAGTCTCAGGATTTCAATTCAGTCCACTAAGGGCATGTTGAGTATGGTTGTGAGTGTACTTGTAAGCCACTCAGTGTTAGGGACACAGAAGTAAACAGGAGCACTCATTGCCCAATGAAGTCTCAGGTTAGAGTGGAGGACAATATAGTCACTCAGATTAAGATGAAATAAATAAAGGACTTACACAAGCACAGAGTGGCATGAGAGTAAGGAAGGAAAAAGAGCATACATCTAGTTTTGGGAAACAGAAGGCCATGGAAGGAATTGGAGAAATCTTCTTGCAAGAGATGACATTTGGAATGGGCTTTAAAGAATGAGTGATTTTTCTATAGGCACAGATAGGGAGAGTTTTTTTAGCAGATGGAAACAGTATGATTAAAGGCATGGAAACTAGAATAGGAAAGGCCTGTCTGAAGAACAGCAAGAGGTCCGATTTAGACAAAACACCAAATGCTTTCTGGAGAGAAATGGGGAAGGAAATGGAAGGCTGGCTTGGGTTAGACCATGGAAGGCAAGACTGCCAAGCTTAGGAGCTTAGGGCTAGATGTCCAGGACTGGGGATCACCTCCAAAGAGAATAGCTGACATCCCTGAGAGAAAACCAGAGAGCTGAGAAGATGGGAACATTAGGTGTGCTTGTGTTAAAGGGGGCTTGAGCAGTCCGAGAATCTATGAGAGAGGTCAGACTGTAGAAGCAGGAGGACATCTTACTAAACTGAAATTCCTGGAGGCAGGGTCCGGGCCCACTTCAGTTTTGTGACTCAGCACTTAACCCATGAATGAACCTCAATAACAGATGCTGATCCCATGAGGGAACAGAGTGAAGTGGGCTCTATCCAGGCAGTCACGAGAGCACAGGTGATCAAGAAGGAGGGAATGTAAATGAATTCAATGCTGCAAAGCTGTCAAGAAGAATGAAGTCTGAAAAGGGACTGATGAATTAGGCAGTGAGCTGTCCAGTCACTAGTGGCCACTAGAGGAGCAGATTTTGAATTTGTTGCTTTGAATATAGAGGCTGGATTGTAAAGAGTTAAGGAGGAAGAGGTGGCGGGAAGGAGGAAGGCTGAATAGCATGTAGTAGCAACTTTAATGAATTTGGCACCTCTACTTTGAGTGTTAAATATTCTTTTTGAAGTTAGTGATAGAAAATAATTGAACTGGGTCAAATAGATATAATTAAGCTGGGTCAAAACACAATACAAAATTAGACACATCTGTCCTTAGGTTTTCCTGTTGCATAGATCTGATTTAAATTCTCATCTGACCTTTAAAATGCATTCTATAAACTTGGTATTCACGTTTCTCTACAACCACTTAACATCTTCTTTATTGCTGTTTTTCATTCCTCTACTTCTTTTTGTTCTCTCTCTACTTCCTTGCCATGTCTGCATGTCCAAGTCTTTGAAGTCTGGGAGACAGGGAGGAATTAAAGATTAATGCAACAAACTAATCTTTCATGAGTGATGACTTCAGTTTACAGGAATAAGTATGTCTGAAGTTCTACTCAAGATTGTGCAATCAGACCCACCACTATGGCACCCAACATGGGCAGCAGGCATTAACCACTCAATGAAGTAGTTTCAGTAATTCTAAGGCTGAAATGATCGTTAGAAACATCTGGTGAACCTTCTTTTTATATGGTTACCTGAGACTTACCGAAAAACTCAGATTCAATTGTTTAGTCCCAAGAATCCATTTTTCCCACATTTCCAGGTGCTTCTGATGATAAGCTGCTTTGTGAACCACCTTTAATTCATGCATCCAGGTGAGGATACATAGTTAGTGTTTACAACAGGGGAGCTAACCCATGCAACTTTTGGAGCTCCAAGATCCAAAGCTTGGAGTGGAAGATCTCCAAGTTAGGTAGAGGTTCAAGTAAATTAAAATCTATGCATTCTCACTTCACATGAACTATTTTATTTTCAATCAGCAAATAACTTGATCTATCAAAGATTTATTTGGGATCTGAGTGGACATTTCTCCAAAGAAAATAAACAAATGGCCAATAAGCACATGAAAAGATGTTCACTGTCATTAGTCATGAAGGAAATGCAAATCAAAATGACAATGAGATAGAGTTTCACACCCACTAGGATTGTTCTAATCAAAAAGAGAGATAATAAGTGTTAGTAGGGATGTGAAAAAAAAAAACAGGATTATCATACACCACTGGTAGGAATGTAAAATTGTACATCTGCTTTGGAAAACAGTCTGAAAATTCTTCAAAAGGTTAAACATAAAGCTACCATATGACCCAGCTATTCCACTCCTAGATATATATGCAAGAAAAATGAAAATATATGTCCACACAAGAAATCGCACATTAATGTTCATAGCAGGATTATTTATAATAGCTGAAAAGTGAGAACAGCCCAAATGCCCATCAGCTGATGAATGGGCAAATAAAATGTTGTGTCAATTCACTGTAATATTATTGATCAATTTAAAAAATGAAGTACTGATAGGTGATATGACATGGATGAACCTTGAAATCATTGTGCTAAGTGAAAGATGCTAGTTACAAAGACCACACACTGTTGATTTCATCTGTATGAAATGTCTAGAATAGGCGAATTTGTCAAGACAGAAAGGTTAGTTGTCTAGGCCTGGAGGTGGGGAGAGGATTGGAGAGAAATGAGTGGCTGCTAATGGTACAACATCTTTTTGGGGTGTTAATGAAAATGTTCTAAAACTGATTGTAATGATGGTTGAACAACACTAAGAATATATTTTAAACCGTTTATGCACTTTAAATGAGTGAATCATATGGCACATGAATTAAATCTCAACAAAGTTGTAAAATTGTTTTTAAAAAAGGATTCCTTTGGAAGATCCAATTCTTTTCTTCTGGTTAATGCTGACATTATTCCATCTTCACAGAATATATTATTTCTTCTATTCCTGACAACTCCACTTTTTAAATTTTATTTTCATTAGGATATAATTTGCATACACTAAGATGCACTGGATCTAAAATAAACATAAAAATTAAAATAATAATAAACATGCTTATACATACAAAAAAAAAAAAACTGTGAAACAGCTTTTCAAATGAGATGTGCTATTTTACATTCCTACTAACAACTAAGCAACTCCAAGTGTTCCACATCTTCTCCGACATTTGGTATTGTCAGTCTTTTTCCTGTGAGCTGTTCTAGCAGTGGTGGGGTAGTATCTCATGGTGTTTTTAATTTGTATTTCCATAATTACTGACAGTGTTGAGCTCTTTTTCATGTGCTTATTGTATAGTTGCTTATCTGTTTAAGAAAATATCTTGTCATGTCTTTTGCCTAGTTTTAGTTAGGTTGTTTGTCTTCGTATTGGTAAATTGTAGGAGTTCTTTATTGTAGTTTGGATACGTGTGTTTTGTGAGATATATCTTGCAAATATTTTTACCTAGTAGGCTTACCTACTTATTTTCTTAATGATATCTTTTCATGAATGGAACTTTCAAGTTTTGATGAAGTACAGTTTATAATTTTTAAATTTTATGCTAAGCATTTTCTGTATTCTAAGAAATTATGATGTATACCAAGGTCACAAAGATATTTTGCTTTGTCTTCTTCTGAAAGCTGTATTGTTTTAAGCTTTACATTTAGATCAGTGACTGATCTTGAACTAATTTTTGTATATGTTGTGAAAAAGGTATTAGGTTTATTATTTTTTCATAGTCTATAATATTGTAGTAGCACAGGTGGATTGCTTTAATGTCCATTTCATAAATGTGCTAATTGTAATATGTGTGACACAGGCTACTTCAGGACTCTCTGTTTTCTCTGATTGATCTACCTTCTCACTAATTAATACCAAATATAACAAGTAATAGGTCTTAGAGTCAATAAAGAATAAGTCTTTTAACTCTTTTGCAAGATTGTTTTGGCTATTCTAACTCCTTTACTTTTCTAAATAAATTTTCTAATTAGTCATCAGTTTCTACAATAAAAAATTCTACTGGGATATTGATTATAATTGCATCAAATCTATGGAACGATTAGGGGAGAATTGCCATCTGCATAATATTGATTTTTCCTATCTATGAATATAGCACATCTTTCCTTTTATTTATATATCATTTAATTTTACTCACTAATATTTTAAAGTTTTTAATATAGAAGTGCTGCACATCTTTTGTCAAATACACCCCTAAGCATTTTATATTTTGACTATACCAGCCTTTTTATGGTTAGTGTTTAACATGGCATATATTTTCCCATTCTTGGCTTTCATCCTGTTTATGTCTTTATCATTAGAGTGTGTTTCTTGTAAACAACATATAGCTGGTCCTAGCTTTTTCATCCAGGCTGATAATATCTGCCTTTAGGCTGAGCACAGTGGCTCATACCACCATACCTTTGGGAGGCTGAGGCTGGCAGATTGCAAATTAATACCTTCTCACTTTGTGCTTTTGTTGTATATGTTGCTTCTATATATGTCATAAACTTCTCATTGCAATGTGGTTTTTTTTATTTTAAACTGTCAATTATCATTTAAGAGTGTATGTGTGCGTGTGTGCACGTGCATGCATGTCATTTTAATAAGGCCTTCATATTTACTTGCATATTTATTTACTTGTTCTGGTGTTCTTCATTCCTTCTCACATAACAAGGTCTCTCTGGTGTCATTTTCCCAAGTCTAAAAAACTTAATTTAATGTTTCTTTTAGTTCAAGTCTATTGGAAACAAATTCTTTGAGTTTTTATCTGTCTAAATATATTGCCATTTAATTTTCATTTTTAAATGATACTTATGTAGATTCTAGATCCACAGGTTTGGGGGATTTTGGAGTTGCAGTTATTGTTTGCTTTGTTTTTCTTAAAACACTTGAAAGAAATCATTCCATTGTCTTCTGACTTTCATTGTTTCTGATGAGAAGCCATTTTTATCATTGCTCCCCTAAATGTAATACACTTTTCTCTGGCTGCTATTAATCATTTATCTTTATTTTTGTTTTGTAGTAGTTTGACTTTGATGTGCCTGTATATGTTTTCTTTGTCATTATCCTGTTTATGGTTCTCTAGTTTCCTGGATCTATGAATTAATACCTGTCATTAATTTTGAACATTCTTGCTTATTATCTTTTCAAATGTCTTTTTCTGTTGTTTTCTTTTTCTTCTGGGATACCAATTATATAAGGTAAGGTGATTTGACATTGCTTCACAAATCTCAGATACTCTGTTCTATTTTTTAAATTCTTTTTTTCTTTGTATACAGTTTATATAATTTTTATTGGTCTGTCTTCAAGTTTACTGATACTTTCTACTAATGATAAACTTATCAAGGAGCTTATCATTAGTAGAAACCATCTAATGTGGAATTTTTCATTTTTAGCATTTCTGTTTTCAATGGCAAAAACAGCAATTACTTTTGCACCACCTAATAAATACTTTCAATGGATTTTCTGAAATTTTCCATTTTTACACATACATTATTCAACTTTATAGATTCTTTAACATATTTTTATAGTTATTTTAGGATCCTAATCTATACATTTCAACCTCTGAGCTATCTCTAGACTGTATTATTGAATCATTACTTTTTTGGTGGTATTTTCTTGCTTTGTGTTTGGTAATTTTTCCCTTTGCTTTTTTTTAACAAATGTCAAGCAGCAGAACAGTGATGACTGATGTGAATAATATGTGCACTCAGAAAATCACATGCCTTTTCTTCTGTCAGTCCACTAGTATGGCTGAGTCCATCCAATCTGGATGTGGGCTACACTATTGCTTGTTATACCTGGTTCACTGTAAATTTCAGATATTGGAGGGAAGGATCAAAGCAAGCCCTTTACCAGAGCTGGGGATCTGAAGAGTTTGTCTCAGTTTTCCTGTCGCATCTTCAGGCTTCAGAAGGCCCTCTAGTGCACCTGCTTCTCAGGATGGCTTTTCTCAACCTCCTCGGCCTCACCAGGCAGACAGTTGTTCTTTACTTACTGGGGACTGCCTGGTGGCTTTCTCTTCATTTTTCTGCTCTGTTTGCCACAGCAGGCCTGGCATGCTGGGCCCTAGAGGGCACCTTCCCAATGCTCCTCCCCTCCCGTGGTCACGCTTCACCCGTAGGTAAGACTGAGAGGGCAGGAGCATTTCTCTTGTGTATCTTCCCCTAACCCAGAGGGTTTCTTTTTTAAAATCTTTTTTCCTTTCTTGTTCTCAACTTCTTTTGTTAGCACTTGGTGAAGGCTCATGGAAGAGACTCTGGAGGTTGACATAGACTGTCCTTCTGCCTGGAGCTCCCAGGGACTCTCAGCTTTCATGACACTTCACACTCTTCCTTTTACAGTATGTGAAAATGTCAGCTATTTTCTTGTTACCTGCATTTATGGCAGCTTTCTCCTCTTACCATTTCTCTGTAAAACTTGAAATCACCTGTGGTCTCATATCTCCCAGGAAAGTCTTGTCACCTTATGGATTATAATTCATTAAGGGCTTTGCAACCTCAACTTTCTTATAGTTGAAAATAACAAGGATTTGTAGAGAATCTAACTTGTTCTCTTGTTAGGGCGAGAGCAATATTCTTTGTGAATTTTACATTTTTTTAAAAAAATGTGAAAATGTGTTACATATTTATATCTAAATGTGTTACAGATATATATCTAAATTAACATTATTTTGTATCATCTAATATATAGTATGTGTAGATATTTCTCTGATTTTCTCAAATGGCATTTAATAGGTTTTTTTACTGTAATCAGAACTGAAATGAATTCACACAATATATTGGATTATGTTTCTTTTCTTTTTTATTATGGTAAGAAGACCTACCATGAGATCTACCCTCTGATCAGATTTTAAGTGTATAATACAGTATTTTTAACTATAGGCTAGTTGTTGTAGCATAGATCTCTACAACTTATTTATCTTGCATAATGGAAACTTTATACCCGTTGATTAGCAACTCTCATTTTCCCTTCCCCATGCCCAGGAAACTACCATTCCACTCTCTGTTTCTATGAATTTGACTCCTTGAAATACCTCATGTAAGTGGAATCATGCAGTTTGTGTTCTGCTGTTAACTTGTTTATTTTGCTTAGCATAATATCCTCAAGGTTCATTCATATTGTTGCATATGGCAAGATTTCCTTCTTTTTTTAAGACTGAATAATATTCCATTGTATGTATAGTCTACATTTCCTTTATCTGTTTATTTTAAATGGAAACAACTCAATACTTTTGGTTCAATTTTTCACATTATCATAAAAGGGGTATTCTATGTGCTAAGCTTCTGCTAGTTGTGGTGTGAACAGCTGCAAGTTTACACTCTATTGGAGGAGGCAGACATGATGACCAACATCAATAATGCAATATTGGTAGATGCTGTAGCAGGGACACGACCTGTGTCCCAGGATTCACAGGAGAGAATAACTAATTTGATCTGAGATAAGACAGAAGAGACAGTTGCAGAACGACAAGTCTGGGAAGATTTCCAAGAAAGGGTGAAATAATAGCTTCAGTGATGCCATATTTTACATCTTCCTTTCTGAGAGACTTTTTTAACTTCCACTTAGGTTGTTCCTGAAAAAAGTCTCTACATTCAATGCCCTTTAGCTCTCACTGCATGATGACTTTTATTATACTGTTTTACTAAATTATTACTGATAGTTTGTACTTTCATTTTAGGATGTCAGTCTTATTTTATCAATTACTTCATCCCCCTCATCACCTGTCACTGTGGCAGGCATATAACAAGTACCCAATAAATGCTTTCTGAATCTCATGATCCTGTCCTCACCCTCCTAAGGTCCTTGAGGACAGGAACTTTATTGTTGGATCCATATCTCCCAAAAGTGTCTGGCATCATTGGCACCTAATAGTTGTATTAGTCCATTTTCACACTGCTGATAAAGTCATACCTGAGACTGGGCAATTTACAAAAGAGAAAGGTTTAATGGACTTACAGTTCCATTTGGCTAGGGAGGCCTCACAATTATGACAGACGGCAAGGAGGAGCAAGTCATGTCTCTTACATGGATGGCAGCAGGCAAAGAGAGCGAGCTTGTGCAGGGGAACTGCTCTTTATAAAACCATCAGATCGTGTGAGACTTATTCACTATCACAAGAACAGCCTAGGAAAGACTTACCCCCATGATTTAATTACCTCCCACTAGGTCCCTCCCACAACATGTGGGAATTCAAGATGAGATTTGGGTGGAGGTACAGCCAAATCATATCATTCTACCTCTGGTCCTTCCAAAATCTCATGTCCTCACATTTCAAAACCAATCATGCCTTCCAACAGTCCCCCAAAGTCTTAACTCATTTCAGCATTAACTCAGAAGTCCAAAGACCAAAGTCTCATCTTGGACAAGGCAAGTCCCTTCCACCTATGAACCTGTAAAATTAAAAGCAAGTTAGTTACTTCATAGACACAATGGGGGTACAGGCAATGGGTAAATACAGCCATTCCAAATGGGAGAAATTGGCCAAAACAGAGGGGCTACAGCATGATCTCTTTTGGCTCCATGTCTCACATACAGGTCACACTGATGCAAGAGGTGGGCTTCCATGGCCTGCCTTTGGCTTTGCAGGGTATAGCACCCTTCCTGGCTACTTTCGCAGGCTGCTGTTGAGTGTCTGTGGCTTTTCCAGGCACACAGTGTAAGCTCTTGGTGGATCTGCCATTCTGGGGTCTGGAGGATGGTGGCCGTCTTCTCACAGCTTCACTAGGCAGCACCCCAGTGGGGACTCTGTGTGGGGGTGCCCATCCCACATTTCCCTTCTGCACTGCCCTGGCAGAGGTTCTCCATGAGTGCCCCACCCCTGCAGCAAGTTTCTGCCTGGACATCCAGGCATTTTCGTACATCCTCTGAAATCTAAGTGGAGATTCCCAAACCTCAGTTTTTTATTTCTGTGTACCTGCAGACTCAGCACCACATGTGAGCCACCATGGCTTGGGACTTGCACCCTCTGAAGCCACAGTCTGAGCTGTACCTTGGTCCCTTTTAGTCACAGCTAGAGCAGCTGGGATGCAAGAAACCAAGTCCCTAGACTGCACACAGCAGAGGGACCATGGACCTGGCCCACAAAACCATTTTTTCCTCCTAGGCTTCCAGGCCTGTGATGGGGAAGTTCTCTGACATGCCCTGGAGACTTTTCCCCCATTGTTGTCTTGGCGATTAACATTTGGCTCTTAGTTACTTACACATATTTCTGCAGCCCACTTGAATTTCTCCTCAGACAATGGGATTTTCTTTTCTATCACATTGTCAGGGTGCACATTTTCCAAACTTTTATGCTCTGTTTTCCACTTTAAACTGAATGTCTTTAACCAGCTCCCAAGTTGCATCTTGAATGCTTTGCTGCTTAGAAATTTCTTCCACCAGGTACCCTAAATCATCTCTCTCAAGTTCAAAGTTCCACAAATCTCTGGGGTAGGGGCAAAATGCTGCCAGCCTTTTTGCTAAAACATAACAAGAGTCACCTTTGCTCCAGTTCCCAAGTTTTTCATCTCCACCTGAGACCACCTCAGCCTGGATTTCATTGTCCATATCATTATCAGCATTTTGGTCAAAGGTATTCAACAAGTCTCTAGGGAGTTCTAAACTTTTCCACATTTTCCTGTCTTCTGAGTCCTCCAAACTGTTCCAACCTCTGTCTGTTATCCAGTTCCAAAGTTGCTTCCACATTTTCAGGTATCTTTTCAGCCGTGCTCCACTGTACTGGTACCGATTTACCATATTAATCCATTTTCACGAGCTACTGATAAAGACATACCTGAGGTTGGACAATTTACAAAAGAAAGAGGTTTAATGGACTTACAGTTCCACATGGCTAGAGAGGCCTCACAATTACGGCAGAAGGCAAAGAGGAGCAAGTCACTTCTTATGTGGATGGCAGCAGACAAAAAGAGGGAGCTTGTGCAGGGGAACTCCGCTTTATAAAACCATCAGATCTCATGAGACTTCTTCATTATCACAAGAACAGCATGGGAAAGACTTGCTCTCATGATTCAATTACCTCCCACTGGGTCCCTCCCACAACAGGTGGGAAATCAAGATGAGATTTGGGTGGGGACACAGCCAAACCATATCATAGGTGCTCGATAAATATGCTTCATTGATTTTCCTATTATCTCATAATATTCTACTCTCTGTTTTCAATTCTGGATTTTATCTTTCTCTCATACCTTGGCTGGGTACTACTTTGGAAATATAGAATATTTGATCAATGTGTTAGAATTAATTGCAGGGAGAAGTCATCTGTTAGTGCCAAGAATCAGTCATCTGGTGGTTAATCACCAACTGTCTGAGACACCGTCAGTGATCAAGCCTGGGTAGTTTTCTTCTGCAAATGTATGTTTGTCTCCTTACTGGTGTACACATCCCTGAGGGGAGAATTTAGATGGCATTTTATGTTTATATTATTCTGTGTTTTATTCAGTGTCCAGCCTAGGGCTGAGCATGAAATGTAAGCTGAGGAACACTGACTTTGATTGATAGTTACCAATGAAGAAACTCTATGCAGAACATCTCTTGCATTCCTCAGACAGAAACAGCAGCAGTGGGGTGTGGATTCTTAGTGTGGCAGGGGGCCTGGAGGGATGAGATATAGCACATAAATATAGGGACATTAGAAGAGCATGCTCTCTTGTTCAAGAAGCACATAATTTTGTTAAAGCGATAAGATGTAAGCATATGGAAGAGACAGTAGTACAGGTAGTAGGGAAGAAGTCTGTAACAGAGCAGAGAGCAAGGGATATGCTAGCCAGAAGTACAGGTTCTAGATTGGACTAAAGAAATGTTTCTTAGAAGATAGTGGCTGAAAAAAATGGTTTTCTTGCAAGACAAACTCACATTAATTAACATAATAGGAATGCCAAGATCAGTAATGGATGTGGTGGGGGCTGGGGTGTAAAGAAAGAAATTCTGAAGTCTTCAAATCATTGTACTCTTAAAAATACCCTGACTATGTTGACCTATTTGGAATATAGACTCCTACTCTTTCAAACAAGGGTGTTGAGTCAAATCAACCTATTATCTGGGATTGTTGCTGCTGTTGCTAACTCAGACCACTCCCTGCCACTATTGATTTCTTCTTTCATCAGTTCTTCTCTGCTACCCTCCCATCTGCTAAGCTGTTCAGAGGAGGCTTGATAATCTTAGAAGTGGGGAAATATCGGAAAATATCAGATGTATTTTGTCTAGTATCCTCACTTTACAAAAGGAAACAAACAAAAACAGAACATACCTGAGAAGCAGTTTATTGATGGCAACACAAAGATTCTGTGACCAAAAAAAAAAACTTCAATTTTTGGCACTTTTGCTTCTTTTTTTTTTTTTTTTTTTTTTTTTGACGGAGTCTCGCTCTGTTGCCCAGGCTGGAGTGCGGTGGCGTGATCTGGGCTCACTGCAAGCTCTGCCTCCCAGGTTCACACCATTCTCCTGCCTCAGCCTCCCGAGTAGCTGGGACTACAGGCATCTGCCACCATGCCTGGCTAATTTTTTGTATTTTTAGTAAAGACAGGGTTTCACCATGTTAGCCAAGATGGTCTCGATCTTCTGACCTCATGATCCACCCGTCTAGGCCTCCCAAAGTGCTGGGATTACAGGCGTGAGCCACCGTGTCTAGCCGGCACTTTTGCTTTTTAAGTACTTTAAATCTGTTCCATCATCTTCATTATGACCCTGCAGGTAGGGAGGAAACAGGCTATTCTTAGCTTCCCTCTCTTTTAGCAAGAATGAATCTGGGCCCAGAGAGATTACTTGGCTTACCCTGAGGTCTAATATTGAGTAGCAGTGAAACCTGGTCTCAAAACGCCATCCTTGGACTGTTGCCACCACAGTGTCCCACTGCATGTGAAGGAAAGAGACAGCCTGCAGGAACTTTGACCCTCGTACTCTTTTCAGTCCTACTGTGGTTGTTCCATAGGAAAGGGCTTCGGGCCCTGGTGTAAGATGACTAATGTCCTCTAAGAATAAATATGTCATCCCTGTCACACTTATATTTTCCGGCAGACCTTTGCAATTTTATGCTGTTTTCATTCATAAGCAGTTAGTATTCTGCTATAAATCACTTCATTTTACATCCTGAAATACTAATAACAGATAATTATTTATGCTTCTTAGTTTCTCCTGAAGGGGAGAGAGATTGGAGGAGAGAGAAAGTGGGTGGGAAAGAAGGGTAGAATTTAATGTACTGCTTTGGCGAATCCATTTTGCTGGACTTTTTTAGTGTTTATGCAGCAGTCATGGGACACAGAGACAGCTGTATATCCTATTGATGAAATGCCGGGGCATCTTTCTAAACCAAAGACATCTCTATGTAAATGGTGTTTTCTACTCACATTATCTTAGGTTTATTTGATTCTCTGTCAAATTGTCCATACAGTCCTAAATAGGTTGTTAGGCAAATGCGTATATGTTCCTGGTGCATTTGGAGACAGTGTAAGTCCTTGGCCGATTTATAAAAATTAGAACACATGGATTTAATAGTGCTTCTCCAGTGCAAGCCCTGCTGTTGTGCCCTGTGGCAGGTTCAACAAAGACCTTCCCAACAAACAAAGCACCTAGCCACCTTCTTCTCCCTTAGCATCAAGGAGTGCCATGCATTGGTTTAAATAAATATCACTATTCTCCACAATGAAATCTTCCACCCTGCCTCAGGCAACAGCAAAGTATTGACAGCTAATATTCACCATCATTAACAAATTGAGCCCCTGCAAAAAGACAAACCCTGTTTATCTTAATGTATAAGGTACTTACGCTATTGCAAATTCTAGACACTTGGAATTTAGTGAGTTCTTGACATCAAATGTGTATGTGTGCAAGGTCGCAGGGTACATGATACATTTTCATACTCTCCACAGTAGCGAGTCCAGAACAGGACTTTAAATCATCCCCCCCACCCAGATAATGTCCTGGATACACTTGTTCCAGGGCTCCTAGAAGTATTGGTTTCTGAAATTGCCTGTGTAAATCACAGATTTTTAACAGCTTTATTGTTAGGCAGGAGTAACCCCAGGTTTATATAACCATTCTCCTCAATTTCAGTGAAATAATTGGCAATGGTTAGAAGTTTAGAATATGGTTCTTAGAAGGAACATTACCAAAGAAAACACTGGCTGCAACTAGAAATAAGGACCCCTTTTCACCAATAACATTGTTGGTGTGTGTGTGGTGAGGAGTGTTTGTACCTTTCTTTGACTAAAGGTCAGTCTTTGTATTAAAAATAGAAAAGCCAAGCTCACAGTTCGGAGTTCCTGTTCACTCAGCAGATGCTTTAAGGGGTTGCTGATAGCTTAAATTTAGTAACCTTTTCAATCACTAATTCTTCAGGGTTCCTTTCAAGATGTCTTCCCATGACATCTGAAAACACAATAAATTTTAAAAACATGTTCACCACTTGAATCTGAATATGGAGAAGGCCAAGTGCAGACTCCAAAGCCTCTCAAAGGGATTCTCCAGATGGCAAAATGATAACAGTTTTCGGATTAAAAAAGTAAACATAAGTGCAGTTTTTCACTGTGGCAGACTCAACAAATACCCTATTAGTGTGTTAACCACACTGATGAGACATTCAGGCCATAGATCAATAATGGATGACTTGAGAACATAGATGTTAATGAAAGAGTGGATGGCCAATTTGACTGTAGGTAAATACCTACATCTTAATGGTAACCAGGAGAGATGTAACCATACAAGAGCCATTTGACTGCAGTGAGCTATGATGATACCACTGCATTCCAGCCTGGGTGAAAGAGCCAGACCCTGTCATTAAAAAAATAAAATAAAGTCATTTTGGGAGTAGAGACAGAGGACAGGATCTAAACGTAATAGGACCTTTACTTACTACACTGCTTTCAAGTACCCAGCATTCTATCCCACCTTACCAATTTCTTCATGTATTTATTGATTCATCGCACGTTTATTGCCTGTCTCCAATGGCTTTCTCAAAAGATCTCAGAATTCAAAGACAAGCAGAAAAAAATATCACAAAACAGTGTGAGTAGTATATTTAAATTATTTGTTCAACTGTTCAGCAAATTTTTCTTGAGCATCTACTATGTGCTAGGTCCTGTGCCAGACCCTAGAAATATAATGTCAAGTGAAACAAATATGACTGGAGTCCTACAGTCTAATGGATAAGATTTTCATTAATTAGTTCTGACTGTATGATCATTTAGCTGGGGGATGAAAATAGAATGAATCACGGACTTCCATAGGGATTTAGACCAATGTCACATGTCACTGTGGACCACACAGTTCTTTTCCCATTTGAAAAGAGAGACAGACAGATAGAAAGACAGACAGACAGACTAGAGCTTCTCCCAGTTGTCACTCTCTTCCTTGGAAGCTGACACCACTTGTGATTTGAATCCCCTGAGAATCTTACAGCACTCTGGCCCGTAAGGCAGGAACTGTGCTGCCCGTCTATAGCTGGAAGAGGTGACTTCAGTTTCATGACAGGAAAGAAGGAAGAAATTGGGCATCCAATAAAACCAACAAATTTTGGATGAAAATGAGGCAACATATTTCTAAGCCTGGATGAAAGACGGAAATTTTGGAGTGGCTTTCTCCTACCGCATCCCACCACTGCTAAACCGCATGAGAAATATTTCTAATAGGGACCAGGAAATCTGCCAAAAGAAACAGTTTCTTAGAGAGGGAGGCTGAGGACTGAGGTTCCTGTCTTATAGATCACCCCAGCTGCCAGGAGAGAATTACTGTAGGATGGAAGGTATTTGTTTACCACAGCCCCCGAAGTCCGCCTCCTCTGGGAGAGAAGTGGTACCAGCCCCCTGGTTACTCATGCAACTCTGTGGTCATATAAATGTCAATGTTGATTTGTTGAAAGGACCCCTTCACCTGGGATGGAGAGCGCAGTTTGTTTGTCTCTAGTGCCAGTACCTTTTTCAGGCCACCCTATCAGAAACAGTCTTATTTTTGAAACAGTTAAGAAAGGCCTCTATTTTTAAAGACTGACTTGAAATCTTTCTTTTTTTTCTGTTTAAGTAATCATCAACAAGATTTTTTAAAAAAAATTTCCAGCTCTCCTTTCTGGCTCACTTAGTTTTAAATCTGTTTTGTCTAAAACTTATCAAGTGGTGACTTGCTAGGGTGGAGCCAGGTGACAGCTGAGATTAGAAGGCTTTCTGTTCTGGCCTCAAAGTGCCTCCTTCTTTCCCATACCATTCTATAATTACATTCAAATAGTCTTAGCCCTGAGAATCTTGGTCACAGACTATCTTGCTTTTCTTCTTCTCCAAATAAATCCATCTCTAGGAAACTGTCTTTGTTTAGCTTTTGATTTTTCAAAAGGAGAAAGATTTGAATAGTCAGTGTTTTATTTTTATTTGTTTTCTAGGATCGTTGCTTTGCATTTTTCCTTATGTTTTCTTCCCTGACACTTTTCTTATCAGAAACTGCCAGCCTTACCCCGGAATTCTATTCTACAAAAACACTTTCTCCCGTTATGGGCTTCCTAGCTTACAGAGTTTTTGGTTTCTGTTTAAAACACTTGCTTCACTTTGAGAAAAGTTTGAGAAAGCAGAAAACGGTAAAATACAAAGTGATTAATATTGTGAGTAACATCGTATCTGAGAAAACTTACCAGATATTTTT
Organism: Papio anubis; assembly: GCF_008728515.1. NCBI lineage: Eukaryota > Metazoa > Chordata > Mammalia > Primates > Cercopithecidae > Papio > Papio anubis. The sequence goes on along the minus strand of NC_044989.1, from coordinate 16,297,143 downwards.
GGGAAACACTGATAGGCCATAAAAACCTAAAAAAGTTCAGATTGAATACCCCTTATCCAAAAATGCTTAGGACCAGAAGTGTTTCAGACGTGGGATTTTTGCTTCTGATTTTGAAACGAAACTGCATTATACTTACCAGTTGAGCAACCCAAATCCAGAAAGCTGAAATGCAAAATGCCCCAGTGAGACTTTTCTTTGTGTACCACGTGGGCATTTAAAAACATTTCAGGTGGTGGAGCAGTTCAGATTTTTGGATATAGGAAGCTCAACCTGTAATAAATGTCTTTTTCCCTCACTGTCTCCAGTAGATTCTGTTTCCTAACCTAGCAGATTTGCTTGTTTGTTGTTTGTTTCTCAGCCTCACTTTCTCCAGCTGCCGTGCCTTTTTCCAAGCCGTGCTCTCTTCATGAATATACTCCATTTCACCTTCCATTGCCCCAGCTCAAGTCCTATCCCTTACGTGTAACTGTTTCCACTCTTCCCAGACCACATTCATCGTCTCTTTCTCTGAGTCCTGATGCACATGCATTCTAGTACCTCCTTACTTCCCAGTTGAAATGGTCTTATCCTTTGAATGTATAGTTTGCAAAGTTTTTGAATAACCTATGAGGACCTATGATCTTTTCTTCAAAGAGAATTGCCATGGCACTGATGATTTTCACTCTTCATCTCTTAGGAAACTCTACCAGTTTCTTAGGTCTTAGGCAGGACCCGGTGAGTCAACTAGTCTAAAAATCTCCATGGGCTCCAGTCATGGAGAGTTTAGGTAACTGAAACAGGAGCAGCCACCTTGCCTCAGTTCCTCCTCTTACCTCGGCATTTCCAAACACCAAGTCAGCATAGCCAGTGCCCCACTTCGCCATCACTTACCTTGTGGATTCTGTCTTTTTTTTTTTTTTTTTTTTTTTTGAGATGGAGTCTTGCTCTGTTGCCAGGCTGGAGTGCAGTGATGTGATCTCAGTTCACTGAAACCTCTGCCTCCAGGATTCAAGCAATTCTCCTGCCTCAGCCTCCCAAGTAGCTGGGACTACAGGCACGCACCACCACACCCAGCTAATTTTTATATTTTTAGTAGAGATGGAGTTTCACCATATTGGCCAGGATGGCTTCAATCTCCTGACCTCATGATCTGCCTACCTCGGCCTCCGAGAGTGCTGGGAGCCACCGCGCTCGACCGTGTCTTTTTTTCACCCCCAGAGAAACACTGGTGAAAAACCGTCTTGCAGGACCAGCCCTTTGTACTTCCACAAGGATTAGTTAAAACTGAGATTTGATCTGGGGAGGGTTAGACCAGGTGTAAACTCAGCCTTCACCCTCTGTTAGTGAGGTCTGCTGCAAGCATGCAGTGCCTCAGGATCTGGAGATTTGAAAACAGAGTTTTATAAGTAACATCTGTCGCCTCTCCATGAGCAGTGCCTTTGTTTTAGATGGAGAGATGAGCTTCCCTACTAGGCCGGGGAGATAACCTATTGCATAGGAATTGCAAGATAAATAAAACCCAATCTTTACTACCTCTCCACCAGCACCCACCAGCTCCCATGAAATGCTCACTGGAACAACAATACATACTGGCTCCAGGAAGGTAATCAAGTGGGTGCTTCTGTGACTGTTAGAATATTGTTTTCATTATGGAAGCTTCAGTGTATCACTTATTTTTGTGGGTAACAGTCATGGTCAAGACCAAAGATAAACAGAACATTTGTCTTTAAAATGAACTCCCTGCACGTCTTTGCCAAACCTCCTGAACATGAGATCAGGTTCAATGAGAAGTGCTTTCTACACACCCATGTGTTCAGGAATGGTATGTCGTGATTTGAAGGATTTTAGTTATCCAGTTTTTAAGCGTATTTTTAAATATGGAAATATAAGGCGGACTGTTTTTCCCATCTACACTCAGATTCACATATTTTCAATCAAAGCAGAAATATTCAGTTGCTTCTCCTTTAAAAAGAAGACCAACACAGAGTTTCCGTTTTACAAGATGAAAAGAGTCATGGAGATGGAGTGTGGTGATGGTTGTACAACATTATGAACGTATTTAATATCAATGAACAGTACACTTAAAAGTGGCTAAGATGGTAAATTTTATGTTTTGTGTATTTAACCACAATAAAAATGGTAATTGAAAAAATAATAAAATAATAAAAAGACCAAAAAATGTGGTCTCAAAAACACAATGTTTATTCTTTCTATCACCCAGTATACTGTTTTACATAGGAGGTATGCAAAAAAATTGTTCCACATAAATAAGTGACTATAATGATTCCTGTATGCTTGTTTTATGACTATAAAAATATCATTGACTATTTTGAACTGAGTAATGGGCAAAAGTTGTGTCAGTTTTCCCTTCCTAGCAGCTTATTAGGTTAAAGGGTAAATACCAGAGCAGCAGGAATACGATAGGATTGTCAAGCAGGTAAACTGAATATCCATCCTCCTCCCAAGCTATTTGTAAACACCAGCATTCTGTGTCTCTCGGTTTCCCTGTTTCTTAGATGCTCAGCCTACAGAAGGAGAGAGAGAAATCTGGAACCAGATCAGCGCCGTCCTTCAGGATTCTGAGAGCATCCTTGCAGACCTGCAGGCTTACAAAGGCGCAGGCCCAGAGATCCGAGACGTATGTTAATGATCATACTGAACTGACAACACCAGAGGAGCGAAGGGAAAACCACACATGCACACAGACATACACAGCAAGATTAAGTAATAGCTATAGTATTTCCTAGAGTACCAGGAAGAACAAGGAGGGTAATGTGTCCTTAAAAACAAAATGCATGGGCCAGGCGCAGTGGCTCACACCTGTAATCCCAGTACCTTGGGAGGCCGAGGTGGGTGGATCACCTCAGGTCAGGAGTTCAAGACCAGGCTGGCCAATATGTTGAAACCCCATCTCAATTAAAACTACAAAAAAAAATTAGCTGGGCATGGTGGCAGGTGCCTGTAATCCCAGCTACTTCGGGAGGCTGAGGCAGGAGAATCACTTGAACCCAGGAGGCGGAGGTTGCAGTGAGCTGAGGTTGCATGTCGCACCATTGTACTCTAGCCTGGGCAACAAGAGTGAAACTCTATCTCAAAAAAAAAAAAAGTTAAAAAAAAGCATGAATGGCCCCTTTTATTCTAATGCATTAATCTGCACACACAGTGCTATAGATTAACATTACCCATTCTCTTCCTAAACACACAAGTGATATTGCAGGACTCACATTTAAACAATAATGTGTCAATATATTATTTCATTTAAGGGAAACAATGTAAAGTCTGTGAACAACAGTTGAAATATGGACCGTGAAGTCTGGGTGGACATGTACTTTCCGGCATTTGGTAATTACTCAGGCAGGTTCCACCAGTGTGATACACAAGAGCCAAAATCACCTTGCTTTCAGTTTGTCATCTCAAATGTCTTGTGAGATTTTCTAAAATTAACAGAAAACAAAACAACAACAAAAACAAAAAAGAAAATCACCACTTTGATTTTTGCAACTTCCCAATACCTTAAAAGCAAGAAACTTCACACTCTTTTTATTTGAAAGCATTAGTTTTGTGACAATACCAACACATACATATATGCATGCAAATACACACATACACACACACACACGTACACATGCACGCATGCACACAGTACTGCCACTGCCCCCATGCTTCTGAAAAGCACACCACCACCACCATTATAATCCTCAAGTTGCTGAAACTCAGACCCGGCGGAGTTTCTAAGAAAGTAACAGTCTAGTAAGAGGTGATTTTTCTACTTAGGGGTCACCATTTAATTTAGGTAATTTAGGTAACATTACAAACTGGCAGAGAAAGGAAATGTCTACAGAATTTGCACTTTATAATGAGCACTAATTCCACTTTATAGGAGTCAAATGGTGATGGAGAGGGCTGAGTTTCTTCCCACTTAGATGTGAATTTTTTGTATTCAAAATAACAGAAACAAGTAAGATGACACAGGATGTAATTGTAGAACCACTTGCTGTATGTTCAAGTGTTAAAATTTCCATTCAGAATGAGCATCCTGGGGGACTGTCCACTAAAGCGGTGTTGATTTAAGTAGTATACAGTGTTAAAAAATTTCCATTCAGAATGAGCATGTTAGAGGACAGTCCAACGAAGCGGTGTTGATTTAAGTAGTATACATCAGCAAAGTATAGCAGGGATTGTATTTTAAACTAAATCTTAGGGCATTCTGATGTGGAGCTTACTGCTTCTTTTTAAACAGTCAGCGCTACTGTGTTTTTGTAGGCAATTCAAAATCCCAATGACATTCAGCTTCAAGAAAAAGCTTGGAATGCAGTGTGCCCTCTCGTTGTGAGGCTAAAGAGATTTTACGAGTTTTCCATTAGACTAGGTGAGTATGTGTTTGTAGTTTTCATGGCCCACATATGGAGTTCTGTTTTGGTGTTTGAGTAGGTAGTGGGAACAGCTTGGCATATTGGAAAATGCCCCACATCCATCCACTGTGTCAAATGAGAGGCCATGTATGAACAACAACTCTTGTCATGTTCATTTCTTTCAGTCCACCACAAATTTCTTCCCCTGAAGTTATTGGCACATTTAGTGTGTCTCTACTAGTGATTTTTCTTCTTGGTCCTGTTCTCATCTGTGTCCAACTCTTAATAGTTTTACTGCAGGCTGATCACATTTCTGAATAACAGAGAAGTTGAAAGATAACAGTTTACCTGCGCACCCAACAAAGAACTTGCTTGTCTGGAGTCATATGATAAAAGTAATAGAGTAAAATATAAGAAAAGCAAATATAACATTATTTCCTTAAGCTTTAAAAAACTGTGCAAGCACAGGAAGTACAGGATGGCTTTGTAGATGTTGAGCAATGCCAAATCTGATTGGAAATAAGATCGATATGACCAGCAATAGGACAGAATCACTCCCCAGGGAGGAGGCTTTATTGGTTAATACAGTATATCTTGAATGAGGAAGGCACGTTCTACTCTACTTTTGCCATAAAATGAGTGCCACAGATTAAGAGGAAAACAGAGAACTTTAAATACATTGGGGGAGTAATGACCATGATTTTGAGAGGACTAGAAGCTAAGATCAAGGGAGGTACTTGAATGAACCAAACTGGTTTTCCAAGAAGAGAGGGTTTCTGACGACTCTCAGATAGAAGAGAGTAGAAGAGAACATAGACTTCTTTCTACGTTTCCTTAAATGGTACACCCAGTGAGTGGAAATTCTGAGGAACCAAACTTTTGCTCTACAGAAGGAAAACAATTCCTTATGAGAGCAGGCCAAGGTAGAACTGGCTGCCTCAGAACAGAGTGTATTCTTATAGATGGAAATATCTCAAAAAGGCCAGAGACATCCCTGTAGAAATGCTGTAAAAGTTATGTAAGAACTATATAGACCAGATGTCTTTTCTGTAAAGGGCCAAATCATAAATATTTTAGAGTTGTGGGCCGTCCTGTCTTTTTTGCAACTACTTGCTTCTGCCACTCTCACGTAAAGGCAGCCCTAGTCATTCCATAACAGAATGAGCATGTCTGTGTTTTAATAAAACTTGTGTTTATTTACAAAACGCAAGTAATGGACCAGATTTGGCCGATGGGCTATACCTTGCCAATCCCTGCTTTAGAGGATTAGTTAAATGACTCTGTGCTATTAGAAATATATTGGAGAACAAGCTATAAGGAAATGTTTAGAAACAGACAAGTGGGAGTGGTGAAACTGTTGCAAGAACTATAATAGAGGTAGATAGGGCAATGGATACATAGAAAATTATTCCTGGGATTGAGTTAGTGTAGATGCAGAGAAAAGTTCAACAGGGGCAGAGGTCTTTCTTTGTAAAACCAGTCATCTAACCCATGTGTTTAGAGCACTGTCTCACCTCATCCTGAATCATGAATGGCTGTCTCATGCACATGACCCAAAAACACGTATTTGTGGTTTTCTAACAGTGTCAGAAATTGAGATTACTAAATATGTCCAGGTCCAGCTGAGCGTAGAGAGAAATTTACAAAACACTGTGGCCATGGGGGGTTTCCGCAGGGGAGACCCCCTGCCTGGTCATGTGGGATTCCTTCTCTTCCTGGTCCACATGCAGCACACCTCACGTAGTTATCGGGAAAGACCCAAACAGGTGATCTCTGAGATTGTCAACTGAGTCTGGGAATTGTGTTATTTGGACTTCGTTGGGCCACCTCCAATATATATATTTATCCCTTTGATTTTCAGAAAAAGCTCTTCAGAGTTTATTGGAATCTCTGACTTGTCCACCCTACACACCAACCCAACACCTGGAAAGGGAGCAGGCCCTGGCAAAGGAGTTTGCCGAAATTTTACATTTTACCCTTCGATTCGATGAGCTGAAGGTTAGGCCAAATGCGCTGTGAAAATTTAAGGAACTTGTACTGAGTACCTACTGTTTACAGCTGCTCTGTTAGTGCTGTGGGGTGGGTGGGTAGAGAAATGAGTAAGATGTAATTCCTTCCCTAGAGAGACATATAATGTGATGAGAATTTGCATTCCATGTGGTGAAAGTAATTTAAGATGATGATTTGTATATGGAAATTTTAAATCTACCAAATGAAATCAGAGAAAACCTTTTCAAGTATCTGTTCCGCATTGAGACCAAATATACTTTCCCTGAAATCTAGCCCACAGGGCATATTTTAAAATAATGAAGTTGTGGGTCCTTATTTTTAACCAAAAGTTGCTTCGGCTCTTATGTAACAAAGAGAAGTCCTGGAGTATTTATAAAATCCAGTGTCTGGGCTCCTAATGCATATCCCCCATCTGATACTGAGAGATGACTTTCACTCTTGTCTTCTGAATTTCAGATGAGGAACCCGGCTATTCAGAATGACTTCAGCTACTACAGAAGAACCATCAGTCGCAACCGCATCAACAACATGCACGTGAGTCCCTGGGTCGCCTTGAACTTGGCACCGTTCTCCATGGCTCTTTTGATTTCTGCATCAGGCAGAGCACAGAGAGAAGACAATGTCCTTGTCTGTAATTCAGTTCCAGAGAAGAGTATTTGGAGCGTTTGACTTTCTGTTTATAAATCCGTCTTCTCTTCTTATTTTCATCAGCTAGACATTGAGAATGAAGTCAATAATGAAATGGCCAATAGAATGTCCCTCTTCTATGCAGAAGCCACACCAATGCTGAAAACCCTTAGCAATGCCACAATGCACTTTGTCTCGGAAGTAAGTGAAGTTGAGCAACGAGGTGCTTTTTTTCTTAATTCCATACAAGAGCTGCAAGCAGAGCTAATGTACATTTGTGTCTCCTATTTAGAACAAAACCCTGCCAATAGAGAACACCACAGACTGTCTCAGCACAATGACAAGTGTCTGTAAAGTCATGCTGGAAACTCCGTAAGTTAAATCAGAGGTGTATTCGTGGTTGAGACTTCACCCAGCCAGTGTCTGTTAAGATGATGATGTTAATGACATGTACCATTTGGGTCAACACCTTAAAGTTTTCATGCATATTATCTGCTTTAATTTCATTAAGAACTCTGGGTGTTAGGTGTCACTATCACTATTGCATAGCTGAAGAAGCTGAGGCCCAAAGTGGTTGACTGACATCCCAATGACTGCATAGCTTGTTAGGTGGCAGAACCAAGGCTCAGATCAAAGATGCTGTAGAAGATGTGTAAGAACCAAATGGAGGGTGTGTTAAATGATGGGGCATCATGATAAATATATTGTAGATAAGATGTAAAACCAAGAGTTGACATGATAAGACTGTTTCAAGAGTGAGAATGGAGGTCTCTCTCTCTCTCTCTCTCTCCAAGTTTTTTTTGTACCTGAGCTAGTTACTACTAGTTAGATTTAAAAATTATTGAGGCTATTGGGGTTGAAGCAGCATGGTAATCTGTGCTCGAAATTCTGAATGCCACTTATGTCTGTAGCCCCTACTATGCCTGTAAATAACTGGCCTGACTCCCTGAGCCTTGGTTTCCTCATCTAATAAAGTTTCCATAAGGCCGTCTACTTTGCAGAGTCTTTAGGAAGACCAAAGGCATCAAAAGCACCTTATAAAATCTGATAGCCTGTTCAAATGTAAGATGACACTAATTTCAAATATTTCACTTGTACCAAAGTTAAGATTTATTCCAAGGCAGAAATAGTAATCATCTTCATTGCAGAGCCAATTTATAATGAAATAGATGTAAGAAAGCCTCTAGAAAAAAAGCCTCTAGAATTGGCCTGAATTATCTGAATCATCAGTGACCCTGTCAAGGTAAGTGAACAAAATTCAAACTCTACAAATACTCTCGGATGCTCAATGAATGGTATATAATTATTTTAGGTATTTTTGCCAATCCAATACAATCTGCAGCCTGTGTTTTAACAAAGGAAGTTACTCCTACTGGAGACATGATAGCTGCTCCGTAGAAATGAGCCTGATTCTTTTTCTCTGTAATGAAACCATTACTCTCTATAATCTTGGACAGCCAGAAGGACCTGCTATAAAATATTCAAGATTGATGGGTGGAGGAGTGATGTACATGATGAGCTAGCCTGCTGAAGGGCAGATGAGAAGGGAATTTACTGCCCTTTAATTTACCTTATTTTCACACTGAATTGCTGGTTGAATAGATTCAAGGAGAATTATCATCATGGATTTACTCAGGAACATATTAACTGGTTGTTGCAGGTCTGGGATTGTTCCCAAGAGAAGATTGGAGGCATCTAAAGTATCCAGTTGTGGGGCCAAAGAACGCACATGTTCTGACAAGGAAGTGATGCCGCTGCTGTTTCTTCTCTTGCAGGGAGTACAGAAGTAGGTTTACGAGTGAAGAGACCCTGATGTTCTGCATGAGGGTGATGGTGGGAGTCATCATCCTCTATGACCATGTCCACCCTGTGGGAGCTTTCTGCAAGACGTCCAAGATCGATGTAAGAATAGTAGTGAAATGTGCTTTCCAAATAAAGGGCCCATGAATGTTGCCAAACAGACTTTGTTTCTCTTCCTCAGGCTCCTCAAGACCACTCCACTGACAGTGATCTTTCTAATACACACAGCCCATCCTGGCAGCTGTCCTCACAGCAAGATGTCCAGGCTTTTTCATGTGCTTAGGACAAAACACTCAACCTCAAAAGCATAGTAGCAATGCTACGATGCTGATCCCCTCAGGCTCTAATGGAGCTGAGCAGCTGGACAGTCACTCAGCTGCACGCAGTCCCTTCATTTAGCCAGTGTGCTGTACAAATAGATGGTTTCTATTCTATATGTGTCCTATTGTGAAGAGTTGGGAGATACTGCATTACAAGACACCATGGTCAAATCCCAGATTACCCTTTCACTTCCTCTCCCACCACTCCCTACCTGTTGCTCCACTCAAGTCCCATGCCTTTCCTCATCATTTGGATATACATGATATGTGTGAGTCCTTTCTCCTGCCCAGAGAGCCCTTCCTCTTCCTCTCTGATGGGTGGGTTCCTTTCAGGCATGCTTCAAACGTCACCTCATCTAAGAACACATTTTCTGCATGGGATGAGCCTTCCTACTTCTCTGGCCCCCAGAGCACTCACTGTTTTGTATTTTCTGACTCCCCTACAGACAATTTCTTGACAAGGACAGAGACCATAATCTATACACCTCATGTCTGCTCTATTGCTTCACGCAGTACCTGGCACATAGTGGGTGGCACTCAACAGACACCCTGTAGGGGTTTTGATGGATGAATGAATGAATGAATGAAGATAATTGAAAACACATGATTTTGGCGCACAGTTGCTTTTCTGTTGATTGTGGCATAAAGCACACCTCCTCTTCATCCAGCACTTGCCTGCAGCACCAACCCAATAGTGTATCCCATGTACTCATTTAAAGCCTTTAAAGTGCAGAATAGCACCTCTTGGTAGTAACTTACTTACTCCAGAATAGCTGAGTCTGGGTGGCACACTGTGTTCACTCATCTGCAGAGAACAGTGTCCTGATGCTGTGGCCCTATGCAAGAGAAAGTCTACATGCCCAGGAGGACCATAAGTCTGAAGAATGCAAGATAATGTATCAATGAAAAATGTAACTTGGGTTACTTATTTTGAGTTTCTGGGTTCATAGTATGGTTAGCCATGTTTCTTCATAGACTCTTTATTATTTTTAATGTAATCATTTCTATTTACCAAGAAAATAAGTATTTATGTTAAAAAATTTTGACATTTAGGAAATTAAGACATAGTAAATTAAATATATCTGTAATAACCTCACCATAGGTGGAGGATCACCGTTCATACAGCAGCATACATGTGTACCTTCTTTTAATGTAGATGCTTGTGTGTGTGTGTGGATGTCCTTAACAAATTAGGACCCTGCTTTACGTGCTATTTTGAAACATATTTCATTTACATAGAAGTATATTATGGGCATTTTTATACCAATAAATATTTTTACTGTATCCTTTGTGAGGCTTTAACATTTTCGTACTATAGATTGAGTATAAATAACTCTATAAATATTATTTGACTGTGGATTGAGTTCATTACCTGAGACTCATAAGATATTCTCATTGCCATAGCCATTTGTTAACTTGTCACAGAGTCAACAATTAAAAATACACTGGGTAAAATTATGCCTTGTAGCCCTTATCTTTAAAAAGCTTGGCTTTATAGGTTATTTACTGAGTCTTTCAGTCGAGGCTGTAAACAGTATATCATGTTAAGTCTTCACACATAGTCTTGATGAAGTTTGCTTTTGTCCATGGAGGTCTCACTACATAAGGTTTGTTCATACAGACATTTGCATGTACCTCTAAGAAAGTTTCAGGTTTACCAGCACAATAAACCATTTGAGACTGACCTTTTTTTTTAATGACGTATAGGGTCTCCATTCAGATGCTAGTCTGTTTCTAAGCCAGTAGTTACAGGCACTGGGCTTATAAATCATAAGGGCATCAGCATCAACTGTGAAAACCCCAGGATCTCTTTCTGAGGGCCTGGGGGAGGCACTGTGTGTGTACTTAAAAAGGGCATGCTTTGGAGTGCAGAATAAACATGCAGTGAGCTCTGGAATGCCAGGGGAGGGAGAAACTCATTTTGCTGAAGAGCAGAGACAGAGGGTGATGTTTGAGGTGGACCTTGAAGAAGATGTAGGATTTTCCCAGGAGGACAGAGGGAAAGCAGAGTCCTCCAGGCAGGGGGAATCATCAAAGTGGCCGCCAAGGCAGCGGAAGCCATTTAGAGAAGAGATGCTAATTGTGGATGCCAGGAAAGGAGGGTTGGGGTGAGGTGGTGTTTTCAATTGATTTCCTTGGAATCTTTTGAAATGGCCCAATAAGGAATCACCTCTTAATCCCTGTCCCCATCTCAGATATTATCCAGAATTCCAGACCCCATTTCCCATGGACCCCTGAAATATGGCCATCCCCAAACCAGAGATTCCCCTCCCCTCCCAAACCTGTTCCTTCTGCTGGGTTCCTGTCTCAGGTATTTCATCACCCTCCAACAAGTCTAATCCGGAGCCTAGAATTGTCCCTGAGAATGAGGAATGACTTCTTCACCGCATATCGTATCAGTCACCAAATCCCATGGAGTTGACCTCAGATTAGTCCCTGTCTCTCCCTGCTCCTCCATGCCCACTGCTGCTTCCACACTTCACACCCTCAGGGGCTCTCACTGCCCCTCCTCTCTCTGTTCTTGCTTCCTTCTGGTCCCTTTCCATATTAACCGCATCACTAGATTATTTAACACCTATCAAGGATGTTTTCCACAGGTAAAGGCCCCCAACTCCTGAACATGCTGTTGAATTCACACTGCATCTGGCCCCAACTGCATCCTTGACAGCATCTTGTTATTCACACCTACAGTTTTAATCACCCTAAGTGGAACTCCAGATTCCCAAACAGTATTCCCTGCTCTTCCACCCCTTCCACATCTGCATTCTCACTGCTTCTTAGGCCTGGTTCACAAGAACACTTCCGCACTATGATAATCAGCTATGCGAGAGGGACAGAATCTCTGCATCCCTGGGCCTGATGCCATCTCAGGCCTGGGGTGGCACATACTGGCATGCTTGTAGCTTCTTCCAATCCGGTATGCATGACAGACATCTCTCGTTTGCCATGACTTTGTTTTTTGATAAACCTATAGTGATCCTCACGATTCCCAACCCTGTGTTCTGGTAGCTTCCATCAGTCTATCAGGGTCTATCAGGCCTGTAAGATAAAGCTTTTGACATACAAGAAGCACAATGATGGAGAATGTTTCTAAGGGCTGTCACAAAAGGGGCCCTTAGTATAACCAAATCCAATATATAACAGTGTGTGAATAGCTTTGCAGAAAGATTCTTGCCTTGCCAAAAAATACTCCAAGATATGCATGATGAAATGTAATCTATATAAATTCAGTTTCCATGCACTTCCCAAATTATGGGTCAACTGTATTATACAGACACAAAAAGCTAAGACACTTGCCTAGGTTTGCGAAGATACTAAAGAAACAAGCATGAAGGAAACTCAGGCATTTAGCCTCTGTGAAGTTCACATTCTGAACAGTGGCCCTTCATCAGTCCTCTCAAAGATGGTTGAGACATAGACCTGGACCTCCAGGAGCTCCTGGTCTAGTGAAGGAAATAAGTTAATATGGGCACAAATTCTCCAAGTTTCTCTGATAAATGACAGAGCAGTTTTGGGAGCACGGAAAGGTGTTGGTTGCTTCTATCTAATGAGGGTAATGAGGTCAGAATAGGATTCTAGGAGGTGCTGGTCTTCAGCTGGGTATAAAATAAGTGTTAAGGGTTTGCCAGTCAAACAGGTGAAGGACAGAAAACATTCAGGGCAGAAGAATGGCATACAATTATTCTGATTTTATTCAGTAAATCTCAACTGAGCACTGAGTGGACGGAAGGCCCTGCGTTTGCCTCCATAGTACAAGGCAAGATCAAAGTCTCAAGTCTTTGTCCTTAAAGCCAGGCAAGTAAAATGTACAATTACAATAGGGTATGAAAATTGATAATGATTGCAGTCATACAGAATCCTCTAGAAGCCCAGAGGAACTGCTCACCAGCCTGAGGGGGTAGGAAAGCCCGTTGGTCATTTCTGTGTTGAATTTCTATGAGAAGAAATAATGTGACATTATAGGCATGTGTTATTGTAGGTAGATATTGGCATAGACAGTATTACTAAGATATTAACAAACATTGTGCTTTCTCCTCCTAGATGAAAGGCTGCATAAAAGTTTTGAAGGAGCAGGCCCCGGACAGTGTGGAGGGGCTGCTAAATGCCCTCAGGTGAGCTTCAACCCTGTGTCAGGCTCACAGGGAACAGCCAACATTTCAGGGCTATTGAACATTTAAATACTGGTGTGGATAGCACCAAACTTAACCCTTGCATATTTTAACACATTGAATCTTCCTAACAATCTTTTGAGGTCGGCACCATTTTTATCATTCCCCTTTTTAAAAATGGAAAAAAATGAGATTTAAGGAAGTCAAATAACTTGCCAAAAGTCACACAGTAAATGGCCAAGCTAGGACCTAAACCCAGGTTTGGGTGACCCCACGGGTCATGGACCTAATTCTCAGCCACACTGCTTTGGGGCTCATAGGGACTCCTCAGAACAAGAGGCTTCCAGGCTCTCACTTTCCACTTTACCAGTGGTTTCCAAACCTGGCTGCACTTGAGGATTATGTGGGTACCCTTTGAAAACATTCCATGTGATTCTGACTGCATGTGACTCAGACCAAATGAACTAGAATCTCTGGGCTAGGGTCTCAGGTATCCATTTTGTGTTTCTTTGTTTATTCTAAAGCTCCCCAGGTGGTTCACATGTGCAGCTACCAGAATTGAGAACCCACTGTCTAGATGCCTAAGTATTTGGCCAGCTGTGGCATGTTTCAGCTTCTCACTGCTAACAAGTGATGCCTAGGCAACTGCTTTCTTCCCAGGGATGCATGTGCTTAATCCGTTTCAGAGAGGGGATGCTTTTTTTAGCTTTGACACATCTATAAGAATTGCTTGAATCACACTGCTATGTAAATCATTCTGATACTAGATTGCAGTCTAGAAGGTTTATGGTCCCTGTTGTCTTATTCATCTTTAATTCCCCTGTGTTCCTCTCAGTGTTGTACATGCAGTAAGTGTTCAATAAGTCTAAGTGGGATGGATCAATAATGCTCTACCTATGTACACAACACTCATGTTTTATACTCCACTTCTAATCACATTGTCTCATTTAATCATCACAAGTTAGAGAGGTAAGGCTGATCTGTTACCCCCACTTAATAAATGAAGAAACTGAGACACACATAAAATGAACAAAATAGACCCTGATGTTGATGCTGTTTTGCTGAGTTGCTAAGTCATTATCCTTTAGAAGAGACTTAGTATTAATATAAGAGCCTTCCAGAGTCTATGGGAAAAATCAAGGTTTTCTCCTGGTGTCCATTTCACACCAGGATGACTTTTTATACACAGGAATAAAGCTTTAACTTCTGAATGTGTTGAGCTTTCCAGCTTCATTCAATCAAGCAAAACCCTGTACTAGGCCATGAGTCCCATCTGATTTGTTAGAATTTGTGCCTCCTGGAGGCACTGTGATGATGTCAGAGGAGAACAGGCTCTCCAGATAGCAAAATATGGGTTTGAATCAGAAATCACAAATCACAAATCTCAAATCAGTAACCTTGTGATCTGGAATAGGTCATTTCACCTCTCTGAATCTTAGTTTTCTTTTCTATAAAATGAAGGCAATAACCTTACCTTTACAAAGTTATTGTAACACGAAACTTAACATGGAGTGCCCACGACCTGGCCAAAGTTTTATTACGTGTTAATTCTCTTTTCCTTCTTTTGCATAAATGATTTCTACACCCGGCTATTGGGAGGCTGCAGATTGCACCATTTTTGTGGGTTTGCTTACCTGGATTTGTTCCCCCTTGTGGTGGCAATGAGGTTAATTAAGCATTGCCAGGAAAAGTGGAGAACCATAAACATTCAGGTTCTGGGCAATGTTGCTATGCAAATCTCTATTCTGAAATGTGTGAGTCAGCAGGGGCAGCCTCAATGGTCAGGATTCTGCACTCAATCCTGTGAAATCCACCTCCCTGGTAAATGAGACCGCTCATATCTCCTCTGTGTAATTATTTGATTATGTAAAATATCTACTTGGTTTAATAACCATGATACAAAATTCCTTTGGAAGGAAGAATCAAATATTAAATCTGTCTGAAATGACTGTGAGCATTGAAGTGTGGATTTTTGTCTAAAGAAATAAGCCCACATATCAATTGTGTTTCCCAAGGTAAAGATGGGCTGGAGCTTACACAGAGCACTGTTTGCCGCTAACCTCTACCATTCTGTCTCCATCCAGGTTCACTACAAAGCACTTGAATGATGAATCGACTTCCAAACAGATTCGAGCAATGCTTCAGTAGAGCTCTGCTCAAAGAAGAGGATCTATGTGCTGACCTCAGAAGATGTATATGTTTACATAATTTAATACAGATTGATGTTAATACTTGTGTATTTACATAACCGTTTCCTTCTTGTCACTGAAATATATGGACCTTAATTTGTATCCTAACTGACTCAACCCAGCAGAGCATAAATTGACTTGAGAGCCTTACCTTTGATGTCTGAAATGAAACCCCCTTCTCCAAAGGCAAAATTCAGAGACTTTGATCTTTGCTACTGGAGTCCTTTAACAACACCTGTAATGATAAAAAAATTCCTAATTGTTTGTGGTAGTATTTTAATTCTAGACGTGTTATCTCTCTGGGACGTATAGTTTATAGAAACACAAAATATTTGATTTCCTGTGTCGGCTCAGCTACAAGAAACACAACTGTTATCTTGACAGAGGAAGAGGGGAATCCAAGAAAAATGCATGTGGAGAATTAAACCCAAGTGTTCTGAATTCAGCACACCCCTTCTCTGTCCTCAGACTGGAGTCCACACGTGCAACTTTTCTGTTTGCACGTGTTTTATTAATCAGCATATTCCTTTTCTGTTTGGATTTATATCCCTCTAATGTTCTCCTTTAATGTTCTCCTTTAATTTCACAAGAAAAAAAAACTCCTGTATTTTAATCAGTTAGTAGGAGAGCAGCAGAAATAGATAGATGTGCTGTTGCCACTGGACTGATGAAGGTGGCTGTCTTGGAACTGGGAGACAGGTCCACAGAGGTGCACTCAGGCAACAGGACAGCCATCTCTCTGCTTCAGCCCTCTGCCTATAGGGATTAGGGAAATGGAGCTCTGGCTTTGAAGTTTTTTGTGAGTTTAGCAACTTACAGTTACCTGCAGAGTGCTGGGTGCACAGCACCCCCTCATAGGAGCCCTGTTCTCTGAAGACCCTACAAGAAAAAAGGTCTAGGGTACTCCATTAGCTACCAGAATGGTATAGGGGAATTTAGAGGGGGAAAAAAAAATCCATGTTTTCTGTTTCCCAGGTTTTTAAAAAGTAGCTCTTCCCCAACCCCGTTGCTAGCTTGTTGCAATGTGAAAGCTCTGGTGCACCTGAATTTACTCCTGGCCTTACTAATGATTCATAGTGTAATCTTGGGAAACGTTTTTAAGCTTTCTGAGTCTTAACCTCCTTGTCTCTAAAATGGGCAATTAAAACAATCTTCAAGAGGCCTGTAAGGTTAATGCCAATAAAACGACTGACTCTGCCCTTCTTCCTTAGGAAGTAGTATCCAGCAAGCATTGTCCCACCTTGTCTTGTTGATGAACAATATTATAAAACCTGCAGTCATTCTGTCTGTAGATCAGAGCTTAGTTCGAATGGAACCATGAAAATCTTTGATTCTGACCTCCTAAGGAAAATGAAACCCAGAGGGTGTGGTCATACTGGATGGCTCCCATGCGGGCCTAGAACCCAGGATGCTTCACTCTTGACTCCATGTTCTTCCATTTATACCATATGGCTGTGAATACATACTATGGGATGGGATTCAACCCTTCTAAGTAAATCCTCAGTCTGGTCTATATTGTTACTTGCCTGTTTCCAGTAGAAGGAGCCACCCAGACGTTTAGTGAATGATAATCCTAGAAGTTGAGTCTGAGTACATCAGAGTTTGGCATTATTTGCAATATCGCAGGAAGGAGCTGTAAGACACCATTGCTTTCTGGACTTTAGTGACCAGCTGATCTACCCTTGGATCCTCCAAGAAAAGGGAAAAAACACTTGTCTTATGTTGTTTTAGCAAGGGAGTTCAGTCAAGTGGCAGGAAAGATTCCCTGGTCTGCATCTAAACATCAGTCCACAGAGAAGGAAAAGGCTCTTTTACTTGGAGATTTTCAAGTTGAAGAAGTACAACTGCTTGGATGGAGGGTCTGTCATCAGAACAGAAATATGCTAGATGGTCTTCAAGACCTTTTTGAACCTATGGATTCTAAACCCTAGAGGAAGCCAGAATATGTGATCAGACCATCTGAGGAAAGTTAGGAGATATTCATCTTAAGAGATATTCTATTTGGCAGTCACTTGTTACACTTGAGCAACAATTGTCTAGACTAGAAAGATAGAACCACACAATGTTTATCATCATTGGGTCAATTTCTCCCCCTCTATCGAGTGAGGAGATTAAGGCTTGAAGAAAGGAAAGGACTTGCCAACCACCACAGGGCTCATGAGGGACTTGGACCCATGTCGTGTGTCTCTACCACAGCTGACTCTCAGCTGGCTAAAGGAGAAAATGTGAGGAATTACCTGTCAAATTAGATTGAGCTCAGAGTAAATAGATGAGCACATTGATAACTCTAAATTAGACTTTCTACAAATGGGACCAAACATATGGAAGGGGCTGCTGGCCTGCCTCAATGTAGCCAGGCCACCTTGTCTCAAAGCCAAGACTCAGCAGTACATGGATTCTGAGAAGTCCAGGGTCTGAATTGTCTCTGATTACTGGAAGGACAGGTTAACTGAATGTCTGTGATCACTAACAGGTGATGGGCTTTGTGCCCACTCCAGAGATATTGTGGGAGACAAATTCTAACAGGCTGTCCTCCCGGCATCAGGAGTCATTGAACAATCATGGATTGCTGTGTTTGAGTTTTTGTTTTGTTTTGTTTTGTTTTTTGTTTTTTGCTTTGTTTTTGGTTTTTTGTGTGTATGTGTGTGTGCTGCATGCACATGCGTCCAAGACTTATGGGTGGTTTAGGGGAAAGTGCTAGCAACAGTGTCAATGTCATTGTTAACTATATTTCATATTTGAGGTCTCATTGTTTTCAAATAAACAGTGTTTTCCATGACTGTGATATTTATTTTTGGGAAAGCAACAAGGTAAAAATTATGTTTCTCAGATGCACTGCTACTTTGGCGTTATGACTCTGTTCTGAGAAACTCTTTGTGCACCACTAGGAATTAGTAGTGAAAAAAAAAAAACTGGAAATGGATGTCTTCAAATGTGCTAATCATTAGGGGTGGAGTATTAACAACCAGAAAGAAAGGTTTGGATATTACCTTTTAACTACTAGTTAATATCATGCTTGATCAACATTTGTTCCTAGTTATCACCATTAAATTAAGACATTAATGGTAAACTGAGGTTACTGATGCATCATCACATTTAAGTAAAAATAATTTCATGTTTTCCCCAAAGAAAAATTAAGCCTCCCAATCTTGGGATCCAATTGTGCAGTAGAATTCAGAGATTTCTCATTTAATCTTGTATCCTGTACAGCTACAAATATTTTTTAAATGTTAGGAATAAACATTGGAATTTTGTCTTAAAGAGTTCAAAACCTTGGAACCCAATTTTCTCACTACATCTGTAAGGGCCATTACAGACCCAAAGCTGTTTTGAAGTTTTCATATGTTGTTTGCTGAAGTCATTGTAACTTTTTGCCTGCTTTGCCTCTTTTTGTACAGGAGTTTTGAGTGTGAAATGAAAATTAAAGTTTGGTACCTATATTTAAAAATGCACCTCTATTTTATATAATACTGAGGGTTGAGTGGGTGATAAGCACATGATGATTAGTCTACATAGATATTTGCTAGACACGTACTCTGAGAAAACCACACCAGCGGCCCTTCACCTCTTTATACCTGAATTTCTTTTAGGAAAAAAAAAAAAAAGTAATACCCAAAATGTGCTACTCTTGGTAGCAGCTGTCTTTTGTTCATTTTGGCAAGGGAACCCTGAATAACAGCCAAAGGCAGAAAATTACAAAAAAGGGCAGAAAATGAACAGAGACATGATTGATACCTAGAGATGCATGAGCCCTGCTTGTCCAGAGATGCTAAGAAACACTAATAAGTGATCTTGTATGCTTTCTTTTGGGTGCAGTAGTACTTTATGGGTTTGGCAAGATCAGCAAATAACCTGTTTTACCTTGAGTGTATTTTTCAGACAATGTAAGCCCTGAAATAATTTTTTTAGCTGTTCAACTTTGAGGCTTTCCTAGAGCATTATTTTTAATCCCTGCACTTCTGAAGCTGATCACCTGAGACCTAATTGTGTGTACTCGCAGTGGCTCAGAATTCCCAAGAGAGACCTTCCATGATGCCCTGTGCAAAAGACAAAAGCACAATTATTAGGATTATTTGTGGCACAAAGTGAAAAAATGGAAATGGGAATTTTTCTGTAAATTGACAAATGGACAAATTTTAAAGAGTCAAAAGCTAGAAGGAAAGAAAAGGAAAAGGAGCCCTGAAAGTATGCATGTGTGTGTCCCTAATTAAATGAGTGTTGAGAGTCAAAGACATGAATAAATAAGGAAGAGAGAATATGTGTAACTGTCAAGAGAAATACAGATAGTGAGGAACTGATGGATGATGGATGTGCAATTCAGAATAGTCTTTATACCAGCCAGAAAGTTGACTGTTATTCAGGGTTCTCTTGAAAGGATGGGGATGAGGAGCACAGCTAGCCAGATTCGTGAAACCTGGTGAATATTTGCAGTCTGTCTTCACACCTGATTTCACCTTTTGGCTTATCAATGTCTAGAATTTCCAGGTGTTTTCTGTTTGAAAGGTCTATGTTGTATTTGACCATCATAACTTAAGTGACTGATTAAATAATACTGAATTGTATTGATCAATTTATTTAAGGTATTCATATTCTTTAAATACAATAATCCATCCAATACCTAAATCCTGGTGCAGACTGGCCCAATACCGTGCTGACCTCACCTTCATAGTGCCTCTTACATCATAAATAAAGTTCTCGGCCATTCTGTCTGCTTCTGCTCAGAAGTCAAACTCTAAAGAAGAGAGGTTTTCTGTGCTGGTCCCATCAGGTTCCTGAGGTTGTGTCTTTGATGCTCTAGTGCTTTCCTTGCCTATTTCTCTTACATAAATGTCTGAAAATTCTGGAAATGTTGGAAATTGATGGTCTGAAAATATGTGCTGCAAAATACCTCCATCAGATTGCCATTTGAAATTCTGCTATGTCGAATTTTAGGTAAATCTCATAATTTAATTTTAAAAGAGTGTCTTTGGAGACAGTTTTTGAAAATCAACTTAAGAAAATCTTTTCTTGGCAGGGCGCGGTGGCTCCTGCCTGTAATCCCAGCACTTTTGAAGGCTGAGATGGGTGGATCACATGAGGTCAGGAGTTCGAAACCAGTCTGGCCAACACAGTGAAACCCCATCTCTATTAAAAATGCAAAAATTAGTTGGGCATGGCTGTGTGCACCTGAAATCCCAGCTACTCAGGAGGCTGAGGCAGAAGAATCGCTTGAATTCAGGGGACAGAGATTGCAGTGAGCTGAGATCGCGTCATTGCACTCCAAACTGGATGACAAGAGTGAAACTCCATCAAAAAAAAAAAAAAGGAAAAACAAAAAAATAAAAAGAAAAGAATATCTTTTATCTATGAAGTCTTCCAGTTTCTCCCATCAAATCTCACACTTCCAGATTATTTCTTTTATCTGCCGGCATTTTCTGTGTATCTTTAAATGTTTCTTGTTTGCACTATGATGTGCTTTGTTACAAGATGGGAGCTATATTTTATTCACCATTCTTAAGTCACCCAAGATGTAAAGTCAGTGCTGTGATTTGAGGAACAGAAGTTTTAAGAGGCTCCCTACACCTTGAAGAATATGCCTCTAGAAAATATCAAAAGCACTTGGGCAAGGCCATTAAATTATTTTCTTCCAAATGTCAATGTATTTGAAAAAATATTCCTTTTATATGAGACAAATAATAAAATCACTGTGAGGAAAGGTACAGTAGCAGTGGGGTTCCATGTGGATGTGAATGGGGAGTATAAGCTAGACTATGCATAGAGATGATAGGGAGCTCTGGGCTGAACGAAGTGAGTATTTATTATCTCTAGGATGTGTCATGGGCATTTCCACACCTATGATGCTGTGATTAATGCGCACCCTCTTTTTTTTTTGGTCTATATGAAGTCTACTTGTGTACATCAAGGCTCAGGTCATTCTCCACCTCTGTTGTGAAGCTTTCCCTAATTATGTCAGCCCATGATAATCTTTCCTTTTCTGGGTCCCTAATGCATTTAACTTATTTGATACTAAATACAGGCCACTTTATAGCACTTGAGATAAGCATTTGTTTTTTCTACTACATTTTGATTTCCTAAGTGTGTCCCTTAGAAGGCTGAGCTCAATATAAGCCAGTAGCCAAGAGGCTGCCTGCCAAGGGGAAACTTCAGGTTCCTGAGACCTGATACACTAAAACAAACCCTGAGAATGAATTTCTACAGCTCACCAACTATCCACAATAACAAATTACCTGCTTCCTTGGCTGGCCAATTTTATTTCAAGAGGAAATATTTACCTACCTCTCAGGATATTTTCAACTTCTGTGGATGCAGGCTGCAGCTTGTGGCTGCTCTGCCAGGAGTCCAGATGAGAAATCAGGCTGTTGTCTTGATCAAAAGTCAGCTAGTCCTGGCAAGGGCAGGAAGCCAAAATAGTAGCTAAATTGTGTCTTGGGACATCAGTCTGGGACAAGGCTGCTACTTTATAAGAGAGCTGAGTTTGACACACTCAGAGGGAGAAAGGCACCAGAAGCAGCGAAGTTCACAGAACCATACAAATTGATTCAGCACCTTGGAGAGCAACCTAGGTGTCGTGCCGTAAGAGCAGTCTTCATACTGGATTCTACAAGCCCTATTAGTTGGTTCAATTTTGTCTCTAGAACTCTGGTTATCAAAGACAATATGCTCCTTCTAAAAATAAAGTTAATAGGTAGCTAGAAACCCACTTTCTTCTTTGTGGAACTTCTGAATATCATACAAGACGGGCAGAAAGAAGTTGTTGAAATGCCGAGGAATCACCTTAAGTGTTCATATTTATGTTGTTTTCAGATTTAAGCCAAACTTATAGGCATGACTCTTCCTTTTTCTTTAGCCCCACACCTCTTAGTCATACATATTTTTTTCAAAAGAGCTCTCAAAATATAGCAACTTCTCCCTAGTTTGTTTGCTTTATTTTCTCAAACCGTCATCATCGCCTCCCTAGATCACCCAGCCTTTTCTGTTGCTGCTGCATTTTTTTCTCCACGCAGCCAACACTCATTTTGCTGACATGTATCTGACTATACTAATGTCTTTAGAAAGTTTCCTGAAATATGTTCTCAGAGTTGTTAATAGGTTTTCAATGTTTGAGGTGAGAGGAAGATATCAATTTCCAAGTATTTGTGAAACAAGATTAAATGCATTATTTTATTATTGTTTTTACTACTGGATTTTTTAATATATTGCCAATCTCCATGGAAGGGTATACCATATGATATATATCAATTCTCAAGTTTATTTGTCTAAAGACTCTTGTATATTTCACAAAACATATATAATTTCTTATGGACATTGGCATTCTGTAAAAACATTACTAAGTCAAACCCAATAGCTTGAGATACAAGGCCCTCTATGAGATAAATTGCTTAATTCTCCTATCTCACTTCTATCAAACATGTATCCCATTTTCCCATGCTACAAAACTAGTCACAGTTTTCTCACATACCATCAAATTTTTCATAATTATATGTTGCTAATAATGCTTCTCCTTCTGCCTGAAATTCTACTTCCTTTCATATGCCTTATAAAATTCTATTCATTCTTCAAGGCCCTGCTCAAATGTTTCTTCTTCTTTGGACCTTTCTGTGTCCTACCCCAAAAAAGTTTGGACTCTTTTCTGTGGTTCTCATCCCTCTCCTCTCTTTCTCTCTCTGCTCCCTCTGTCTCTCTCTCTCTATCTCTATCTCTCTATTGATCTGTCTATATACACACACATACATAATACATATACTTTAATATATATGCAGTTTTATACATAATCTATATAATATGGTATTTAATATTTTATTAAAGATGAGTGAGATAGGAGAAATAAACACATAAAGAGTCAAACATAAATGAAAACATGTTATATGGATGTTCATCATAATATTTTTCACTTATGTGTTTACTTATGCTTTCCTCCCTGAACAATGGATTCCTTAAAGGCAGTGACTATGTCTAATTTCTCTCTTAACCTCTCTATTCACATAATCTAATGGCATGCATAGCATTCAATGTCTGCTAAGGGCATATTTAAATGAATTCTCTCATCTCGCTTAGAGCTGAAGCCCAGGCCATCCCACCACTCAAAGCAAGATGACCTTGTGTGCTTTTACACAAACACAGTTCTGCCTGCTGATCTCCCTCCGGTGGGAGCTTCATTTTGCCAAAGACACTGGTCCAGAACTGCTATGTGGGATTCAAAATAGATGTCATGGTAATGGATATAGTTTGGCTCTTGCTCTACTCTCCAAGCCATGATTCTGGCATGGACTGTGCTAGCCTGGAAGAAGGAGCATCTTTTTGTATTCTCACAAAGCAAGCATGAATGATGACAGCCATGCACCACGCCATCCAGACACTATTGGTTCCCTGTTACTCCTGTTAGTGTATTTGATACTGCCAGTGTACTCCGCTACTCTCACCTAAATAAATCTTCCCAGGATATGTCAATAAGATGCTGATAGGATTTTCCAACAGGAACATTTCCCCAAGATGTTCATGCTAGATATGGGTTATTGTTCAATGACACATGTGGGCAAGGGAGAATAACAAAACCTAATCACAAATATTTATCACTGATCTCTATGGTAATAGTCAAATTTAAGGGTGGCAGCAAGGGTGAGCCACCTTTAATGCTGAAAGCTGCCTGTGCCACACTAAGGTTCTTGGGTACCAGAATGGATACATCACCACAGATCCAGATATACCACAGAGTTGTAGTCCAATGCAATCATACAATATGGACACAGAGACAAGATTACCAGGTGGCATAGCATTTGGGCTGGTTGGCCTAAGAAGATAGAGATCGTCCTCAACAAGGTGGAGAAGTATAAACATACATATAAGGTAGTAGTCTTCCACTATGGAAAGTGAACTTATTTAGAGAATAGCTCTCTTTGCTGAGTTGTGAAACCCAGTTATCTTCAAAGTTCCTGGGTCAACAACGATGAATGCCTAGGCACTGAGTAAGATGATGGAGGATTAGCCACTGGACCAGGGGAGCGATAACTAAAGCCACTTTCAGGATTGATCCCATCCACTTGCCTACAGTGAAAAGCTTCAGGCTTGATATAAGTGAAGTGTAGAAAACTATCTTTAAAACAAATAATGGTTTCCCATAATATGCCATTATTTAAAAACTTTTAATATTTTGGCATAGTTTATGTATTATTATTATTGTTTACATGAAATAACAAATTCTTATTTTCGTATAGATTCAAACTATATATAATTATGTGTCTTGACTTTTAATTTAAAATATATAATGAACACCTTTCCAGGCCAGTGAGTGTGTGCATATGAGAGTGGGGCAGGTGTATACATTAGCACACGCATACATACACATTATACATAAAATTTGTTTTTTTATATAATTAATCCAATTTATTTTCACTTACTTTTTAAACAGATTTATTGAGGCTCAACCTATTTAATGCATACATTTGTGAGTTTTAACATGTATGCACACTCACACGTAATGTGAAACCATAACCACATTACAATAAACGTGTTCATTATCCTGTTTCCTCATGCCCCTTCTTAATCTTCTTCTCCCATTCCAACCCCTGCCATTCTCAAATGACCACTGATCTGCTTACTGTCATTATAAGTACATTTTTATTTCCTAGAATTGTTGTAAGTAGAATAGTACAATACTTATTCTTTTCTGTTTCATTTTGTTCACTCATCATAAACACTTTTTTTTTTTTTGACAGAGTTTTGCTCTCGTCACCCAGGCTAGAGTGCAGTGGCATGATCTCAGCTCACTGCAACCTCCGCCTTCTGAGTTCAAGCAACTCTCCTGCCTCAGCCTCCTGAGTAGCTGGGATTACAGGCACCTGCCACAACACCCGGCTAATTTTTGTATTTTTAGTAGAGATGGGGTTTCATCATGTTGTCCAGGTTGGTCTCAAACTCCTGACCTTAAGCGATCCACTGGCCTCGGCCTCCCAAAGTGCTGGGATTACCAGCATGAGCCACTGCATCCGGCCATGAAGGCTTTTAAATTCATCCAAGTTGTTGCATGTATCAATAGGTTGTTCCTTTTTATTGTTGACTATTATTCTTTTTTTTTTTTTTTTTTTTTTTTTTTTTTTTTTTTTTTTTTTTTTGAGACAGAGTCTCGCTCTGTCATCCAGGCTGGAGTGCAATGGCACGATCTCGGCTCACTGCAGCCTCCACCTCCCGGGTCCATGCCATTCTCCTGCCTCAGCTTCCCGAGTAGCTGGGACTACAGGTGCCCGCCACCACGCCCGGCTAATTTTTTGTATTTTTAGTACAGACGGGGTTTCACCATGTTCGCCAGGATGGTCTCGATCTCCTGACCTTGTGATCCGCCTGCCTCAGCCTCCCAAAGTACTGGGATTACAGGTGTGAGCCACCGCACTCGGCCTGTTGACTATTATTCTATTGCATGCAGGTAACACTGTTTGTTCACACGTTCATACATTTAAATTATTTGACTATCACAAATTAAGATATTATAAACATCCATTTGTAAGTTTTATATGGATATATGCTTTATTTACTTAGGAGTACTATGACTGGACCATATGGCAAAAATATTTAAAGTTCTCGAGAAACTATAAAATTGCTTTTCAAAATGACTGTGTCATTTTAAATTCCCACAAGCAGTGTATGAGCGTTTCAGTTGCCAACAAAGCCTCACCAACAATTGGTACCACCAGCCTTTTTAAATTTAGCCATTCTAATAAGTAAGGGTAGTACCTTGTTGTGGTTTTAATTTGCATTTAGCTGAAGACTAATGGTGTTTAGAGTATATTCACGTACTTTATTTGCTATTCATATGTCTTGTTTGTTTGTTTGGTAAAGAGTCTTTTCATATCTTCTGCTTTTGTTATTGTCTTCATTGTTTTCTTATTATTGGGGTTTCAGACTTATTTATGTGTAATGAATACAAGTCCTTTATCAGATACAAGATTTTCAAATATTTTCTCACAGTCTGTGGTTGTCATTTCATTATCTTTACAGTAGCTTTAGAAAAGCAGTACTTGTTGATTCTGATGAAGTCCAATTTATCAACTCTTTTTCTCTTCTATTGCACTTTTGGAGTTGTGTCTAAAAAATTCTGTCTAACCCAATATCACAAACATAATCTCCTAGGTTTTCTTCTAAAAGATTTAACATTTCAGGTTTTACATTTAGGTCCATAATCGATTTGTGTTGGTGTTTGTCTATTTGTGTCTATGGTGTTAGGGATGGTTTGAATTTCATTATTTGCATACAGATTCCAGTAGTTCCTACATAACTGCTAAAGACTGTCCTTTCTCCACTGAATGGCCTTTGCATCTTTGTCAAATATAAATTGACTGTATATGTGTGGATCTAATTCCAGTTCCCATTTAATTCCATTGATCTATTTGTATAACTTAATAACTTAGCATAAATACCGCACTGTCTTGATTACTGTAGCTTGATAATAAATCTTGAACTCAGATAATGGAAATTCTCCAATTTTGTTCATTTTCAAATTAATTTTGGCTGTTCTGGATGCTCTCAATTCCTTTATGAATTTTAGAATTGGCTTGTCAATTCCTACCAAAAAAATTATCCTCTTGAGACTTTTATTGAGGCTCCTTAGAATATATATATATTAATTTGGGGAGAATAGACATATAAACCATATTGAGTTTTCCGAGCCATTAAAAGAAGTAGTAAATCTCTCCATTTGTTTAGGTCTTTAATTTTGTAAGATGTTCTACATAGATAATCTTTGTACATTTTCTTCATCAGTTGGAATCCCTTTTATTTACTTTTTAACTTAGAACGCTAACTAAAATCTTTAGCACGATGTTGAATAGAAGTTGCAAGAGTAGACATTCCTATCTAGTTCCTGATCTTAGGGGAATTCATTCAGTCTTTCATCTTAAGAATGATGTTAAATGTAGGTTTTATGTAGACGCACTTTATCAACTTGAGAAATTTCCTTTTTATTTTGCTAAGTACTTATCAGGAACGCGTACTGGATTGTGTCCGATGTTTTTTTGAATCTATGAAAATGGTCATATTATTTTTTTCTTTTTAAATCTATTTAAAATTAATATGGTGAATTATATTAATCGACTTTTGAATGTTAAACCAAACTTGCATTACTGAGGTTAACTCCACTTAGTTATAATTTATGATCTTTTTTATATATTTTAATATTTGATTTTCTTAAAATTTGTTAATAATTTTTGCATCTGTTTATAAGGAATATTGGTCTGTAGTTTCTTATCTTTGTAATGTCGGTCTGGTTTTGGTATCAGAGTAGTGCTGGCCTCATAGAATTGAGTTAGAAAATTTTTCATCCTCTTCAATTTTCTGGAAGATTTGAGTAACAGTCACCCTTCTTCAAACTCCTTGAACTTGAACGCTTCAATCATTTTGCATTAGCTTAAGTATCACTTTCTTGGGACATCTCATCTGGAATTCTGAGATTTTTTACGTCCTTCCTAGTTATGTGTTACCATGATCCACTATATTTTTTTCTTTCATTAACGCACACGCCATCTGTAAGTGCTTTATTATTATTAATTTTCCCTGCCAGACTTTAAACTTCATGAAGTCAGGGTCCTTTTCTGTGTTGCTCACTGCCTTATTACCATTGTCCAATAATACTCAGTCCATAGTAAGGCTGGAAAGCTTCATAGTTGAGTAAAATAATTTTTTGACCAAACGCTCTTAAGTATCTAATGGGAAGATCATTTTCCCCTATGAAATAAAATGTAATCAAGAGCAAAATTATACAAGTTTCTAGTTTCTTAATATATACAATTCATATGCCCTGAAATGAATTCTATACAGTCATACTGTACAATTTTTTACAATACACTACTGTATACTTCTGGGTTCCCCTTGGTTTAGTTTTATTTAGTAATTTTATCAGTATTAATATTAATACTAGCATATTATATATGTGTGCACATGTGCAGGTTCACAATCTTTGTTACAGAGTTTAAAAGAATCAAAGATTTATTTTTTCTATCCACTCTAGCATTAACAAAAAAAACTATAGAATATATGTTGTTTGAAAATCTGAAACAAGAAACCCTCTCAACCCCATTGTTTTAGGGGAGAAATTCTCAGTCGATATTCTCAATTTCTTCCGCATTTGTGAACCTTGTTCATGTAGTCTACGTATTTCTTTTGATTTTCAGTGATCTGTATTTTCATAGAAAATGATACGTTTTATCCACATTTTAAAATATTTACTAAAAACTTTTACACTTTTTAAAATCTTTTTAATTATTTTCTCTTTACTTGTAGTTATATTCAGTTCCTTGGAACTATTTTTTTTTTTTTTGAATTTTTGTTTTTTGTTTTATTTACCTTGATTAGACAAATACAGTATTTATCTATTTGTGTGTATGTATTTGTGCACTCTTCGTTGTATGTGTGTGTGTTGTAATAAGTAGCTATTGGACAATATTAAATGGTTTGAGAGAGAAAGGGATATTCTAAATGCAGACATCCTAGGTTTTTATTTAAGTTTCATGACTTATTAAATGTACACTTTTGGGCAATTTTATTTGTACCTCAATTTAATGGACTGTTAATGTGGACTGTTGGGCTGTTAATTATAAAAATGTAATAAAGGCCTTGTAGGTAGTAACCAATCAATAATTATTAGTTATAATTATTAATATATCTATTGTAGTAACTTCTATCTTTATTTTCTACCATCTTAAATTTTCTACTCTTATTAACTTTCTTATTTCTTATTTTCATAGCTTATTTTGTGGACTGTTTCATGCTTTTTTCTCTGTTTATGGGAAATCTCTTTCAGGAAATGCATTTTTCTATGGCAATATGTTTAGTTGCATTTCATAATTATTTTTACCAGGCTGTTTTGTACTCCGTATATTTTTTTATCCATTTAAGTGTTATTTAGGAGTGATTTAAAAAATCTAAGTAGTTGAGGATTTTGTTGGGCTTTGCATTCTAATTTTGTCATTAATGTTAGTATTATTGCATGATGATCAGAATGTGTGATCTATACTATCATTACCACTTTGGAATTCACGAAGGTTTTCTGTGTAGCCTAATATAGTGAATTCCCCTGAAAACAGAGTTGGATACCAGGACTTAGGCCCAGATCATTTGTTTGGAAAGAAACCCAGGAAGCAGGGGCAAGAGGACAGAGGGAGTGAGACAGGGAAAGAGGAGCACCTGACAACAGATGCGTTGTTGAGCAAGTTGCTTCTGTGGGAAACTAGCGCTCAGTCCTTTCAAAACCCTCTGAGGAGCCAGCACGGAAACTCCTAAGTATTGTCTTTTCAAAGATTGATACTACAGCATTTATCCACTGTTTCCTAGCCCCCATTAACTGAACTTTGCCTGTGGTGAGGGTGGTATCTGTGCCCCGTCCTTCTGAGATGCACCTGTGCATGGACAGAGCAAGCCTCAAGCCTCTTTGACTTCAGAGAAAGCTGGGAAACTGAAAAGCGGAGGCAGATAGTTCAATGTCTGGGTAGGTCATAGGCTGTTAAGGTTGCTATAACTGTATGTCATAGATGAGTTCACAAACAACCAAAATTTATTTCTCACAGTTCTGGAAGCAGGTAAGTCTGGGATCAAGGTACCAGGCACCAGCAGATTTGGTGTCTGGGCAGGGGCTCACTTTCTTGTTCATAGACAATGCTTTCTCACTCTATTATCACGTGCTGGAAGGGGAAGAGGCGAAGGAGCTCC
This sequence comes from Papio anubis, assembly GCF_008728515.1. NCBI lineage: Eukaryota > Metazoa > Chordata > Mammalia > Primates > Cercopithecidae > Papio > Papio anubis. The sequence continues at coordinate 16,267,066 of NC_044989.1, read as the reverse complement.
CTTGGTCCTTTTCTTATAAGGGCACTAATCCCATTTCTCAGGACTCTGCCCTCATGGCTTAATCACCTCCCAAAGGCTCCACTTCCTAACACTATCACATTGAGGGTTAGGATTTCAGTAAAGAGATTTTTGGACAGGACATGCACATTCAGTCTGCAGCAGCAGGCCACTGACAATGCACATGAACTGTCGACCACAGCTGCAGCTGACATCATGTTTGCCTCAGGGAGTATGGAGACCTAGATGACAGGTTATACATAAAGTCACTTGCATTTTTGAAGTGTGCCAATAATAATGTTTTGTTTTTTTAAGGATGTTTTTGAGGCATAATTTCCAATCTTTGCTGCTAATCTTGCACTGAGGGGAAGCTGAATACATCACAAGGAAGACAATTATATTTTGGTATATATAATAGCATAATCATGTTATGAGAAATAGGAGTATAATTCTGTATCTTCTTATTTAACAAACGATGAATATTTTTTCTCATTTATTTGACTAAGTTTATCTATGTAAAACTGGAACTTGAAGAGTAAATAACACTTTGGTATTAATTAAGAATAGATAGAACAGATACATTCTGAAACAATTAGCATTAATAATTTCCTGAAAATGTGTTGTCTTCTTTCCTGTTATTACAAATAGTAACACTCACCTGACAGAGCTACTTCTTATCTAGGCAAAAATGATAACCCTGTAAGAAAATCACATTTGTAATATTATATTATTAGAGGGGAAAACTTGATTGCGTCTCCTAATTATCAGACCTGTTCTTTTTTCTTTGATTTCAATATAAGTCACTACTACATCCTATTCTACTGAAAAGTCATTCCAAAAAATTTTGGACAGTTTCTTAATATGATAAAGTTCATATAAAATTAATTATGACAAGTAAAGAGCATACACTTAGAAGAACAGAAAGGGGAGCAAAGTAGAGTATATGAAGAACATCTAAAAATATTTAAGACAGATGATAGATTAACACTGCCACTGGTAATAGGGAATCTTATGTAACATAAAATGTTACAGATGGCAGGAATTATGGATATGAAAGGTTTCACATTGACAGACTTTGCTAGTGTTTTTAATAAATGTCCCATTCTAGCTTTAGACAGAGTTGGGTTGTTTGAGAAGCAGCCATGCATGGCATGTTGACTTCAACTACCTGTTATTAAGTCATTTTGCAGTCTTGAATTAGCAGGACTCTAACTGTGGAATTACAGTTTTCTGTGCACCATTTTTTTCAGAGGATTGTCAATTTAGCATCCCTGAATTCCTGTTGTTGTACATGAATATCATTGACACGGGATAGAGAGGAAGCTCTCAGTAGAAACAGCCTTCATTTCTTCTCCTGAGCTCAGGCACTTAGGCATTCATTGTAGTGTTACTAAGTTACTTATACTCAGTGTAAGACCAGGTGCTAATTGCCAAGAATACGATTTATGAAAGTCATACAATCCACATGCTAGTTGTCAGGGCGGGGCATAAAAGTATGATTCAATTGGGTAAGTATTGTGATAGAGATAAACACAAGTCATTGAATAGGAATAACATGGGAAATCTAACCTAGCCTGGGTAAGGTTGGGGGCAAGTCAAGAAATCTACCCAGGATATGACAGCGGAGCTAAGCTTTGAAGACTGGAGGTTAAAACACCCAAAGGGGGAAGGATGAGGCTGCCTGTTTCTGATAGAGGTCACAGCATGTGCGACTTCAGTCAGTCCCTGATGTTGGAAGATGGGGACTTCAGTCAGTCCCTGATGTTGGAAGATGGGGACTTCAGTCAGTCCCTGATGTTGGAAGATGGGGACTTCAGTCAGTCCCTGATGTTGGAAGATTGAAGCCAGGTGAGATTTCAGCTGAAAAGAAGTATCAAACTATCACCTCAATCAAAATACAGTTTTTCATGAGAAGAGAAAAGAGAATCCTTTACCAAGTGCATCTGGATATCCTGGCTGGTTAGAGGATACACTACCCTAGATCGGAATAATACCTCTTGCTGGATTACTACGTTTGGCTCAGTTTCCTGCAGGAGCCAATGTTATCGCATTCACCTGCAGCAAGTCCTGGGCTTGGACTGTTATCTGTTAATGAAGTAGTGCTTCTTTTCCTTTCCTTTTTTTTTTTTTTTTTTTAACAGGATCTCCCTCTGTCACCCAGGCTGGAGTGCAGTGGTGCAACCATGGATCACTGCAGCCTCGATCTCCCATGCTCAAGAGATTCTCCCACCTCCACCTCCAGAGTAGCTGGACTACAAGCATGTGCTACCACTCCCAGCTAATTTTTCTAAAATTTTTTTTGTAGAGACTATGTTGCCTGGGGTGGTCTCAAACTCCCAGGCTCAAGCAATCATCCTGCCTCAGTCTCCCCAAGTGCTGGGATTACAGACACGAGCCATCACACCCAACCATGAACTAATATTTCTAAACTTATTTTACAATCTGTGAGGAATGATTAATACACAGTAGCGGCGGAGACAGACATCAAATCATTCTCATTCTTACTCCCCAACTTAACACAGAGTTATCGGCAGCTACATAGAGCAACTCATCCAAATATGGCAGATAATGTCTATAATGCCCTTGTAGATGAGGTATTTTATCCTTAGTAAAATGCAAGTGTGTCTGGCACAGAATGTTTCTTCCCCTGGGTTGAGCCATGGCTGAGCACTGAAGTAGATGATCATCAATGTGTGCAAGGATGTTTATTGAGTTCCATCCCTTGTCCTGGATCCTGCCAGCTCTGACATTCAATAGCATGCCTCTTATTTTAAACTCCAGTGAAGACACTGAATGAATGAATGAATGAACAAAACAAGGAAAGAATGTTATTCGTTTAAACCTTTATTCTTTGGGGGATTTTATTTGTAACCTACAGGGCAAGCCATATTTACTTAACTTAATCTATCAGAATGACATCTACTTCCTTAAATTAAGAATTTTAATTAACTAATGAAGATTTCATGTGTCTTCTCTTAATGTTCATGTTAGTGTAGGCCATTTTGATGACAACTTTTATAGCTATAATTAAATGGTCCTAATAGATTTAGTTAAAATTTGCAAATAATAAGGAATATTTCATCTTTATTTTATAATTCATGACATGTCCAACTTAGCCTTGCAGTGGTCACCCGGCTTTCTGTGTCTTCCCTTATTCCCTTTCACAAGTCTGTGCTTTACTTAGGGAAAAACCTTGAGGTACTGATAAAACACAGCTGTAATGTCCATGAAATTCAGAGATGGAACCACAAAAGAAGTGTCCTTTCCCTGCTTTGATATGTAGGGTAACGCCACCCCACAAGGCCACCGCACATATATCTCTCACAACTTAATCAGCATTAATCCTGATAGTGACAGCTTGGCATGTGTTCCCTGGGTTCTATGCTGGTCAGAAATGCTCTTTTATGACATTCCTGGGAGAGGGTCATTATGCTGATGTCTGAGTTTCTCAGTGCTGGAGTGTCTATGCCTCTAAAAGAACACTTGTTAATTAACTGTGTGACTTTGATTTTTAATGAGTTTATATTCAGCCAAAATACATCTTGTTCTTACCTTACACTTGTCTGACTCTGCTGTTTGGATCCGTTCATTAATTCATTCAAACATTCATTTACTCTCCATTACATTCCAAGCACTGGAATGGATATAAACTGGGCCAAACAAAGCAAGGCGACCCTCTGTTCCCAGAGGTCTGAGGACAGTGACTAAGCCCCGTCTACATTTCTTTTCTTTCCTGCATCTTCAATTGTCCCTCACATGGCATGTTGTCCAGCTCTATCACTATCCTGGTCTTTTTCCTTTAGTATGTGGCAATGAACTACTTACTGTGGAGGGTCAGATCCCTGTCTGTTTTCTGCTATCTCCAAAACGACATACCTTTACAATTAACAAAAATATAAATCTGGTCATCCGAGACGAGAATGAAAGGACAATCTCTTTGTGGATGGTCAACTAGCCTCCTCATCCCTGATATGTCCCAAGGAGTCCCTCTCCCATAACGCCAATTTGACTCTCCAGCTGGATAGCAGCTTAGCTTCCAGAGGATGGTCCCAGAGTCAGGCTGCATCAGATTCAAATGTACCCCAACTGGGATGCAGACACAACATAATCCACCTCTTTCCAAGCACATTGCCCTGCAAGGGCTGCAGTTCTTTTTATGGTATTTGTGACCAACCAACTACTACCAATGCTCAGAAGCCTAAAATGTGACTGGTGCTGTGAAAGTCAGAGTCCAAAAGGAAGAAAAAAAGCACCCAGTTTTTCTTCCCATGCTGATTTGACCTGGGTAATCTCTTCCAAGAAAACGGAGCACCACTCTCCCTAGATTGCTGTTTTTGGATCCTCCAAGAGGGCACTTTGTACACACTGAGCTTTAAAGCACATGGAACTAGCATCCTAAAGTCTCTGAGCTGGAAGGACACTTACAGGTTGTCCAGTGCCAGCTTTTCACCAGCAGGCAGGACAGCATGCTCCCCAAGGGGAAATGATTGTCCAAGGGCTGAGCCAAAGGCTTGGCCAGAATGCCTGGTCAAAATACTATTGTATTTGGTCAAAATATTGTCACTAAGAGTTTGAACCATAGGTGTGAGCATTGGTCACATCCCTAAGATTAGGAGTCATCTCTCAAGAAAGGGGCAGACATTCCCATTTATAATCACTTCAAACAAGAGGTCTGGTCCTCTGTCAAGAAACTAGAATTTACAAGAAGACGGTTCACTTCCAGCTGTAGTCACTCTTAGTCTTCTGAGGCTTAGTTTTCTCAAATCTAGACAGATACAGGCAAATGTGGGTGCCTCGGAGTAGAATGCAAAGACGATGCTGATCACATGTTAGGAGCAGAAAGGAGACACCGCAGCCCTGGGCCCAGGCTGAAGACGATCAGGTTGTGCTTTACACGCTGGTAGTCAGTGCCCTGTCAGGAACTGGAGCAGCCCTAGGCATCTGTGGGGCTGTGTCAAGCTCCACTGATCTCATGATCCTGATCTCTAGCCTGGCTTTCACTCTTGATCTAATGCCTGCCTCTTCTGTCACCCACCCCCACTCCACTGTCTTGACCTCCTCAAACACTGGCACCTCTTCAGCTCCAACCAAAGCCCTTTCCTTGCCTTCCAAGGAACACTTTCACCCTTCCATCCCCTATGAGTTTCTCTCACCTGAGGACCACAGTTCTGGCTGTCTGTGCTGCTTACTTTCTCACTGTTTCAGGGCAACTGCTTTCCTGAGGAATTTTTTTTTTATTATTCACTTTTTACATGGATCTCTGTGTCTTTCTGCCTAGCAGAGCTATAGTCTTCTAGGGATATGGAGATAATGAGGCTTATAATTTTCTGTGTCTCCTCACTGTGCCAACCCCACATCTCCTGCCAGCTCATAGTTTCCAGGCTGAAGCCCTGTACAAGACAGGGCTTGAAAATGCAGATGCACCAACTGGGACATGAAACTCTGGAGGCCCTCGCGTCCAGGAAAGCAAAACAAATTGAATCTGTCACTGGCCCACCCTTTCTAGGGCTTCCCATGGTGCTCTTGACTCTCTTGGGTTGCCAAAGGGATCTTTGAAGCCTGGAAACAAAATTTCTTTTGCTAAAATATTGTGTTCCTTCATACTCAATGATTTAAAGCCCCATCTGCACTGGATACATCCTCTTTCATAGGCATTCATGTTAGATATAAACAACTTTCCAGTCCATGCTGATGCTGGTAAGTCCATTCACATAGCTTTTCCTCTGACTTCCCTGTCAGTTTCTTTCAATCCTGTTTTCTCCAGCGAAACACTAGCAATTGTTTACAAATCAGTGTAGTTCTCACTTCTGGCATTATGGAAACCATGTACTGCTCTACGTTCTACCCACTGGGAGGATTTTCTTCACCACTGTCCTTTAGGGTTGCCCTGAGCAAGGTTGTGGTGCTTCAGCCATCCACTTTTGAGTAGTACTGGCATCTGTAAACCAGTCTTGAATTGTCTCTTCCTGAGTCACCTGATCAAGAAACACCCCAGGGGTGTTTCTTTCTCAATCCATAGCCATGGATTGAGAGAGAGAAGGTGATACAACAGGAGTCTATTTTGAGAGAGTCTAAGGCACCTGGTCATGCAGCCTACTTGTACCTTCTAGGCTTGTCCAAGCTTTCTCTATGAAATACAATTTGCTATTTTTGTTAGACTGCTGTTGTGCAAGACCACTTTTATCACTAGATAAGTCAGAGAATACTTAGTTGAATATGGGAAGCTCAGATCTCATAGTTGCCTAATAGTCATGGCTGGGTACTCAGATTCTATCAAGTAGAAGGAAACCCAGTAGCAAGCCAGAAGCTATTTCTCAAAAGAACAATAATTGCATGCAGAAGAAGGCAAAGATTTGTACTTGAATTGTAGAAGTCTTTGCTGTAATTCTTCCACAGATGCTTTCCAGATGCTCCATACACTTCCCCTATTTTCCAAGGCCATTTCAAATATCCACAGATCTGTTGAATGATAAGGAACAAGTGGTAGTGCAACTCTCATTACAAACTGAACTTGCCAGTGAATTTTCTACTGTTTTCTTACTCTCAAATATGGTGGTCTTACAAGTGACTCTGACAGTAGGTCAACATGGCACACTCAAATGTGATATGTGCTGCCTCCAAAATCCAAAATGCACTTTTAAATTTTGCACCTGTTTTGTCATCCTAGGTAGTATGAGGTCCATCAAGTTCTCTTTCTACCCTGGAGGGACTATTTCCAGATGCTCCATAATAGTTAAAGAAACTTTACTGAGTCTAAGATGGTGGGCCCATGAATTTTTGTGGAGTTTGTCTCTACCCACTAGTTTACATGTCTTACTGAGGCATCAAAAATACTTGTCATTTTCTGCCCATAAGATCTAATCAATACAAAGTCATCAGTATAGGGGACGTGTGTGATACTTTGTGGAATGTCAAATGACTCTGGACAGAAGAATCAAGGCAAGACTGTGATGGCATACTGTTAGCCATGCCAGATAAAAACCAATTGGCTGTTATGGTCCTTGCAAATTAAGGTGGAGACAAATGAATTATGCATATTAATAACATTATACCAAGTATCGAAACTTGCATCGATTTAATCTAATAATAATGCTACATTTGGCATAGTAGCTAAAATTGCAGTTAACATCTGATTAAGTTTACATGATCCAGTTATTCTCTAAGACCTATTTGATTTCAACAGAAGCCAAATTGTTGAGTTAAATGAATATGTAGTAGGTAACACCACTTTTCTTCTTTCAAGTCTTTAATGTTGTCATTAATCTTTGCAATTATGCAATATAGCTTCTAGTTTACTACCTTGGTAGGAAGAGAAGTTCCAGGTACTTCTACTTAGCCCTCTCTACCATTAACATCCTCATTCCTTGGGTTAGAGAGTCAATGTGAAGATTCTGCCAGTTGCCAAATATGTCTATTCCAACTGTAGATTCAAGAAAGGGAAATATCCACAGGGTGCATCCTAGACCAATTATGTCCACTGAGAGTTAGACTTAGGCTAAGACCCCATCTATCACCTGTCCACCATAAGTACCATTTTTGACTAGTGGGACACAGTGTCTATTAGGGTCCCCAGGAATTAACATCAATTCAGAACAAATACCTAATAATTGCAAAATGTCTGAGTATTTCTACTTCACAAATGAACATTCACTCCTGTAAATGGCCACATTCCCTTTTGGAAATACTTGGAGGAATATTTATGGCATGTACTTGAAGAAATGGTTCAGAGTCTTTTCTCAAGGAGACCTGGTCTCATTTCAATGCATAGTTTCTGGGGTTACAATTTTACTTAACTCTGGAAAGAGACCTAGAGTTCCCACCTTGGTGATGAAAGTCAAGTGTTTTTTTTTTTCTCTCTCTCTCTCTTTTTCAATCAGATATAGTAGGATTTTTCCTCTTACATATTTAGCAATAGTTGATGTCCTACTAGATCTTTGTCATATGAAAGATCTCTGTGGCCCAAATCAATCCAAGCCCTGATACTTCCCTGGTGCCCTTCATGATAGAGGCCCCCACTTTGTCCTTAGCAGGTAAGTGCAGTCATTTGGCCTCTTTTTCTACACGAGTCTTGCATCTTCATTCAAATAAGGAAACACGTCATAATGGTGGCATCCCCTACATTCATGACTGATCTGTAAATGACAGGAACCACAATTTTTCAAGGGTAAAGGTGCTCCCCTTAGTAATGCATTTGTCAGTGTCTTAGTGAAGGAATTATACTCCCAGCCTCCTCATGGAACATAGCTGGGAAATGGTGTGCAGATTACACATAATTGAGTTCAGTCACAATATCTCCCCAACCATACAGGGAAACTATGTCATTTTATCCTCATTAAATGTAGCCCAGGAGTCAGCAAACTTTTTCTGAAGGGTCACAGAGTAAATCTCTCAGGCTTACAGGCCACATGATCTCTGTCACAATTACTCAACTCTTGTTGTAGCATGAAAGCAGTCATAGACAATACTCAAATGATGAAGTATGCCTGTATTCATGTTCCAATAAAACTTTATTTATGAAATCAGGGAGCTTGCCCACAGTCTGAAGTTTATCAACCCCTAATATAGGCCACTATTGAGACCAAGTTTCAGTCAACCAACCAAGTAGGCTTTTAAAGCCCCCTCTAAATGCATGAGCAAGCACGTTATCTGGAATATCTAGTAATATCAAAGAACTTGACCCTGTCTATTCTTATATTCTATCCTCCTTAATCTAACGCCCATAAAATCCACTTCTTGTCCCTCTGGTTTCTGCCAATATTTATTTGCACAATTTCAATCCTTTTTGGTGTAAGTTATTCCTGCCTGGACATAGAGAGATATGGCTACAGCTATGAGTATAGTGGCAACAAAGGGTAGTTGTGGTGGGTTTTGAAGAGATTGATTGCCCACCATTAAGGCATTAACACTGGGTAAGGTTATAATAAGGTTTATCAAGGAAAGGGAGGCTAGTCTCCTAAGACACTGAAAGGCCAACTAATCTCAATGTCAAGGGAAACTCAGAAAAATTTGGAAGTCCAGTGTTACTGGTTTCATCAGGGTCCAACGAGATGTTCTCATTTCAAGTTTTAGTATTCTAACCTTTCCCAATAAGTGTCCTTTTACATGAGAAACTTGCAAAGACTCTGAACGCAACTGTCATTATAATTCAGCAACTTGCACAACAAATTTTGTTTCAGATTTTAGTAATATCAGCCCTTTCGCTATAAGAAGTAAGAGCATATTTTAGGGCTACCTTGAAAGCTCCTTGATTCCCAATCTGTGACTTCAGCTGATAGTCAAAGGACCAGAACTTGTCATTTTCTTTCTGTGGTTGCTTGAGCACATTTAGAGGAATCCATCCCACACCACAGTCTCTAGAGTCCTTGTGACTGCCACAGCAATCAAGTGCAGTGGCCACTAAAGCTCCCAAGGCATGTCCTCAGTGGGCGTTTCATCACATTCAGCCACAGGTGACAGCTCTGTCAATCATGATGCCATTGCATGTCATGGATTAGCATCTCACTTCCTATTGCAAAAATAAAAAACAGCACTACACTCAAGGTTAAAAACACAACCAAACCAGTCCCCAAATCCCAGCTTTGTGTCTATCTTCCTAGACAACTACTAACAGCAATTCTGTATCAGTCAGGGTCCAGTCAGAAAATAGAAACCAGAGGGTTATTTGAACAGAGAAAGTTTAACATAAGGGATTCTTATCTATAACAGTTGCAGTTAACCTATGAAGGTGTAAAAAATACTTGAAAGGATTCCCTAAGATTGATGGAGAACGTTTAAAAAAGAAACAAACATGGAAGGAAGGGTCTCTTCCCCAAGGATGGACTTCCTTCATTGGGAAGGTGGGGTTTGCACTCTGCTGGGTGGCCAGGAGGTTCCTTAAGTCACCCCACATTGGAACTAGTCCACAGATACCGGGCTGAGGCTGATGAGCAGGGAACCATGGCTGAACATGGCAGAAAAAAAAATACTCCTCTCAGATACAGGTAGACTGACACAGGTGAGCAGAGACCCACAGAAGGAACTGGAAAGCAAGAAATGCACCTCTGGGGTGCATGTGGGCCACAGTTGGCAGGCAGTTACCCACACTATGACTGGTAAACTGGGAACCCGTCATGGTGCAGGCAAGGCTGGGGAGTTAACCCTAAGTGCCCGTAAGAATCACTGGGGATCTGCCACAGGGGTACCACTGAAGATTAATAGAATATGCTCCACAGGGATGCCACCGAAACTTGATGGGGCTGCGAACCAGTGGCTGTCCCCCAAATGCCATGCTCCAAGTGTACACCAGAATCCAGAATCCAGAAGAGAAGCCCTCCTCCTGACATGTTCCTGCAGCGCCCTCTACTGAAGGAGCTAAATATCGCCCAAAGTGGCAAGGTGGACACATTTACAGGGTCCCTCTCCATTATCACAGAGCAAGCAATGAAAGGTGGATGCGAAACTATAAAACAATAAATCGTTATTTGCACAACAGCATGAATTATTATGATAGTAACAAACGTTCTACATTTTATCAAATCACCTGTACATTTTTTATTACCTTATTTAATTCCTCCAATTATTAACTTCATTTAAAGGATGGGGAAATTGAGGGTCAAAGGTGTTTACTAATTCAGAGTCCCACAGCTGGTAAACACAGGATTCGAATGAGATTTTTGTATGTAACATGAATTTTTTCTACCGAACTCACCACCTTCCACTGGGGGGACTAGAAGGAATAGAGAATACGTTGATTTTCCATAGACAAATATTAAACACCCGCTCCAAGCCAGGCACCAAGTCAGGTATTGAGAAGCAGAGTAGATAAAAGAGACACGGTCTCTGCTCTCCTGGAGCTTACAGTCTGGAGCAGGATCAGCAAACTTTATCTTCAAATAGGCGGGCAGATCACCTGAGGTAAGGAGTTTAAGACAAGCCAGGAGTAACTTGAGACATGGCCACACCCTGTCTTTAACAAAAAATACAAAAATTAGCCAGGTGTGGTGGCATTCACCTGTAATCCCAGCTACTGGGGAGGCTGAGCAGGAAAATCGCTTGAACTTGGGAGGCGGAGGTTGCATTGAGCCGAGATGCACTCCAGTCTGGGCAACAGAGTGAGACTCTGTCTCAAAAAAAAAAAAAAAAAAAAGGAGATAGAAATGAATATTAATATTTTAGGGCTCATGAAGCAAAGAATCAAAACTGAGGATATGACATAGGTGCTTATATAGATATTTGAAATATAACTATTTAAGATGTAAAAACTATTCTTAACCATTGGCAACTTGGTCTCAACTAAGCAGTTTATTGCACTAATAGTTTGTTGATCGCCAGTCTAGACAAAGAGATAGATAATGAAATAAATACATATGCTAGTGCAAAATGTAGGAAAGGCACAAACAAAAGGAAATAATTCTATGAGAGAAGTAATGAGTAATTAATTGTGACTAAGAAAGGACATTTGAACCAAGACCTAAAGAGTGAGTTGTTAGCTGGGCAAAGATGGGGAGTTCTGGGCAGAAGCAACAGTTCCAAGGGAGGCAAGAGCTTGGTGCATTCAAGAAGGAATAAGAACACAACATCAACAACAATCACACACACACACACACGCACACACAAACACACACACACACACAAAGCACTGGAGCTGGAGTATGCAGCTCAAGGGAGAAGAACGTGGAACTAATGAGGAAGGTGGGGCGGTAACCCAGGGTCCGGTGTAGGGACCAGCCTGGAGGTAGCCGTGCCTGGGAACAATCAAAAGCAGAGGGGAAGGAGGAAGACCAGAGGGGAGCAAGCGAAGAGCAGAAGCCTGATTCAGCAGCGGGGACCTCACAACCTCCCAGTGGTGCGTGAAATGTCGTTATATGTGTCAGCCTTCAGGGGAGGGCCTGTCCCTTGTGCCCCCAACCCTCACTGGCAACATTCCTTTCAGGTCTGGACTTTGATGCATTCAAGGAGAATTCAGACCATCTTTCTCTTTCATAATTTAATCTGCTGTCCAGGTCAGACAGAAAGCACAGGAAAGCAGCCAACGGCCTCCCCTGTAGAAGTCGGGGCAACTCACGGTCCCGGAGAAGGACCTGGAAGCAGGAGTGAGAAGACTTGGGTCTCCGCTCTGGCTCACCCTGGATCTCACCTTTCACCTTCGCATCTGGGTTCTGATTTAATTGGTCACAGAGACAGAATCATGTCATGGTTAAGAGCACAGGCTCCAGAATCAAACACTTAGGTTCAAATCAAGCCTCCATTATCTTCCAACTCCATAATTTGCTCATGTAAATTATATCGCTCATGAATGTCCCTCATCTTGAGAATGAAATCGTTATTGTACCTAAACGGCAGGACTGCTGTGAGGAGCGGATGGGTTACACGAAGGATTAGAACATTCGGAAAGTAAGCGTTCCGTAAATGTTTGCTAGAATAGCTGTTTCTTCACTCAGTCCTTCAGTAATCACTGATATAGGCAGGGCAACAATTACTATCCCATTTTATGGGCCATGTACTCAAGGTGCAACAAGATAATGACCATTGTGTCACAGCTCATGGCAGAGCTAGTTCTCAAACTCACATCTTCCACACTCTAAGCCTCAAGCCCTCCAACACTCAAGTCCCAGCAGTGTCCTTGGGCAAGTCACTGCAGCTGTGTGGGCCTCAGTTTACCCAACAGTAAGATAATGGGGCTGAGAATGGACACGAGCTCCACATTCTCTTTCCATTTTAACCGTCCACATGCCTACAATCCACCCTGGAGACATGATCATTTTCAGACTAATTCTGGTTCTGGTGATGTGCTGTTCCTAGTTTGTCAGAGGGACACTAAGAGAGGAGGCCCCGCTCTCTTAGCACCAGCACTTTTCCAGGAAAGGTCTGTGTCAGCTGTCAGCCCTTGCTCTGTGTGCTGTAAGTTCCCTTGTCACATAAAATTCTCCTTCTGACACTGTTTCCCTTTAGAAAGAAAGTAAATCATAACTTTTCACTTAAGCATTTCTGCTTCTAGTCAGACCTGCTTTAGCCTGAAGTTGAAAAAGAGTATGTTTGGTTGGATCACATTTCAACTCAGTCTAATAGATATTTGCTTAAGGGGGAAAGGGGTTGAAGAAAAAAGGGAAATGTCAAAACGGAATAATAAAATGGTCTATAAACAGAAGCAGGTTTTCTGTGATATGTTACCCCGATAAACCCGATAATGGTTCCCAAATGCACTGTCCTGGGCTGATGCCAGGCTGGGCAGTGGGGGGCTCTAGGTTATTTTTAATTTTACTGTAGCCAAACCATGACCTCATCCTGATGGAATTCTCTCCCACCAAAGAGCTGTATCGAGTTATTTGTCGGCCGAAATTCATTTGAATGTGGATTCATCGGAAACATGTGTGGCCACAGAAGCAGCCGAGAGGGAAATGTGGGGGAGGCAAGAGTGGGATTTTCAAGGAAACCCTTCCTTTTGTTTGAATGAAACATGCCAGTCCTTGCAGGGCCTCAGGCTTTGATAATGTGGGTCTTGGGCCTGCTGTTCTCTGTGACCGCTCTGTGCCCTCAGCAGCCCCAGATCAGATCCTTGCTCTTCCCCCAGTACAGGAAATGCAGCTGTCCCCAGCACCGACCAGGGGAAGGCCCTGGGCAGCCACCCTGTTCTATTAGAACAGGCAGCTGACACAGACCTTTCCTGGAAAAGTGCTGGTACTTAGCTGGGCCTCGTCTCTTAGTGTCCCTGTGACAAACTAGGAACAGCACATCACCAGAACCAGAATTAGTCTGAAAATGGATGAGGGCAAGAGCCTCACCCAACACCCAGCAAACTCACAGACAGTACAGTATACTGGCATAAATAACAAGAGCAATTCCTACTCTATCAAGTGCCTACTGTGTGTATGGTGGAACTGCTTTGCATACATCAGCTCTGATCTTTACAACAAAGTAGGTGGTATGATCATTCTCCCTTTCACAGATTTAAAAACTGAGGCTCAAGATGTTAACTCAAGAGTACCTGGTTATTTAGCGGCTTAATCAAATTTCAAGGCCAAACCTGTTTTATATAAAACTTCTCCTCTAACCTCAATGCTTTTCCAAACAGAAGTCTTAAAGGGATTTAAAGAAAAATAAGATGCCTTTAGACTGGCAGGTCAAGGAAGGCTTCATACAGAAGTGGCATCTGAGCAAGGTATGAAGAACAGGCAGTAGTATTTGGACAAAGTGAGATATATTCCAGGCAGAATAAAGTCAAGAAGAGAGAGGAGGTATCAGGAAAATGTGAGTTGAATCCTGCAAGGAGTCAAGAGCCTGGTTTGACTCCCGAAGGAGAGGAGTAGGGCGTGAAATGGGAGATGCCTCATGAGTGTGCAGCATGGAGGGCATCTGAGTTTTAGGTGACTGGACAGGCTTGATCAGAAGGATCATGGGGAGTCACTGACAGACACTGAAAAGTAAAGTGCCGTGAACCATCCTCCAGCTTTAAATGAAGAAAAGATGGTGTGGGACATCCAGGGAGGGGAGAGGGAGAAGGAAGGGGCTGAATGGGGGCAGACCCACAGAGTGCAGAAGAAAGCTCTGGAGGACTTAGTGATTGATGATATGTGGGGAGAAAAGTCAGGGAAAGATCCAGAATGAATCCCAGGTCTCTGGTATGAGTGACTGGGTGGAGTGGAGGGTCACGCACTGAAACAGGAGTGAGCTGTGGGCAAAAGGAGCAGATCAAGCTTTTGAACATGTAGCTTGAGTTATGTTATTTCTGTTGCCTCAGCTGCCATGGGGATGGACGAAATCATGCTCCTCTTTGATTCCTGCAGGCTCCGAGCACAAGCCTCAGCATGTAGGATATGCTCAGGGAAAAGCACTGAATGATAGATTGGCACTATCACCCCATTCCCTGTGGCCTGATAGAACTGACCCACCAAGAGAGCTGGATTAGGCAAGACTCAACATCCAGATTGTACAGCAGCAAAAGCACCGTGTCAGTCAGCAGCTAAAACCACATTCTCAGTGCAGGCAGAACCAGAGGAGCTGTTTTCTGAAATTGTCACATGGCAGTGTTTTGAGTGGGAAGAGATCTGGCATCAGCAAAGGACCCTGCTTGTTGCCATCTTCCATGCAGAGATGGATCCATGCTACCAGCAAGCCATCATGGCCAAAGATTTCAAAGGACCAGGAAGAAAAGCTTGCTCAGAGAAGATGTGAGGTGGAAACAAGTTTTCAGTCAAGTTCTTTTCCCTGAACAAAGCAAGCTTGTAGGAAACTGATTATTCTATTTCCTTCTCAGAAGTGGAGACTCCAATGTCAGGGAGAATGGCTTCCTATGAGTACTGTAAGTTGTCTCTAGTGTCTTCTGTGATTTATGCACAGAAGGCTTGAAAAACAGGATTGAGTATCTCATCATGTCCTGGTTGGACAGAGGTCTCTCACTGCATGTGGCTCTCCCGTCTTCTGTGTCTAATGGCAGATGGCGTGTGGGTTGCTCATTGCATATGGTCTTCTTTCTGAGGGACCATGTTTGCCTGTAAAACCCTATGTAAACCAGAGAGCAAGAACAAGTCCCAATAAGGACACATCTGTTTTGAAATTTTTTGTTTTTAGGACTCTCGATTACTGAGAAGATGTGCTCCGTTTTGAACTTGGGTGTCTCTATTTCGGAAAAGACACAATTACAAGCCTGTGACATGAAGTTTTCCAGATGTTAGCTAGGTAAGGAAAGTAATATGGTGAACCTCCAGATATCCATCACTCAATTTCAACACCTTCCAGTATTTGCCCATTCTTGCTTCATCTATAACTCTCCACAGACTTTCACTTGCTATGATTCTCCCTGAATGGTGAATTGATTGTGCCAGGGAGCAAGGTACAGTAGAGTCTCAGTAGAATCACAGGGGGCTCCGCTGCTGCTAGGTTAGTGGACCTTGACGGCAAATGTCATGTTTATCTTTGTACCCCTGGGCTTACACAGGACCTAATATGCAGTTGACACTCAAAGAATGACATGACTGCTCCGCACTAGGTGTGTGATTTTGGAAACATCCTTTAATCTCTTCAGCCCTGGAGTTCTCATTTGAAAAGTATAAACAAGAAATCTGCCTGACTGAACAGTGCTGAGCATTAAATCAGACCATGTATGGAAACTGTTTAGCACCATGCTGAGTGGTAGTAAGCTCAGTCATGCTATTCCCTCTTCTTTCTCCATTACTCTTTGGCTGTTAAAGCCTAGGCCTTCTTAAGACATAGGAATTCAAATGAGTAGGTAGAAAGGAAGAGAAAAAGAAAGGCAGGGTTAAAGTGATGAGGAATAAAGAAGGTGGAGACAAAAGAAGAAAAGCAGAGAACAATGTGGGTTTAATAGAAGGGGAACAAGAGAGAAGGCTCTTCTAGGTATCCTGAAATCCAGCTTCATGACATATCCATGGAAGAATGTGGCATGTCTGAAAACATCTCTCTTGAGTCCCTTACGTCCTCTGTTAAAAGAAAGCCAAAGGCTTGGCACTGTTTGTCCCCCAGGCAATGCCCCTTTCTCCCCTCACTGTCACCCCAGCCATCTGTGGTCCTTGTGTGCTTTTCTCAATTGTCCCTTCAGAACTTGCTCCCTAAAGAGCATCGAAAGAAAGCTCCACATGGGATTACGAAGGATGGTGGGCTCTAAGGTGCCCAGGTGGGGGAAAGAGCATGCATTCCCTTCCTTCTGGTCTGTGTGAGGTCCTGCGTGTAGACCATCAGAGCATGGGGTGATGAAAACTATGGCAGAGTTCAGGTTGCTGAGAGGTCGCTGCAGAGGGATCAAAGTGGTTGATATACTCATGGTCAGAGAAAGCTTCTCTAGGACAATGGGGGATGTTAAGCTGTGTCTTGAGTGGACAGCAAATGTTTACCCAGTAGAGAAAGCATTTCAGAAGAGGTAAAAGTCCTATATTTGATTAGCCCAAAGGTTAGGCTGATTTTTTTTTTATTTACATGCACATATTCTCATTGACAGATAAGTATAGCATTGCCCCAATATCATGGACCTCAAATTTCTTTTTACTGTCCACCCTAACTTTGGATAGCCCAAGATTGTTTCCCCCACAGTGGAGACTAATCAACTGAGCTTTAGATTCTTTCCCATTGCCTTACTAGACTACAACTTCTCAAGCTCCAGATCACTAGCTGCCTGTGACTAGCTGTTGGGAACCCCTCTGTGAGCCAACCCCTGGATCTAGAACCTTCACCTGGCACTCTTTGCCTTGGGTAGAATTACCTGTGACCTTGCCACTCATTCCTCTAGCTTTCAAGTTCCTCCACGGTGAGAATCATTAATCTCTGTATCCCCTGCCACCAACACAGGCTCTAGTAAAATGTTGGTGTAAACAAATGTTTCTTGAATTTAAAGTAACTGAACCTTAACCCAAGGATAAAAAGTGAAAACGTCAACAGTCACCAGATGGTCTGCATTCTTCTGGCAAACACTGCCATGTGAAGAACACCCAAATATGTAAGCTGGCTTTTGCATATTTCATCCAGATGTTCGGCTTCAGGTAGAAGCAGACGAGGAAATCCTTAACGAACAGACTAGTGTTTCTTAACATGTCTAACCTCCAGACCTCCCTGTTGTCTCCTGTACTAACACTGCAGCTCACTCAACATTCTTAAACGGGCTGCAAAATAAAGTGCCTCGTGTTAGAACCGCAAGCAACGAGAGAAGTGGAGGGAGAGCAGAGGTACCTCCAAAGCCCTGTGGCATGAGTACTCCAGCTGTTGTGTTGGGATCAGGAGGCTGTGTAGTTGGAATAAGGTGGGCAGAGGGCAGGAAAGTGGAGAGCTAGGAGTGGGGTCTGGGCCATGGCAGAGCCGGCAGTGCCTTACTAGATTGGGACTCTGAGTGCCCTGAGTGAAATGGTGAGACACTGTAGTTTTGAACAGAGGAATGACGTGGTATAAATTACCTTTTCAAAAGAACATGCTGACTTATTTAAATGAGACTAGCCTGTGAGGTGGGGCAGGGGAAAAGAAGGAAAGTGGGGAGAGCACTTAGGAAGCTACCATGGTCATCCAGGTAAGAAGTGATGGCAACTTGGACTGGGGAGGTCATGGCAGGAGTGGTGAGGAATGGCTGAATTCTGGATGAATTTTGCCTTCTATTTCCCAGTTGTCTGTGCTCTGCCTCCAGACAAATGCCCATCCAAGAATGCTGCTTCATACTAGAAACCACACAGTAGGGCAATAACATGCTTTTATTTTCAGTAAGTGAACAAACAAACAGATACACCCGATCCCAATATGATCTAGATGCTGGTTCTCAGAGACATACTCCAAGATATCTCACTTTGGCTTTATCCTGCCTCTTTGAAGGACCCAGAAGCTGAAGGAACAGAAACTGTGAATTATGCCTCCAACTGTGGTGTGGGACAAGAAGAACTGTTGCCAGAAAAAATATATATACATATAAAGAGAACTGGTTGAATTTATTTTTTGATGCTTTTCTCACTTTGTGCCAGAAACATAAGCAGAGAGAATAAAAGTGGGAATTTTGATCCCCTGAATGTAATTTAACAGAGAAGCCAATACCTGTAGGGAATGCGGGTGACAATGAGGGACAAAGAAGGCTGGCTGATAGGGATGGAAACCAACAGAGGGAGGAACATTATCGGGAGGAAATGACCAGATGCAGGTCCTCACAGTTAAGGAGGATGAAGGGTCTGGTCTCAGAAAGACCATTCAGATGAGCTTGCACATCCTGGGCTCCTCAGGGCGGTCTTCTCGGCTTCCCACACTCTGATGCAATGTCAAGCACTGTCTCCTCACCTGGCCAACTTCCAGTGTGCAGAGGCAATTTATTGTGTGCAGGGCACAAGTGGTTCCATCCACACTCCAATTCAAACCATGCAGCACCCCAGTGAGGCAGGTTACTTCATCTTACAAAGAAAATAGAGGCCCCAAGTTTGGAAGGGACATAGGAAGAATCACGTAGCAAGTTAAAGAGACCCAGTCTGTGAGTCACATTTGAGCCTCCTCTCTTCAGAATTGTCTGGGCTTCCCAGCAGGGCCAGCAGACTATCTCTGTGAGCAGTGTGAAGGAATTTGGATGGGCTGGGGTGAGCAGGATGTCATGAGTAGTCCAAGCACTGAAACTCTTAGCCATGGGAGTAGCAATGCCTAACAGTCATTCCTCCAGACAGTCCCATAGCAAGAAGCCAGAGTGCTTGTCCTCTCGCTTCCCTTTTTGGAGAATATGAGCCAGATCCATTTAAATGAGCCATTCTGATGACTGCAAAACTCCTTCTAGAACAATGGCACCTAACCTTGGCTGCACATCAGAATCACCTAGGCAGCTTGAATAAATACTGATACCTCTTTTATCCTGAGTTTTTCATTTAATTTCTCCAGGGCATTCTAGTGGAGAGTTAAGGTGAAAATAACAGTACGTTAGAAAGTCTTCTTCCAGCGTCTATACACGTTGTTTATGCAAGAATTAGGATAGCTAAAATATTTAATTACGCATTTATTCAGCAATATGTAAGCTATTATAAATACTATTGCAATTTTAACATCCAAAAATATAACATTTTCCTCCTCTGTTTTGGATTCTCTTGATAGCATAAATTTCCAAGAAGAGAATTAGCTTATTGAATTAGCAGAATTAGCTGATTGAAACGTATGAACGATTTTAAAGTTCCTGATGCAAATTGACAAATGATCCTCAAAAACTGTTCACCAATTTGTGTTCCCTTAATTTTTAAAAAATAGGAATGCTCACGTCCAGCTTCCCCATCACCAGTCGTGGAATGGGCTTTCTTAGGAGGTAGGGAACTTCTCATTATTGGGGATGTTCAAGTGTATCTAAAGGGCAATTTGCTGAATGTGAACTGTATGCAGCCACTCCTCGAGTTTGGGTGGGAAATGTAGGGCACACAGAAAGCTTGACTGCAAGATCCCGCCCCTGGTCCTGGCTATTTACTATTTCAGGGAGAGCCTGAATCCACAAGGCTGTTTTCAGGCAACTGACGGGCCAGTCTAGGGTGGAAAGGCAAGTTTACTATGGAAAATGCTCAGGAGAGGCTGGGATCCATCAGTGTTCAGGAAATACTGCTGGAGTCAACGTGTGTGAGAATGACTGAGAGCAAGGCAATGAAGGTGACAAAATGGAAAGGAAGATTGTGAGCTTCCTAAAAGGCTTCCCTGGGCTTACATTATCTTTCAGCAAAGAGGCTCATCCAATATTTCAGGTGGTTTTACCATTGGGTGTGACTGACACACATTTGGAGTGGAGGAAACAATTTGAAATAATTCTAAAATGTGTTGTGCATCTCTCCAAAACAGGCAGCATGGGCTAATAGAAAAATCAGGGTATACAGAGTCAGACAGGCCTGGGTTTGAAGGCTCTCCCAGACAGATCCCCTGGACTGTGTACAAGATGCCTGACTTATCTGAGCCCCAGTAAAATGATGGTAATAATGTTTTCTCCATGTTCTTGGGATAACTAACATGCTAATTTGTATGTGAAGCACCTAGAAAGAGACTTGGCACATAGTTTGTAACCAATAAGAGGGATCCGTTATTGCATTATTGATTAGAACATACTTACATCCTTCACTTTACACACAGGTAATTAAATGGTGAGAATGATGGCATTCATGATCATTATAATAACAGTTACAAAAGCAACCTCCTATTGGGGACCTAGTATGTGCTAGACATTGTCAATTGTGTAAATACAACCTCTTCTATTTATCTGGTACTTTAATAATTGTCTAAGAAGTTTTATCTTTGTCAAAAAAAAGAACTAAATAAATCTTATAAAGTCAGTAGAGACTATATTGTAAATGAAGAATCAAGTGGTTCTGATGATTTGTCTAAGGGAATAGGGAAAATATGTTAAACATTTTTGGTAAGTAAATTGAACCCTACTCTGCAATCTCTAGGTCCTGTTATTTTAAATATTGTAAAAAAAAAAATTTTGTAATGTAATTAAGATAAACCTTCAATTTTATCTTATATATCTTATAAAATTTATAATATACAATTATATATTATGTTAAGAAAATAAAGCTTGTCTACTGCTGTTTTAATTCCATCTTCATGATTTTTAGAATAAGATCTGATGTCAAAGATACTGTTGGTGCTCCCAGCATCTCTGGTTTTTGGGGCTTTCCCCCTTTGCTCCAGGAAGCTTCATTATTGACTCCAGATTCCAGCAAATCCCCAGAGCTCAGGCATTTTACGTGTCTGTGGTAGGGAGAGACAAAGAGCCTGTTTCCCAGGCCAGGTTCTGTTTACACTTCCTTGATCAGGGATAATGATTTATTTACAGGAGACATTCTGTCTTCATTAAACTCACTTCTGGACAATCAATGAAGGGACTAAGATGACAAGACACATGTGTGTTTGAAGTTCACACATCCTGCCTTGCTCAAGCAGGACCAAGGCTCAGCCAAGACTTTCTTGTACTGATATCTAGGATCAGGAAGAAAGGATGACCCTTCCCAAAGGAACATAAATAGAGTCTCAACAAATGACTTTGCTAATTATTCTTCTCTGATTCCTGTAACTCAGCGTAGGGCAGATCCTGCCTAGTATATTCCACATACAGTACAGTCTGCCTTCCATTCCTATTTTAAAAATCATACTTTCAGGAGTTCAATAAATTAAAAGCATTTCTGTAATTAAATTAGGTGCTTATCTTTGCAAGCTCTATACAGAGAAGCAGCCACCAACATTAATTGGCTGATATGCCTTATAAACTGCAAGGCTCATGCTTTAATTTGAGATTAAATCAGAATAAAAGAATTTACACTAATCTTTCCTTCAAAACGTGGGATATTTTTAACTAGCTAGGCATAATACTTTGTAAAACTTCTTATTTATGAAGATACTTTACAGTGCGAGGTTAAAAAAATAAGCACAATGTAGTTCCTTTGTTATTAATCACTGGTTTGCAATCACTTGTTTGTCTCATCCTAGTTTTCTTCTCCAAGCTAAAATATAGTTCTTCCTTCTAATTTAGCCCTCCTTATCACCTATGTTATTTATCACATCCATTCTCATGAGTGTGTAGTGGTGTCTCATCATGGTTTTAATCTGCATTTGTCAAATGGTGAATGATGCTGAGTATATTTTCCTGTGTTTATTCACCATTCATCATATCCTCTTTGATGACAAGTCTATTCATGTCTTTTGCACTTTTTGAGTTATATTATTTGTCTTATATTATTAAATTGTTAAAGTTCTTTGTAAATTCTGTATAAGTCTTTTATTTGATACATATTTTGCAAAAATTTTCTCCCAGTATGTTGCTTTTTTTTTCACTTTCTTAGTATGTTTTTTTGAAGTGCAAAAGTGTTTCATTTTGATTGGGTTAATTTCAGTTTTTTTTTTTCCTTCTATGAACTGTGCTTTTGGTATAATATCTAAGAAATCTCTGCAGAACTCAAGGTCTCAAACATTTTCTTTTATGTTTTCTTCTAAAAGCTTTTATTGCTTTAGCTCTTACCTTTAATTCTAATAACAGTTACATTTATGATACATTTAGAGTTAAGTTTTGTGCATGGTTTAAGATGAAGGTCTGAGCTCATCTTTTTTAAAATTTTTGTTCATTTTTATTTTTTATTTCAATAGGTTTTGGGAAAACAGGTGGTGTTCTGATACATGCATAAGTTCTTTAGAGATTATTTCTGATACTTTGGTGCACTCCTCACCTGAGCAGTCTACACTATACCTAATGCATAGTCTTATCCCTCACCCCCTCCCACCCTTTCCCCCAAGCCGCCAAAGTCCATTGTATCATACTTAAGCCTTTGCGACCTGGTAGCTTAGCTCCCACTTATGAGTGTGAGAACATATGATGTTTGGTTTTCTATTCCTGAATTATTTCCTCAGATGATGAGGCTTTACTACTTGAACCCTAAGATTATACTTAGGTCTGACATCCTGTTTCAACTGCATAGCAGGTGAACAGATTGATGCATTAAGAATAGGGAGGATCTTTTCCATGACATGTAGATAGCAGGAAGTATTTAAAGCAATTGCATTGGTCAGTAATAACCTGGGGACAAAAGAAAAGCAATTCCATTGACCTTGTGCCCAGCTTGAAAACTCTGCTGAAGCAGCTCTCTGAGGTCTTTCCTCTTCGTGAACAGATTGAATCCTTGTATTAATGAAGGTGTGAAAAATGCATTTATTGTTTTTTTTTTTTTTAAAAAAAGGTGTTTCTGAGTGACAGATGAGCATCTCGTGGGTATTCTCCACTCCACCTAGGCATCACATGAAGGTTGCTCACAGTCTAGAGGACCTCAGAGGTCAATGGCTACAGCTGCAGCCATGACAAGGTGGCAGCCTTTATTTCTGAGAACCATCTTAAGTTTGGACCCACACGTTTTCCTACTGTGAACTGAAAGCAACACTGTGGTTTGAAGAATTGTGGCTAAGACTATGTGAGTGGTAAATTGGAGTTAGGGTTTTAATTGAAGTCTTTATGACACCAAATGTGAGTCCTTTTTCCCTTGCCATAATTTAGCATGAAAAGGCAAGTGGGTTTGAGGTGTGGGGCAAGCTGGGTTCTTGCTGAGCCAGTGCCCAGAGGTCTAAGCTCCTTTGAAGTAGTACCCAGATGTCATTGGTTTTTTTTCCCGGAAAGAAAGAATTGGAAAGCAGCCTCACCTGCAAGTTTGAAAATCTTAGCACTTCACTCCTGGCCAGAAAAATCACTGGGAATACACAACTCCCTGTTAAGAAATCTGGACCATAATGCTGGCTCCACTCCCAACCAAGTGACCCTGACTAAGACATTTCAACTACCTGGGCTCCAGTCTCCTTATTTACAAATTTGTGAAGTCAATTTGTGGTCTACCTACTTCTTGGTGCTAACATGTTTAAAAGACAATATCTGGAGAAGGCAATACTTAATCAAAGAGGCTCTGTGATGCATATAATCTCTTTTTTCTAATCCTAGTTCCGACAACATTTCTGGCTGGCCATGGAAAATCATCCTCTCTTCCTGGACCTCTCTTTAACTATATATAATATATGTAGTTATATTATAATATATATAATATATTATAATATAATATATATAACTATATATAATATATTATAATATAATATAATATATATAACTATATATAATATATATATAACTATAATGGAAAGGGTGATCTAAATGCCTTCTGGAGTTCATCTAGCTCTGAAAATTGATGACCCTTGGCCTCTCCTGGGTCCTGGCTTTTTGGCAAGGCCCAGCACATTTTGCCAATTCATCGCACAGGGATGTGGCTGTCTTCCGAAGAAGAGATGAGAGATGAGACAAGTTTTCCCATTGAATCTGTCAGTGCAGAGAAGACCAGGGTCTAATTGCCTTCACTGGAGAACCTGTGGCACTGGCCCAGGTCTGACAAAGGGCACCATGTGGGTATACCTAACCAGGCAGTGTGATGTCATGCCCACCAGAGACCACAGACTTAGCTTGGGGATCAGGGAGCAAAAACAGACCCATTGGCTCTAACACACTTTTACCAGAGTTCGGGCATTTGGGGTTGGGGGAAGAGGAGAGGGGCGATGGTGATATGGCAGGGAAGGGAGCTGTCCTTTAAGTAGTACTGGAAGTAAAAATGCCGTATCTCCCACAGGTTGCAAGTATGGCTCATGCTTGAAACAGAGAAATACCCCCACCAGAAGGAAGAATAATGGGAAAAACAGATTTTAGAGTGAGGCAGAGCTGGACTGGAATCCCAGTTCTTTCACCCTCTGGTGGTTGTATGACCTTGTGTAAGGCTCTTAGCCTGGCCGCTGGCAGCTTCCCTCTCTATGGTGACAGAGTATCTGGGAAAGCAAGCTTCACTCTTTGTTTATTTATTTTAGTGAGAGGAATGACAGGTTTTCTCTATCTAGATGGCCCAGGGATCTTCTCTGCTAGGTTGACCAACTGGCTTCCCTTGGTTAGGTAAAACACTAGGGAAGTTGCCACTGATTGCTCTCTAAGAAGGAAGTGTGGGATTTTTTTTTCTGGCCTATCAAAGCTGGCCCTTCCTGACACTTTGGTCAGAGGAGTTGATTATTTTAAAAAAAGAACAGACAGTAGGTACATTTTCACAAGGACCAAACAACCTTCTGGAAAGAAAAGCTCCTAACTCCAGTAACAGTAAACCTCAGAAGAGGACTGAAGAGCCTTTCCAGAAAGGATTCTGATAAGAAAGCCTTCTTAAAGGAAAGGCTCCTCACTCGTATTCTGAGGTTTACTGTTACTAGATCCTCTCTGAGGAAATGAGACAGCCCTTACTATCAGGAGGGCAGAGGATCTTAGTGGTCCAGGCAGAAGGCCAGGTGCACTGTGAGGGAAAGGTGGGGTCTTGTAGCACTTGTGGCTGAAGATGGATGGACTGCACCCCAGCAGACTCAGCATTGGTGGCCCAGGAGACAGCATTTAGCTCAATGACTGAATGTATCAGTAGAAACTGCAAAAGCTTTAAGTTTGGGAGCACTGTGATCATGGAGGACCAGGGTAATAAGAGCACCACGCAGTGGACTCGTCAGTCTCTCCAGGGCCAGTTTTCCATGGAAATCCACTATGGTGCTGACCAGACTCCAGCTCTCTCTCCATCTGGCATTTGGAAGCAGAACTAATAGTCCCTTTGTCCTCAGCAAGACCTAAAGGTTTTTGAGAGGTTGTTGGACAACTGGACGTAGGACAGGGGTTGATTTTGAGAAAGAAAAAACTTCCTTCTAAGTGGGCAAATGGACTTTGGATGATTAACTGGAAATATTAGACATGTTTTCACATATTCCCAAGCTGGTGAAATAGTTCCTACCAGTCCCATGCATAATAGGATTCATGCAATCTGCCTATACAGATGTGTTGGGATAGTTTGTCAGTGTATCATCTGGGTCTGGTGGAACACCTGGCACATAGTATGTCGTCAGCCAATGTTTGTGGCCTTAAGCTCCTGAAGTGACATAGATGGAAGGAAGGCTTGATGCCCCATGAAACACTGCTATCACTTCAAAAGTGTTTCTAGGAAACTCTCTCTTTGTTGAGATAGGAGTATGTTGGGGTAGGAGTAGGGTTTGCAATACAGAGAGTGGACAGAACTATCTGAGATCTCAAGAGGCTTACAGTTCCTGAGGAACAAGTCTAATCCCTAGGAAGCGGTTCTAGGATGAACAAATGGATGCGGACTCTGTTAGTTACTGTTGGATTGTAAGAGATGAAGTTCCTTTGTTTACCTGAAGTGACGGGGATTATTCAGAGCTGATGACAGTCACAGAAAGGTGTACCCATGACTGGCCCAGCATTTCCCAAGGAGGCCTGAATTACACAGCTCATCAAAATCACCTGGCTTTGCAAGAAAGGGATGCAAAAATGTTCCCACAGGTCTTGGCAGCCACAGGTTGACTATCAGGATATCTTTGAGAGAAAGGCACACAAGGATGCTAGGGATGCCAGGAGCAGCCGGGCAGCCTTCGGGAGACGACGGACGCAGGGCAGCTTTGGGGAGGAGGTTATCCGTCATGCCATGTGGCAGCAGGGCTTCTTCATCCATCTGTTTCTGTTGCTCCTTTTGCTAAAACCCAACCACTCTACCCTCTCCCCACATATCCCTTCTTTGCCCTGTACTTCTGCCTACTCATTCACATGTGAGGCCCCTGTGATTTAGAGATAGCCTTTGAGTTTCTCTGGGTCTTCTCTTTTCCAGAACACACCGTCCCACTTTCTTCTTCTTCAGGGCTGCACCCTCCACTGGAGCTCAGTAAACCTTGTGCTTCAGACCATCCGGGATCTCCTGAGGGAACCCCCCCAGCCCAGGAGAGGGAGCCCTGAGCACATTTCACCCAGGATTGCAACTCTGAGAAAGTGCCCAAGTCTCTTTGTGCCTCAATTTTCTCAGCTGTAAAATGGAGATAATAACATGGGCTGCAAGCCTCAAAGCCAGGGTCTAAGGGAAATTTGCCTCTGCCTGGGGGTTCTGGAGCTCTGCGCTTGTAAGGGTGATAATTGTACAGGTTTATGGAGCTAACTCTGTCTTCAGAGGCCCTTTGCTCTTGATCTTCACTGTGGCTCACATCCTCTGAAACCTTTTCAAGGTTGAGACCTGCCTCCCTGAGAGCCAAGAGGAAGGAAAGCCTTGGGATGATCCCTAAGGTGAAGTGAGTGACACAGCTGAGTTTCAAAGCGGTCCCATGACTTGATCATACAGAAAGTAGCTAGCAGAGGACAAGGAGCAGGACAAGCTGTCCCACTGCATGTGGCATATCAGGATAAATTGCCCTCTCCCAGGCCGCACAGCCAAGGGGTTACATGCACAGATTAGGAGCTCAGATGCACCTGGTTTTGATTCTTGGTTCTGTCCCCAGAACTATATCCGTTGGGACAAGTTACTTAACCCCCTTAGAGCCTCAGTTTCCCTCCTTGCCTATTAGCGACTGTGGAGACCATCAATCCCCTTCATTAAGGGATTAAGACTGTACAAGTGAGGACACCTGACAGGAGTGGACCCGGTTGTCGCCTCCACGCTAATCCTGGAAACCAAGGCCAGAGTTTGGAAACATTTGTCCAGGGCCAGGCAGCGACCCACGGATGCCAGCAGAGCGCCCTTCCTGCTGTCGTAGAGCCCCTAGATGGTGCTGGTGCACCGGGCAGCGCCGCCACGCGCCCCGCCCGCCCATGCCCGCTCCCAGGCGGCCGCAGACGCCGCAGCGGCGGGGCAGGGACAAAGGAAGGAGTGGCGGCAGGGGGGCTACCCTGCGGTCCCGTGGGACCCCTGCAATGTAGACCCTCGCTGCTCAGCCCAGGGAGCCCCCGGGCCGGGCGGGAGCGGGCGGGCCTTGGGGGCGGGGAGTGCGGGCCGCCCGGCACCACCCACCCCGCCCGCCACCGCTGCAGGGAGCAGGTGGGCTGAGCGCGCCCGGCTTGCAGGGCTCTGGGATCCAGGTTGTTGAGCCTTCCTTCGTGCCAGGCCTCGCAGCGGGGGGATCTTGGAAAGTCCCTTCGTGTCAGTTGCTAACCCAGGTTCCTGTGGCTTTCACCTTTTGCATCATTGACCTTGAGATTCTGGGCTGCAAGGGACAAGCCCAGCGCCTGGGGGAAGAAGCAACTGTGGCGAGCCGCGGAGTCCCTCCGCCGCCCACAGCGTCAGTCTCCCCACCTGCAAAGTGGGCATGATGATGCCTGCCCCGCCTTGTTGACTTCCTCACTTAGCAAACGGTTCCCGCGCTCCTGGTCGTGCCCAGCAGCGGCACCGGGCTCTGGGACATCCCTGAAGAATGAGAAGGGGGCCCAGTGGACCTGCCAGACAGACAGGAGCTTCAGAGGCACGTGCCCAGATAGAGAGGCTGGTGAGAGGAGAAACTCCAGGGAGGATAAAGAAAGCTTGGGGAAATGCCCTGAGAACTACACCGCTGCTGTGAGAATTGTTATTCCGACAAGTTAGGGCGAGTGATTTTAAAGCACTTTTTCACCATTGTTCTGAGACTGAGTCTACAGGGTGGGTGTTCCCAGCTCTCACTCCACATTGCTCCTCTCAGGTAAACAGGATTGGATGCTGATTAAAGGAAAGCTCGGAGCCAAACTGGATGTGAACCTTTGCTCTACCCCACTTGCTAACTAAGTGATGTTGGGCAGGTTAATTCAATTCTCCAAGCCTGGATTCCCCTATCTGTAAAAATGGAGGTTAAAAAAAGGCTATGTTGCTAGATTTTAGGGAGATTTGTAGTAATATGTATTGCTACATTATGTTTAGTCGCTAAGTGATGCAGCAGAGAGACTTGGGAATCAGGAAATATGGATCCTGGTTCCACCAATGTGACTACCTGGTAGAAGGGTCTGGGAGAAGCCTTTTCTCCTTAGCTTTTGGGTTACCCATCCATGCAAGCTAGACACATGAAGGGCATGAGGCCATCTGGAGACCAGTGTCCCCTCCAGCCCACTCCCACGGCCTATGTGCTTACAGACAGGCTGGAAAACCACTTTCTTCCATCCCATAAGGAGAAATAGTGTAATGGTGAAGGACATGTACTCTGGGGCGGGACGGCCTGCATAAATTCCAGCTGCACCATGTTCTAGGTGTGACCTTGGGCAAGTTACCGGTGCCTCAGTTTGCTCATCTGTAGGATGATGATAATAGTAGTAGTATAAAATTTGGCTCGAGTGGGCTAGGTGGTAGTAACAAGAAAATTCAAGCATGATTATCTCAACATAAAAGAAGTTTATGTCTTAAAATGGGCCAGGGTAGTTTTAGATGAGCAGGGGATTCTGTTCCCGTAATTCAGGGGACTCAGGCTGGCAGTTGTTCTGTCAGCTGTAACACTTGATTTCTGAAGAGGTCCTGATGGAGAGGAGTATGGAGGGGAGCTCATGGGAGCTCTAAGGCCTGCCACTTCAGGGAGGCACCTGTACCTTCCACTCCCATTCCATTGGCCAGCACCAAGTCACATGACACCCTCCCTCAACCCAGGGCTAGGCTGGGACAGGGAGCCTTGGCTGTGAGCCCAGGAAGAAGATGCCAATGGACTACAAAAACCAGGCAACAGCCTTTGTCACAGTGACCTATGTTAGAGGGTTATTTTGAGGATAACATTACAGTTTAATATTTGTAAAGTACTTAGAACAGTGCCTGCCACATGTTGACACTACATAAATATTTGCTATTATTATTTTCATTGCTATTCTTGTCCCTTAAGAATTCACTGAATATATAAACTGGGAAGCCACCTAGAATTCCAGCCAGCACTGCAGAACATTGTTTGGGCAGCCTCAGAACACCCCCCTCCCCCTTGTCAATCTCAGCAAATTCAGGCCATGTGAGCTTCTCACTAATGCATTTGTTTCTGTACTGACAGGGAGGCGTGCTGGAAAATATATCTTTCTGGAGGCTCTTTATGTCATTCTGATGCTTGAGGAGAGCCTCTAGCTGTGCTGACTCTGGTCTTCACCTTTAAATGAACATACAGATCCTGGGCGATGGTTGCACACATCCATCGCCTCCTCCGCTCTTCAGGTACCAGCTCTCAGGTGCTACCTCTTGCACGGTGCTACAGGAGCAAAAAGACAGGATCACAGAGGTTCCTAAGGACAGCTAACAATTGGATCTGACAAATGTTGGTTATTAAAAGTTACTTAAGGCCCAGTGTGGTGGCTCATGCCTGTAATCCGAGCACTTTGGGAGGCTGAGGTAGGGGGATCACTTGAGATCAGGAGTTCGAGACCAGCCTGGTCAACATGGTAAAACCCCCATCTCTACGAAACCTACAAAAAATTAACTGGGCATGGTGGCGGGCACCTGAAATCTGAGATACTCAGGTGGCTGAGACAGGAGAATCGCTTGAACTCAGGAGACGGAGGTTGCAGTGAGCTGAGGTCACTGCACTTCAGTCTAGGAGAGAGAGCAAGATGCTGGGTCAAAAAACAAAACAAAAAAAGTCACTTACCACCTTTGCCCCTCAGTTTACTTATCTGTAAAATAAAGTTGAAAACAATAATGGCTGCAGAGAGCTATTTAAAGCTCCCTGCAGGAGACATGAAGTGAAAGTTAATATATATGAAGCCCCAAGCACCCTGTTAGGCCTAGAGCACGCTCTTAATACTTAGAGGCAACTTTTGCTCCATCAGTCTTAAACTTTGACTCATTCTTGCCTCTGCATCTATGGAGTGCTTAATGTGCACCACACAGAGGTAAAATAGGTTGGTGTAAGTGGGCTGCCAGGATCCTAGCCTTTAAAAATGTTCACCTGCTTGTCCTGGCCTGAGGTCTCATGCCTCAGACACCCAAACTTTCAGGTGAGAAAGTCAGGGCACTTCTGTCAGCCTGCTCCCTCCTTTCTAAGCTCTACCGCATGGCTTAAGCACAATACTGCCAACTTGTGCCATGCTTCTGCCTTGCTAGGTAAAAGTCCTCAATGCCAAAGGCAGTAGTCAGTAATTTTTGTTTGGAGATAAGGAATGAAGTGTGTGTTAGGAAGTGATTTTTAAAAAACAGCATTGGTGAAAAGAATGAGTACTTTAAAATAACCTTACAACATTATGGAATCTTGACACACAGTCTTCAAATCTACCCTGTGCCCAAAGCTGTCTTGACCCAATATCACCAACGGTGACATTATGTACATGCCTCCATATACATAATTGATTGCTTTTGATTTCACTGTTACTGCATTATAAGTCACATTTTCTATTAGGCAGATTGTGACCCCAAAAGTCATAATATATACCACCAGCTCTCCAGGAAAAATATATATGCATACATTTTTATAACTTGCATATAGATAGATACATAAATTGAGTATGAATTTACTAATGTAAAGTACGTATACTCTAATTTTAAAATAATAACAAAATAATTTTCTTTATTTTAAATTCCATATAACCAATTTATTCTAATAGAAGTCAATTGTTTTTATTGATTTTTGCCAAACTCTTATATTTGTTGCCAATCTGTGATGGCTATTGAGAATGCATGGAGTTTACACATGAATATTAGTTGACATTCTCATTTTAGTTAAGATGAAAGTGAAATAATGAAGACATATGTTTGACTCTCATGTGTTCCTCAATTACATGAGCAACTCCTTTGCTGACCCAGAGAATTGTTTTAGAATAGCGAAACAATATTTTCTCAAAAATGTTTTATGTTATTCACAATGTAACTGATAAACATGTAACACACTTTTAAGTGCCTTTATTAAGATTTTATCCATCACTCTTTTACATATATACAACTAACAAATCAATAAATTGAGCCCTGATTTGTAAGGTTTGCTTATTTTCATGGAGTAAATACTTCCAACAATGACAAGTTAAAGCTACCAAGGTCACTTCACTGAGCATGAGGTTACTTATATCACTGTATCTGGATGGTGAAAATACTATATCATGGTGTGCATTTATCTTTTCAATTTCATCTGCAGTTTATGATTGGATAATAGCAAACAGTTGTAAAATAATTAGAAAGTGGTGATTTTGAGTATTTGTTATGGCTGATTTCACTATTATTGCATTATAAATTATATAATTCAATTTTTCGTAATGGCCGTGTTTAACAACCAGCTCAGAAAATTTCTAAAAATTTAACAATCAACTTGGGAACTGGCTGTTAGCACACCACTGCCAAGAGTCTAATGTTATTTTCACTGGAAACTGGGTCAAAGCAGTACTATTTCTTGATACTGTTCAATAAAGTATAAGGAAAAAGAGAGACCAAGAAAGCAGGTAGGAGGAAAGGGAGTTGATGGAGATGTTCAGTTTCAACTGACCAGACCTCATCTGTGCCAACAGAAACAAACCATCAGTGTAGGCACTGAACTCTTTGAAAATCATGCCTCCACAGAAGTCCATTCTATGTCCCAATTTTGCTTTTGCCCAGACGTGTATAACAGCTCAGCCTCTGGCTATGGCGGGGCACTCAGCTTCCCCATTCACCAACATTGAGTGCTGGCTGAAAGGCACAGAGTATCAGCTGCGCGTGCTTCTTCACACCCATCTCCACCCCCAACGCCATCTCCTGGCTCATTCATTCTCATTCCTAGTGTGAGAGCAGAGGGCCAGGCTGCCAGCATTTGTCCATGGTGCCATGGTCTGAATGTTTGTGTCCCCTCCAAAATTTATCTTGAAACCTAATCCTCAATGTAGTAGAATTAACAGGTATGTCCTTTGGGAGGTAATTAAGCCGTGAGAGCTCTACCCTCTTGAATAAAATGAATGCCTTATAAAAGGGATGGAGGGAGCTTTCTTAGGCACTTTTTGATCTCCCATCCCTTCCACCATGTGAGGACACCTAGACAGCACCATCTATGAGAAACGAACCTTCTCCAGACACCTGCTGGAGCCTTGATTTGGACTCCCCAGAATCCAGAGCTGTGAGAAATAAATTTTTGTTGTTTATAAATTACCCAGTGGCTGGTATTTTGTTATAGGAGCACAAATAGACTTATACACATGAGCATTCTGTCTTCTACGAGCATGCCTCTCTCTGTCTCAATAATGGGGTATCCTATTCCTCAAGCTCTAGGGAAATGTGAATAATGTCATGCGACCCAAAGAAGAAGACCTTGTCTCAAATTCCCATCTGGTTTCCCCGGAAATTCCCCATAGACATCCTTCTAGGACTTCAACCTTTTGATTCTGTGTCTTGTACTTTAGAGATGAACAGAAAAGCAATGGAAGAAACATCTAATGAGAAAAAGAAAAAAGGCCAAAAAAACCAGCTGAATCTCTCCCTATTTATTTCTCATTATTAATCAGCCCACTGGAATTCATTTTCCCCATGTGTTTCCTCTGGATTCGAGATGGAACGGACTTTGGGGAACACTTAGTCCAATAATCCTGGCAGATGAGAAAACCCAGACCCTCAGAACACTTCCCAAATGGCCTCCATGCCTTTTCACAGAGTTGGTAGCAAGAAAATTCTTCAGAATCAACTCTTTAAACACCTTGAGAGTTTCCTCCTCCTTCTCCTCTTCCTTCCATTTCCAGAAACTCTGAGTGTGCTCTGAGTGTTACAACCTTCCATCAAGTCTGTTCCCACTTGCAACTCACTAGACTCCAACGCCCTCAGTGATATAAACCATGCCCTAGTCACCCCTGATGCAGTAGAAAGAGCAAAGGCTTAGAATCCACAAACTTGAAGTTTTAGCCACAGCTCAGCCTAGCTGTGTGGCTTGAGCAAGCTGTTTACCTTTTGCCTATGAGCTCCAGTCTCCATAACTAGAGATAAGAATGACAATACTTATTACAGGGGTCTTCTGAATATTAAATACAATGATATATATAGACTTCCTAATACTCTGGCTGGCTCCTGGGAGCAACAAAACAAATGTTTCTCTTCATGGTGCCTATATCCTTATATTTCCAGTGGATGTGGAAGAGCATAGAGAAAAACACTCAGGAAAAGAAACTAAATAAGTGAAGTTATTAAATAATGAAAATTTGTTACCAAACCCTTATAGTTTTTTTCTTCAAAACATCCCTATGTTTTCTCCTTCGCCATTCTTCCAGTGATTGTCCTCCTTTGGTACCAATTTCTCACCTCAACTACTACAGACAATGCATGCCAAGTTTCTGCCTTTAGCCCAACCCATTGTTCTTATCTATCTTATACGAGCATCTGAATTACTCTTCCTAAGGCAGAGCTCAAGGTCGGGGTCTGTGTCTTACTCATCATCTCTATGATTTCCAAAGGTGTTTGGTGAACGCCTAATTGATACAATACACAAAGAAGATATAGCATTATAGATGAAACAATCAAAATATGCATTTTCAATTCTCCTCCTCTTTCGCCTTTCTTCTATCCTTCCAAGTTCTTTCTATTATCACTTAAACATTATCTTCAGCATTAGCAAAAGTTTAGCAGGTATGTGCTAACAATAAGTGCATTTCTGGTACTATACTAACTGCTGTACAGGCTTTATCTCATTTAATTATGATTGCAGCCCCATAAGGTTGCAGGAAATATGTCATGCGAGTTCTCAGCATATAAACACTCTTCACAGAGGTTCGGCTAAATGCCAGGCAACGGTGGCAAATGCAGTCTTAATCACTATTTGGTACCCTGAAAATGTGCACTAGAATATGGAGGGGTGAGATAGGAATAGGCAAGAAGATTCCTTTATGGAAATTCTCTTTGTAGTTGTGTGGCCTTGAGCAAGAATATCTACAGTGGCTCTCATTAGCATCTCACAGTTGGTAAAATTTATCACCACCCTCCCTTACATTGTTTAACTGAACTGTAAGTTTCTTGAGACTAGAAGGATGGACATCTTGGTCATTATATGACCACAATCATATGCATAGGGGAGGCTTCAGCAACTTTGGCCCTTGCAAATGTAATAGAGCTGAAATAGCCATTGCATGTCCACTTTGTGGATGAAAGAAACTGAACCTCAGGTAGGTGAAGCTCCATAGCCAAGATGTGATCACAAGACTCCTGATGTTTACTCAGGCCCTCTTCAGTTCCTTAAAATTATCAGTCAAGGACCCTTTGAAAAAACTGCTTATCATTTTAGAAATCATTTGGAAAAATGTGTCACAATTTAGGATATAATTTCATAGGCCTTCTGAAACCTTCTATAGCTTCACAATTCATTCATTCATTTGAAAAATATTTGTTAAGTTTTTCATGAACCAGTCACTGTTTTCAGCACTGGGGATATGGCAATAAAATAAGAACCTCGGCACTTAAAAAACCAATATTTTAGGGGCTGGTAGAGTCAATAAAGGAAGGACAGTAAACAGACATACAAATAAATAAATGTATCAAGTATTAGCTGGTGATAAGTGCCAGGAAGAAAAATGAATCAGTAAGAGAGGCATGCAGAGTTTCGTGGAGGTTTTATTTTGCATAGGATGCTCAGAGGAACCCTGTCTGATGAGGTGACATTTTAGCACAATTAGAAAGAAAAACAGAAACAAATTATGTAGGTATTTTGGAGAAAAGAATTCCAGGTAGAAGAAGCAAGGACAAAGGCCCTGGAGTCTAAGCAGGGAGGAGAATGGAAGGAGACCAAAGCCAGATCATAGTGAATCCCGTAGGTCTTGACAAGGATGCATTTTGCTCTCAGTAAGATGGGAAGTCACTAGAAGGAGGAGAAACAGGGTGTGCCTAGTATTCTAAAAGGACCACCTGACTCCACATGGAGCCAGGACAGGGGTGAAAGCAGAGTGAGGAATTTGGGGATTGTTGCAAAAACTCAGGTGAGAAGTGGAGATGAGTACAGGATAGTGGGATAGGATGGTGTAAGGAATGATCGGTTCGGATACATGATTCAAAAATACAAGTGACAAGATTTGCCAATATAGTAGGAGAGAAAGGAAGATGAAAGAAAGTAGAATTCCAAGGTTGAAATTGGAGAGCTCAAAATTCTTGCCTTAGAAGAACACAGCATTTGGAGACACACTTGTGTGAAGGCTGATAATCGAAGAGACATTCAACAAGAGTGTGTTTTCTGTGGAAAATGCTGAGAGGAGTAGAGCACTTTGCATGGGCAATGATGCCTCTGTTTGGCCTTCAGTTTGCTTCAATAAGGATTTCTCATCTCCCTGTTGTACTCCAAGCACAGGGCTCAGTGTAGGCATGAAAGACCCAGTTCCCTACGGCTGGCTGACACAAGCAGAAGGGACTGTCACTAACACTGTTACTGACAAGCAGTGGGTAGACAGAACTTAGCCATAGAGAGGAGGTCAACACTTTAACTCAAGGCTCTACAACAATCAACAGACCGTGGTCTTTGGTATAAAAAACATGGGTACATGCTGTTTGTGGGATACTTTTGCCAGCTTCAAACTCAGGTCACTTGAGTAACGGTCTCCCAAAAACCCAGTGAGAGGCTTTCTATAATGTATGAGAGGAGATCCCTGCCTTGCACTCTGCAGGTCAGAGGGAGGTTTCTGGGCCACCAGGAGGTTTTTAGAAAGGAGTAAAAAACTGTGAGCTCAAGGAATTTGTGTTGTATTCAAACCAGGTGAACTGGTGGTCAAACTCTCATTTAATGGCCCATTTCTGTTTTGCAATGTTATTGAAGGCAGCTACCAGAAATTTTACAAACCAGATTACATCATCAGTCAAGGGGTACTGGAGCCATTTAATCAGCATTCACTTAGCTCCTAGTCTGCTGAGCAGATCCTGGACTCCTCTAGGATCCTCCATCCCAGTGGGTAAGGAGAAACTGTTCCCTGGAGTATGGGCTGAATGTGGGCATGATCAACTTTGGAAATACAAGCAGTGGGAAGTTTGGTGTCCTGAGGACTGTGAAGGTGGGGAAGGCAGAAGAGGACATCAACCTTCTGTCCCAGTGCAGTGGCCCCTGGAGTTCTGCTCAGGGGAATTGAGTCCTCATGAGTCATTGTCATCACTGGTTTTGCATTATTTATTTGTTTATTCACCCAGGAAGTTAGCTTCCTTATTCAGGCCTTTTCTGGCATTTTAACATATCATGGCCTAATCCAGAAAGTCTAGTGTATTCTTGATTCTGGAGAGGTTATGGAGAAAAAAGAATGCTTACACACTGGTTGGGAGTGTAAATTAGTTCAACCATTGTGGAAGACAGTGTGGTGATTCCTGAAAGACCTAAAGACAGAAATACCATTTGACCTAGCAACCTCATTATTGGGTATATACACAATGGAATATAAATCATTTCATTATAAAGACACATGCACACATATGTTCACTGCAGCACTATCACAGTAGCAAAGACATGGAATCAACCTAAATGCCCATCAATAACAAACTGGATAAAGAAAATGTGGTAATATATACCACAGAATACTATGCATCCATGAAAAAGAACAAGATCATGTCCTTTGCAGGGACGTAGACAGAACTGGAGGCCATTATCCTTAGAAAACTAATGCAGGAACAGAAAACCAAATACCACCTATTCTTGCTTATAAGTGACAGTTAAATGATGAGAACGCACGGACACATAGAGAGGAACAACACACAATGGGGCCTATCGGAGGGTGGAGGGTGGGAGGAGGGAGAGATCAGGAAAAAGTACTAATGGGTACTAGGCTTAATACCTGGGTGATGAAATAATCTGTACAACAAACCCCCATGACAAAAATCAAAAATTTACTGATGTAACAAACCTGCCCATATATCCCTGAACTTAAAGTAAAAGTTTAAATAAAAGAAAGTCTAGTGTATTCTTTCTCTGCTTCTGTGTCCTTGGACCTAGAAGACACTAAATCATTCTGAACTTTTATCCCTCTGGTTTTCCCCTTAGTCAGCAAGTCTTTATGAGTTTTCTAAAAGTTGCCTTTCATCTCCTGTGTCTACCCTTATGCACTAGCAGAAGACAAAGGGAAGGAAGACTGTGATGGTCTCAGGAACAAGGAGTGAGGGTGACAAGGATGGTGGACAAGAGCATCACAGAACCGTTTTGAGAATCACCTCCATTTGCTCCTCCAGATTGACTCTGTACCCTTCTTGTCCCTGCTCTGTGCCCTGGGCAGTGATCTGGATGGACTCCACTATTTGACTTCCTTGCTCTCAAGTTCCAGTTGGGTTTGTCAGGATATTAATGAGCAGCCTCACGCCCACCACGCCCACCCCCCCGACCCTCACCACCTCTGGGCTGCAGGTTTAACAATGCCTGTGTTCCTCTACTCTTGGCCAAGGCAATCCCTGTCCTATCACTACAGCTCTTAGATTGCAGGGGTAACCACTCTTCTTCTTAGGCTTTCAGGCCTACAGATGGTATCAACTTTCCAATCTTGATGGTCCTTGGATGCTCCATCTTCCCTTTCTGAAACTCTTTACCCTTCTTGTACTTATGTAATTGTTGCCTTTATAGCCTGCTGGTATAAAACAAGCTACAAATGAAATATTTAATGGAACAGATTATGTGCAAATACAGAGGAGAAAGGTCATGTACAAGATAATGATAATCCTGGACTTGGAGTCAGGGTATTGAGATCTGGATTCTAGTCTCAGCTCCATCACTAGTGCTACATCACTTTGCTTCTCTAACACAGTTTCTCCATCTGTGAAATAAATTAGTTGAACCTTTCTGAGATGAAATAGTCAAAGCAAGATCCTACAGAGGAAGACCAGAGCCTGTTAATCTGTGCCATGCAGTCTGTACACTCTGCTGCCTGAGTCTCAGGTTGTGGTTGGTTGATGGGACAAAGAGATGTAGATGGATTCCATGCAACCAGGCTACTTGTGACATGATCATCTAGTGGAAACTAGACTAGATAATTGCCCTACTCACTTCTCAGCTCATTTATTTCTCTTTCTTGCCTTCTACATCTAGATCCAGGTACTTCTGCCTAACTGTCAATAGTCCCCAAATCCAACATACTATGCAATATGTTATCCTACTTGATACTCTACTACTGAACTGCTGATATCACTTACTCTTGCCAGTCTCGCCTCACAGCCTTTGCTTGAGTGGCCCCCAGCAGTTGGAGAATCTTCTCTTCCCTTACCTTTACTAATCTTGACCTTCCTAGTCTGCAAGAGTTCGCCCAAGTACCACCTCTTGCAGGAAGCCTCCCTCCCCTATCTCTTTTAGCCTAGCTTGATCTTTCCTCCCTCTGCTAATGGCCTGTCACCCACTGCTCTGTGCCAGTCCATTGGGTGCTAACTTGTACTCTGACCATTTTTGCTGTGCCAGCTTTGCCTCTTCACTCCCTTGAAAGTCCAGCCTTTCATTTGTCACAGTACATGTTGCACAGTGCTGGGCGTATGATAGCATTTAATCAAATCTTGTCAGTTTATAATTTGAGGTAATGTCTCATTCATCTGGCACCTTGGGCTTTTCCAGATAACTGAAGTTAAGCTTGTCAAACACCAAACAAGTATAGTAAGCTCTTTTTAATAGACATCTTTCTGAAATGTATTTGACATTTCCAGAAATTCTGAATTCCCATCTGCCATACATAACTACGTAATTTCAAAACCACTCAGAGATGTCATTCTAAACACCCATTAGCATCCTGAGCAGTAATGCAGATCTGTATCTGGTTTTAAGTCCTTTGTCTCCTCCCTCAGTATCTTGCAATGTCAACTGTGATTTTTCTTAGGACTCACATAACTGTCTCTCCTGAATGCCTTCTTCAACCATTCTTTTCCTAGTTACTGTGTTTCTTTTGCTAACGTCCAGGAAACCAAATCACTAGAAGTTTCCAGAAAACACTCCCTGCACATCAATTTGATGCCAGGAAATAGTGTAAATAAAGCATGACGCAGGCATCAACAAGCTTAAACTCTCAATAGCATAGCCACAATACAGAATGGCAAAGGCCATATGGAAGGTACAACCTAGAAGACGGAGCAACAAACTCTGTAGGCAGTAGGAAGATGTAGTTGTAGCTCAGGGACCAAGGAAATTTGAGATAAACTCTGAAAATATGCAGGAGTTCATCTGGAAGAACAAACAGGAATACAATTTCCAGCGGAAGAAACAGCATTCTTGAGTATTTGATGGAAAACAAGAATCTAGATTTCATAAGGCTTTGCGAAAGGGCATGAGCAACAATGCACATAGTCATTAATGCTAGGACTTTCAACAGCTAATGTGGGTACTCAGGGGACTCTTTTGATGAGCTCAGGATCAAAAGGTTCTGAATGAGTCAGGTTTCTCGGAAACGGACCTGTGGATAAATGGCCTCTAACCGTGCTTTGGCATGTTAGCTATTTGGAAGGACCTTGGTCATCGCTGTGGTAAAGAGTAATTTTCTTAAGACCTGCAAATACAATGGTATTTCTGAAATAATTAACATTAACCAGTGTCAAAAAACATGCCTAGAGAATTTTTTA
Source organism: Papio anubis (assembly GCF_008728515.1). Classification (NCBI taxonomy): domain Eukaryota; kingdom Metazoa; phylum Chordata; class Mammalia; order Primates; family Cercopithecidae; genus Papio; species Papio anubis. The sequence continues at coordinate 16,226,894 of NC_044989.1, read as the reverse complement.
TGGGATTCTAGGATGTCAGAGTTGGAAGGTCTTTTATAACTGATTTCTTTTACCCTCTTTATTGATGAGTTGGTGGTTAATTGAAGATGCAGATCAAGCATGGGCCTTGCCTGAACTAACACAGCTGGTGGCAGAGCCCAGGGACCAGCATTCTAGATCTCCTGATGCTGAATCCTCTGTGCTTATTCTCCTATGAATACATACGTGCCTTTTAAATCAGTGGCTGTATTCACTACTCAGTTTAACAAACTTGATTGAGTGTATTCATCACCTAGTTTAACAAACATTCGTGGGCTGGATATGAAAGAACCCAGTCCTTATCTGCAAGTTGCTGACAATACAGTGTGAAGGAAATGTGCTCGGTCACGGCTCCTATAGCAGCAAGGTGTCTCCTGGTGTTCTAGGCATCGGTAACTGCCTGCACTGATGATTCATTCACCCTTCCCTGTCATCTTTTGAGTTGCTTCTGCCTCTGAACCTGGTCTCTCCAGATGCTTCTGGCATTGTCAAATGCCATTATCCCCTCCTAGGATGATCTCTCTAGGCTGACTCTCCTTTTTCGTTCACTAGGGGTCAGTTCCCAGACCATGACTTCTCCCCACAGTGTTTTTGCATCCCATAATACACTGTTCGTGTTCCACCTCTGAACGTACACAATGACTTGTGGTTTTCTTTTCTTATACGAGAACTTTGAGCTAAAAGACAAAGAATGGGTCTCTTTAAATTCTAACTTCCCCTTTCCCCTCCTCAACCTCCCTCATTTGAGGACAGAGTGAGAGTGCAGCCATCTGTAAGCCAAGCAGAGTCTGGAACAATTACTAATGCAGGATAATAGACGCTCAGTGAATATCTGAGTGCAACTAAGAATTGGAAACGGAGATGAAAGACAAGGGAGCTATACTGTCTTTAGTGGGATGAGGTTCTGAACCAAACTCCTGGGTACGGAGTGGTGCATTGTGCCATCTAAACTTATAAAGAGCAGTGAACACTTCCAAATGTGTTATTTAATTATGCCTTTAGAAATAATTATTGGAACCCACTAGATGCTGGGGATAGGATAATGGACGAACTCACAAGGCTCCTGTCATCATGGAACTCACATTTCTTGGAAACAGAGGTACTTGCATACACACATACCATACATAAATATTTTGATTTCTACTATATTGTCAGGACACTGGTAAATGCTGAGAAGACAAATGAATAAGGGAAAGAAGATAGAAAGTGACAGGAAGTTCTATTTTAGATACAATGATCAGGGAAGGCCTCCTGAGGAGGTGACAACTAGACAGAGACCTAGACGCAGTGAAGAATTGGTCCACGTGGCCTTGAGGGAAGAGTGCGCCTGGCAGCCAGGCGGGAAGTGCAAAGGCCCTGAGGTGGGAGATTGCTTGGTGTATCTCACGAATAGTAAGGATGCCCATGTAGCTAGGACAGAATGATCAAGGGGAGAGTGTCAGGAGAGGGTCAGACGGGGGTGGGGGCGAGGTCAAGGTCATGAAGAACTGTAAGCTGTAATAGGAGAATCAAGGATAGAGAAAAGCATCTCTGGACCAGGAAACCAAAGCCTCAGATTATAGTATTTTCTCTGTCACTGACTTCCTGTATGACTGGTCATCTAATTTCCTATCTATATGGTAAAGGAACTAGAGATGATGACTCTAAGCACCTCCCAGCGTTATGATCTGGGGATCTTGATTCTGCATTTTTGACATGCCCCTAGGATAGACAAGGAACACTCAAATGGACACACAGCCTTTGGTGTGCATTTGCAACAGGAATGGCAGCATGGGCTGTCCACACTCCTGAACCTTCCAGCAGTCTCTTTACAGGCAGTCAGAGAGGGGGTAGCTTAAGACTCGTAAACTCTTTCGACCACAGACCTTCTTTAACAGTTTGATGCTCATTTGCAGTGAATGTCATCTATCAACAGAAGCTATAAAAATGCTGGAGGCCACCAGCAAACACACTTCTCCTGGTGGGATGTCACTGTACATCTCTTTTTATAATGGGTGAAACCACGTCTTTTGCAACTTGTGCATCATCCATGAAGACTTTCTTTCTCTAATGATCAGCTGTCACTCTGTCTTTGTAAGGTGGGTAATGGAATTATTTTTAAAGCTTTCACTTAACAAGCTTGTATCTTGTAAAAGACCTGCTTGAGAAATGCAAGCATTTTTAGGTAGGGAAGTGACAACTCTCTGACATGAAAAAGATCTCTTTCTTACCTGTCCCATTAAACATGAAAAATCAAATTCTCCTTCTCTATGACAATGGTTTTGACGTGTGCTATATGTTGTACAGGACACAGCTAGAGTGTATGACTAGGAAGGATACAAGTTAGATCAGGGTTAGATTTAAAGGCCTTTTAACCAGGCTGTTAAAAAAAAAAAAAAAAAAAAAAAGTGCTGCCTTTGGAGGTTAGGAGTTTCTCATTACTGGAGATAATCAAGAAAAAACCATTAGGCAGGATATTGTCAATAGAAAGTATGTGTCAGTGGACAAACTGAACAAGCCGTCATCAAAAAGCTCTTCCCACTCTAATATCTTTCCCCTTGGCATAATCTTCCCTTAATCTGAATTTTCTATTTTGTAAGAACAGATCAAAAGATTGTCAATGACATTTTCATTGCCATGTGCTTTTGCCAATAAGGTCCAGCAAGGTCTCACTGAAAATATATGTGGCCCCAGAAATGGGTTTGAAGTTGCAGGCAATGATTTAGAGGTTCATGTTACCCATTGGAAGAGAAGAGAGTGAGTGTGTGCACACACTAGTGAACTGCTGTGTGCATGTGTGTGTACATGTATGTGTGACTGACTTCCATCTGTACTTACCTGTGCTGGGTTCTTTGTCTTCTAGGTCTTAATTTTTTATTTTTAAAAATCCAAGGTTTAAATTGATCTCAGTAGTTTGGACTCAGAAATGATTTTGGTACTACAGTTCGGCTCTTATCCAAGTGTCATATTTCTCTGGGATTAAATACTATAAGCTGTATCGGTTTTTTTTTTTTTTTTTTTTTTTTTTTGAGACGGAGTCTCACTCTGTCGCCCAGGCTGGAGGTGCAGTGGCCGGATCTCGGCTCACTGCAAGCTCCGCCTGCCGGGTTCAAGCCATTCTCCCGCCTCAGCCTCCCGAGTAGCTGGGACTACAGGCACCCGCCACCTTCCCCAGCTAGTTTTTTCAGTAGAGACAGGGTTTCACCATGTTAGACAGGATGGTCTCAATCTCCTGACCTCGTGATCTGCCCGTCTTGGCCTCCCAAAATAAGCTGTATTTTTAAAATTTTTATTTTAGGTTTGGGGGTACATGTGAAGGTTTGTTACATATACAAACACATGCCACAGGGGTTTGTTGTACAGATTATTTCATCACCAGGTAGTAAGCCCAATGCCTAATAGTTATCTCTTCTGCTTCTCTCCTTCCTCCCACCCTCCCCCTTCAAATAGATCCCAGTGTCTGTTGTTTCCTTTTGTATGTTCATAAGTTCTTATCATTTAGCTCCCACTTATGAATGAGAACATGTGGTATTTGGTTTTCTGTTCCTGTATTAGTTTCCTAAGGATAATGGCCCCCAGCTCCATGCATGTTCCCACAAAAGACATGAACTTGTTATTTTTCACGCCTGCATAGTATTCCATGGTGTACATGTACCACATTTTCTTTATTCAATCTGTCACTGATGGGCATTTGGGTTGACTCTATGTCTTTGTTATTGTGAATAGTGCTGCAATGAACACGTGTGCCCATGTGTCTTTATGATAGAGGAGTTTACATTTCTCTAGGTATACATCCAGTAATGGGATTGCGGAGTTGAATGGTATTTCTGGTCTTTGAGGAATTGCCATACTGCTTTCTATAATGGTTAAACTAATTTACACTCCCACCAACAGTGTCTAAGTGTTCCCTTTTCTCTGCAACCTCACCAGTATCTGTCTTTTTTTTATTTTTTAATAATAGTCATTTTGACTGGTGTGAGATGGTATCTCACTGTGGTTTTGATTTGCATTTCTCTAATGATCAGTGATATTGAGGTTTTTATCATATACTTGTTGGCCACATGTATATCTTCTTTTGAGAAGTGTCAGTTCATGTCCTTTGCCCACTTTTTGATGGGGTTGTTTGTTTTTCTCTTGTAAATTTGTTTAAGTTTGTTATAGATGCTGGATATTAGACCTTTGTCAGATGCATAGTTTGCAAATATTTTCTCCCATTCTGTAGGTTATCTGTTTACTCTGTTAATAGTTTCTTTAATCGTGCAGAAGCTCTTAAGTTTAATTGGATCCCATTGCCAATTTTTGCTTTTGTTGTGATTGCTTTTGGTGTCTTTGACATGAAATCTTTGCCCATTCTTATGTCCAGGATGATATTGTCAACAGGAAGTTGTTTTCTGGGGTTTCCATAGTTTTTATAACCTGTATTTTAAAATGTTCTTTCCTCATAATAAAATGATTAGAGGTGCTATGGACAGAATTATGTCCCCTCAAAATTCTTATGTTAAAAGCCTAGGCCCCAAAGTGACTATGTCTGCAGATAGGGTCTTTAGGAGGTAATTAAGGTTAACTAGGTCCTAAGGGTGGGGCTCTGGAGTTATAGGAGGGTATCTTTCTCTTCCTCTTTCTCTCTCCCACTCTGCCTCTCCCCGACCCTTCTCATGTGAGTACACAATGAGAAGTCAGCCTTCTGTAAGCCAGGAAAGGAAGAGGCCTTTACCAGGAACCAAATTGCTTGGTACCTTGATCTTGGACTTTCCTCCACACTTTGAGAAATAAATTTATGTTGTTTAAGGCACCCAGTCTGTGGTATTTTGGTATGACAGCCTAAGCAGACTAAGACAGAGAACTGTGAAAAAAAATGTCAAAGATTTTATATAATCTCTTCAAAAGTTTGCAGTATTTAAAAAAAATGATTGGGTGTTTCTTGTTCATAATGGAGACCTGAACATGCATATTGACCTGCAATTTCTTCTCAATTTCTGTTGGAATACAGAAAAATAAACACCAGGGCATAAAACAATAATGTAGAAAAACAAAGTAGGCACATCAAAATACTGGGAAATTTAAGTAACTTCTGAAAGTTGAAAAACGGATTAATTCAAATAAGTAGCTAATCCATAAGAAAGTAGATAACCAAAACAGAGAGGAGAAGGCTGTGTGAGAGGCTGGCGCTGCTTTAATTAACAGATCACTAAACAGGTTCAAAACTTGAAGTTGGTGGGTAAGAAAGGCCAAGAATGAAGGAGTCTTATCTACGTTATTTAATCAAAAGGCTCTTTGTGGACCATCTGAACTACTCAACCTATACAGAGCAACCTGTGTGACTTGCCTCTGGGCAGAGCACTCCCTACAACACGCTATAGAAATAGAACAGGTGCCGTGAGTAGTCTTGGGGGCCAAGTGTTAGAGATGTCCTCAGAGTAAAACTTTTATTTGACAGGCTGGTGGGAGGTGGGAAGGTGCAGGCAGGGCAGTTTGCTCCCGAAGTTCAATCTAATACTTGCCAGTCAACATGCGCACACATACACTCACACATAGTTCACGATCAGTTGCCCCCTTCAGGAGAAGGGCTTGCTGGGCAAACAAACCTGCAAAACATTGAAAGAAACCCATGGCAGCTATCTGTTTTAATGAAGGAATTCTTCATTCATAACTATGAATGGGCACCTAAGATTTGCTCTACACCTAGATGGTGGTGGTAAGCAAGATAAGAAATGAAAATTACTCATCTCTTGAAGAGGAAATAAAGTTAATCCAGAGAGCAAACGAGAATGTAAAAGTATGATTATTGTTAGACAAATTTTAAATAACATCAAAATTTTTGCAAAAATGAGAATCACTAAAAAAGAACACTTGCTCAATAAGAAAAAATGTATTTGAAATTTATTTCAAAATCATGATTGGTCAAAAAATTTAAAAAGTATGAAAGATAAAAATCAGGAATTTCTCACAAAAAGTAGAACAAACATCAAAAATAGGTAAATGAAAGAGAAAAAGTAAAAGATAAGACCAATTCAGGGTAACCACAAAACAGCTAATAGATGTTTCAGAAAAGAAGAACAGAAAATAAAAAAGAAATGTATCAAATAAATAAAAGAACAAATATTTTCAGAGTCAAAGACCAGCATTCTTTAGGTTGCAAGGTCCACTGAAGCTCAAGCAGAAGGAATGGAGCATGATCCACATTCTCATGTATGCATCCTTGTAAAAGTTCAGCATGTTAAGAACAAAAAAGACAAGCTTAGGTGCCGAGAAAGAGAGAGAGAGAAGGAGAGAGAGAGAGAGAAAAAGAGAGAGAGAGAGAATTAAACAAAAAGAAAAAACAAAAAATTAAGCCAAAAAGTGATCAGTTTCACAACTACTTCTCATCAACAACATGAGAAACAACCAGAGAAATCCTAAAACATTGTGGAATAAAGACATTTTCATTTACATAAGAACTCAGAAAGTTACTTTTTATACGCTCTTTCTGGTGATAAAATACTTGAGAGTATTGCAGCAAAACCATAAACACATACACACTAAAAAGAAAGACATGAGATTCAAGAAACAAGTCCAGGATTGATTTTTATTTAATCTCAGTCAGACAACAATGCAGCAGCTGGGAAAGCAATCAGTCCAAATAGGACAGCTAGATAATTAATATGATGAATTTAAAATATAGATATTATTATAGATATTTTAAATAAGGGATATGTTTCTTTGATAATCAAGAAAAAAGAAACTAGAAACAGTAAGATCAATATAAAACTGTATTGTAAATTTAAGAATCAAGCATAAAGCAAACTAAAATGTGTGATGCTTCAAAGTATTAAAGGAAAGAAAAAAAATCACTCGGAATATATTGCTTGGATCATTATCTTTTAACATTAAAGTATTAGTGACAATAATTCTATTTTCTTTCCATCTTGGTCAAGATACCATACTTGGTCTAGCACTTACTAGTATTGATATGATCAAATATTTTACAAATTGCTTATTGGTTTCCATGTACAGATCAACCTATAGACACACACAAAAAACATTTCATTATAGTAGATGATAAAATGTAATTACGTTGTGAACCTGGACAATGTAAAAGTAATTGTAGAGCTCCCATATTTGACTGTGAAAGTGTTACATGAATAAGAGACGGCGGGTGATAATTTTCTCATTCTATCACATGAGAGAAGAAATTGCCAAAATTTGATAGAATAAAAACTGAAAGTTGAAGTATATTGTTTAAAGTAACTAAATGAATAAATAAATGAATAAAACCACAATAATAATATTTAGAATTATGGAACTAATGATGAGAATAATAGAAATCAGAAAAGGTTAAAAATGATTACCACCGGGGAAGGGCATTAGGAAGAGAATAACCTTTTTTTTTTTCATTAACTCTCTGCATCTTTTTGAAATTTTTATCATGTGCATGAGTTAGTTTTGAAATGATAAAAATAATATTAAAATATTAAATGGTCCTGCTCAAGGAAGGAGGGACATGACCTTTATTGAGCCTCTGATATGTTGGAAATACACACATCGTCTTGGCTTACTATTCATGAAATGCAACAATATGATTATTATCTTAGCCTGCTTTTTCTCATTGGTAAAATTTAGATAATATACTGGTCAAATAGCTGATAGTGTCAAGGCCAGGGTTTGATGGGAGCCTCGCCATGTGCTCTTTCCACAGCTGTGCAAGCCTTCCTTGCACAGTGTGGTCCTCCACACCAACCAATGTGCTGAAGTTAAACAGACTCAAGTTCTAAACCTTTCTGTATGATGTATGCCTTTGAGCACTCCGTGCGTCACCTCAGTGTTCTTTTTTTTTTTCTTTTGTGAAATGAATGAATATGAACAGACAAATGTCTAGGACTTTGTATTTTTTAAATGTAATCTGTTATATATACACATACACAGAAAGTTACATGCTTTAGAATTAGACTTACTAGTTTTGGAACTTTGGGCAGCTACTTCACTTCTCTGAGCCTGTTTCTTCACCTACAAAGGGAAGTCAGTAAGTAAACTCTAATTTCTTCATCATTATTTTCATTTTGCTTTTTTTATGTGGCCAGTTGGGGGCATTGTCTCCCTTGGCATCGGTCAGCCAATAATTTGTAGTTGTGCAATGCCTGGCATCTGGAAGGAAGACCTAAGAGGCTGTTTGTTACCCAGCTTCTAATTCAAGAGCAGAGCATCCCCTCCTAGGTGATAGGATTGTAATACAAACCGTTCATTTAACTTCTTAATCAAACACAAAGAAAGACTGTCCTTCCCAGAAAATAATGATTTCATAGTTACATGAGGTCAAAATTGACAAAGGAACCAAATTGGTGATCTTCTCTCAGATAGAAAATCGTAGACTGGGCACGGTGGCCCACACCTGTAATCCCAGCACTTTGGGAGGCAGAGGTGGGTGGATCACTTGAGGTCAGGAGTTCGAAACCAGCCTGGCCAACATGGCAAAACTCCATCTCTACTAAAAATACAAAAATTAGCTGGGCGTGGTGGTGTGCACCTGTAATTCCTGCTACTCAGGAGGCTGAGAAACAAGAATTGCTTGAACCCAAGAGGCGAAGGTTGCAGTGAACTGAGATTGCACCACTGCACTCCAGCCTGGGAGACAGAGTGAGACCCTGTCTCAAAAAATAGAAAAGAAGAAAGAAAAGAAAAGAAAAGGAAAGAAAAGAAAAGAAAAGGAAAGAAAAGAAAAGAAAAGAAAAGAAAAGAAAAGAAAAGAAAAGGAAAGAAAAGAAAAGAAAAGAAAAGAAAAGAAAAGAAAAGAAAGAAAGAGAGAGAAAGAATCTTCAGAGATGTAATTTCAATTGTGCTCAAGGTCTTGGGACTTAAGGAGGTCTGGGCCGCCTGCTCTAGGTATGGCAACATACAGAAGTCCCTGAGAATGCAGCCTCCTTGCTAGTTGTATTTCCTCACAAAATTGTCATTTGGATTTGTGTACAAATGTCTCAAAACCTTCTTCTTTTCTCTGTCCTCTCAGGCTCAGATCAGACCAGAAAAAGAGGGGGATTTAGTTAGACTTTGTAGGTTAAAGCTCTCCACACCAAAAACTTAGTTAAGAACAGCAAAAGAGCAATTGATCCCTCACTGCATTTCTCAATGAGAGTGGAGAAGAAGACTCGTTGGAGGTGTTTTATAACAGTATCAAATAAGCTAATTTCACCTGGTCTCAAATTTATAGATTGCTGTTAAAACTTCCAAAGCTATGGCTAATGAAGCTGGATGATCGAAAGGATGCTTAAATGGTTAATGCGATTTTTCTCTTACACCATATGGTTGACCCTTTTTGCCCATAGTTGGAGGAATGTCATTAGCATTTGAACCCATTAGTCTTTTGAAGTGGAGATAAACAGAACTCCTCCATCTGAGATATTTGGAGTTGAGGTTGTACATAACATTTGGAATAATGAATAAGCTTTGGATGTATATGAAAGTTTCTTAGTCAAACTCAGAGGCAACATATAAAAATGCTTACTAGGAACTTACATGCTCCATAAGATGAGCTCAGAATTCTGCTAAGGGAATCTCTTGACATGCATCTGATCACATTCACGGCTACAATCCTTTAAAGATGATTAAACTAAGGTTAAAGTAAGTGACATAGTTTGCCCAGGTCCACACATTTTGTACGTGTTGTAAAAGGCCCCAATTAATTCACTTATTCATCTATTTATGTAAAGTACCCATACCCAATATTTGAAACTTGAACATCCTGAACTTAGTCCTTACTCATAATGTCAGTGGAAACCATCATGCAAAGCAGGACTAGTGGATTAATGTAGATAGATCTTCCACCTTCTAAGAGCTTTCCCTGAGTCTGAAAGGGGAGAGCTTTATGGCATGTGGGGTTCAGTATCCAGTGCAACCTAAGGACATGTAATAGAGAGATGACAGCCAAGTGTTCTAGAGCACAGCAGAGAACTCTGTATTGTGTAGTGAGCCTGGTGGCTCTGGAACCAGGCGGCTTTGCATAAAGAACATGCCTTGGTCATTTGAGTGTGATCATGCCAGATGAGACGGAGGGGAAAAAAGAAACATTCCAGGTAGAAGAAGCAATATTTACCTTATCAGTATGTTTTATAGGTCCTTACATATGCACTCAGTAATATAAAACCTGGCACATGATATTCACTCAATATTTTTTCTAACATTATTATCATTATTTTATTATTAATTTATTATTTTCTCCAAAGTGCTGCAATAAGGTTTTTCTCCTCAGGTCTCAGTTATGGTTAAATTGATTGACCAGCCAGTGACCACAAGATTTTGATCTTTCATCAAGCATTCCAATATTATATGCCTTGTGGAAGAATCAGACGTAGCTTTTGCCTCAAGGAATTTATAATCAGATTCAGAATATTTAATGATCATCTTTCATCCATAGAAAGTAATGTAAATATGAAAAACATGAATCTCAATGCTCTTGTTCTAGCTGAAATCTCCCATTCTCCTTCCTCTTTGCTTATCCAAATTCTATTCATTCCTCAGTACCCAGTGCAGTAGCTGGGTATATCAGTCAGGGTCCAATCAGTAGAGGAAAATCACACAGCAATTTAAACAGGGAATATCTAAAATAAGAACTTATCAACTATGATGAGGGACTGGCTAGTCAGAAGTAAAGGGAGCATCAGAGAATATAGGAATAGTAAACAGAAAGAGGAGTCACTACACCTAAGGTACAGCACCCAAGCAAGAGGTTCCTCAGGACTGAGATCTAGACCTTACTGGAGAGGCCAGCGTTCACAAGACAGAGGAGAAGCCATTGTGCTGCCACACCAGCAAAACTTGCTAGAAAGCTGCCCTTTTGGGTGCCAGGGGAAGCTGCTCAAGGGGAAGTGTTTCATGAGAGACAATGTGCTATAAACACATCTGAGGCTGGGAGTACCAGGGGGTGCTAGCCCTAGGTGCTGCTGGCCTCCATGCGCTGCAAAAGCTTTGCATGCCATAGGAGCCTGCTGCTATGAAAGCTACCCTGGAGGCAGGAGATGGTCCTGGGGAAGCTGTGTGCATGGCATGGACCTACTGAGCAAGCACACAGGGATCAGGAAACAAAAGACTTTTCTCCTACAGCCTCTCTCCACAGCTCTTTAATGGTAAAACCTAGCCTCCATTTCCTTTAACAAAAGATAGATACTTAAAGGGTTCAGCTGCATTTTCACAGAGCAGGCAAAAAATGAGTATTTGGAACTAAGAGACGATAAATTAATAACCAGAACAGTCCACGCTGTGACTGTTCAACTTCCATATGCAATTCTTTATATCAAGCTGACGTCTGTGCAGCTGCAACTTCCACTGATGCAGTCTTAGAGTTGACCTCCTGGACCTCTGAGAACATGTCTTCTACACCACGTTAATCATGATACTTAAACTTATTGATGAGCACAGAGCTGAGTAGGACCCAGAGAACATCAGTATAGATGGCATTTCTCTGGTCCTGAAGCATGCTATCATGGTAGGGGCCTTGACTATTGTATCACATTGGTGATTGGTGATTTTTATTAAGCTTACTTCCAATTAAAACTTTGAGTAATGTTGTTTTAAATCTACACTGCACCCTTTTGTGGCTTTTGTGTAGTCTGGGCATTCATTTGTTTAATCAATGAATATTCATCAAATGCCTACTCTTGCTAGGTAAGAAGGGCTGCTTCCTCTCTATCTGTGGATCTGCTGCCCTGGCTGGGTCCTTAGGTCCTTACCAAACGCTCCTTGCAAAACTCATCCTTTCCAAACCTTGGAAGCCCACCTCCTACCCTTTGTAAAAACTTACATCTTTATCATTATGGAAAGTGAAGATTTTCCCTTCTCTACCACCTACATAAGCTTTGAAACCTCTCTGAATAATCATAAGCTACTGTCATTTCCAATTTGATTGGGTCTAAATCCAATGAGATTTATCCTCACACGGGAAAAAGTGTATAGGAGGTTGGAGCAAATTATCTGTGCCTGTGCCCATGCATGCTTTTTCCATTACTTCAAAGTATTGTAAAGATTTCTGGACTTGAGCCAGAGATTTCTCGCCCCAAATTTAAAATCTACCAGGGGACCAAGAATAGGATCTTTAGTGCTGGAGTAAATACATTTTCACACCATTCTCATGTGGAAGTGGGATTTCAGGAGAGCCAGAAAGATTCCAGGGTTCAGGAAACAGAAGAGAGATGGCTCCAGGCAATGGGCAGAGTGGGAAAAGTGGGAAGGAAGACAGGTGATTGTCAAGGAAGCAGAAAGAGATTTTGGCCACTTGAGAGAAAAGGTCTTAATACCACGTAGAGGGAGACAGAAAGTCTAGCATTCAGAAAATATCTTAAGGTAACCTTATCCTCGTTATTTTTCTAACACTGTCTAAATTGTGAACTGTGAAAGTGTGTAGGTGTTTGCCTGAAGAGCAAAATCCCAACCCTCTGTGCTTTTATTTTTTTGTGTCTTCAAGTTTCTTTTAGGGAGTCAGGTGTCTCTCCTTTTTGAAAAGCAGCAATTGCACATAGCAGGACGAATTTCCATCACACCTGGCTGATTCTCCGGGGGCCCACATTTATCTCCTAGAGAGGATGTCATAGAGACCCTGGCCACACTGGGGTCTCTACATCCCAGGCTGCCCATTGCAGCAGCATCTACGGATGCTTGGTTCTTCCCAGTTTCCTGCTCAGCTCTCTGAGATAGGAGTGAACGTTTGTGGTAATTAAAACAGTGTGAAATTTGCAGTGTCAGGAAACACAGCTATTTTTTTTCATCTGCCAACCATCATGCTATTTATAGAACTACACTTCACCATTTATTTGCTGGGCAATGACATTGAGAAACAAATATTAAGCAAAGAAGCCAATTTACTCCACAAAAACATCCATTATCTTTATCACCAATAAAGACTGAAAAACAATCAATTAGAATGCTTCACTTGGGAGTGATTAATTGAATTGTTAAATATCTAGTATTGGAGAAGTCATCCTGGGAGCCTAAATATTAATTCATGTAACAGGTAGGACCTATTCTAATGAAACTACAAATTGATACTACTTAGTGCATCAGATCACATTCATCAATGGGCTCAGGTTACAACTCAAAATTCTTCATTCTGAAGCCACTGTATTTGAATCTGAGCATGTTCCATAGGAAGTGCTATCCTTTCATAGAAAATGTGTTCATCATGAAACATTCATCTCTGTTTCCTAAACACTCTGTTATAAGAATATCCCGGACCAGGCATGGCGACTCAAGCCTGTAATCCCAGCACTTTGGGAGGCCAAGGCAGGGGGATCACTTGAGGTCAGAAGTTCAAGACCAGCCTGGACAACATGGAGAAACCTTGTCTCTACTAAACATACAAAAATTAGCCAGGTGCGGTGGTGGGCGCCCGTAATCCCAGCTACTCGAGAGGTTGAGGCACAAGAATCACTTGAACTTGGGAGGCAGAGGTTGCAGTGAGCTGAGATGGAGCTACTGCACTCCAGCCTAGGTGACACAGTGAGACTCCATCTCAAAAAAAAAAAAAAAAGAAATCCCCCAGATAATGTCCATAATTAACATAACCTAAGATGCACAGTTACACAGTCTTGTGTGCGTGCGCGCGCGCGCACACACACACACACACACACACACACACGACTCCCAGCTTTTGAATATCTACAAAACTTAGGGAAGTGTATTCTTATAGACAGAACTTGTGGCCCAAGTAATATAGTTCAGCCAAAGAGCTGGGAGCACAAAATTCTTTTCCACTGTTTATCTTAACAGTGAATTCCTTCATTTGATATACTAAATATGTATTGCATGCCTAGAACCATAGATTCTTAGGAAATGCAGATGTGAAGGAGATGACTAATAGCCTCAAGGAACCCACAGTACAGTGAGGAAGCTAGGCCTAGAGACTGGTCATGACAGCACAGATTGATGAATGCTATCACAGGGATATGTACAGGCAGCTTTGGGATCAGCAAACAACTGGCATGTTGGGTAAGTCTGGCGGTGGACTTAGTTAAGTGAAAAAGCATGAAAGAAGGGCATTCCAGGCAGAAGCAGTGCCTATTTCAAAAGAGAGAGGTTTGAAAGTGCCTGATATATTTGGATAATTATGTGCAGAGCATAGAATTTGAGGTGGAATGTAGAGAACTTGAGAAACCGAAGGACTCTGCTTACTGTGCTATGAGCCTTGACCTCCTTCCTGGGAATGCTGGGAAGCTCCTGAAATATTTTAAGCATAGCAGGAATCTGATGAGATTATAGGGAGATCACTCTGGCCCTAGTCGGGGCAACAAATGGGAGAATGAGGGCGGGACAGGGAATGGGGAAGAGAAGGTGGGAAGAAACTGGAGAAGAGAAACCAACGAGGGGATTTTTGTGAAGAAATGAAGCAGACTGAGCCAGGGGACTGGAAGAAGAGGAGGCAAAGGTGTTAGGAAGAGAGAGCTGACAAACTGTGCATGAGGAGGAGGTTGGCACTACCCAGGTTTCTGGGTTGAATCAAGAGGTACTTCTTAAAGTGATCAACTCAGATGAAGAAGGCAAGAGGAAAATCCATCCTAGGAGAAAAGATGGGTTCTGGAGATGTTGAAGGTGCAGTAGATGTGGGTGGATAAATACACATCAGAGTCTGACGAGATCAGATCCAGGGGATGCACCCGTGCACTTCCTTGAGCCTTCAGACCAGACAAAGCCATCCTGCCCACCTTCTGCGCTTTCACTTCCGATAGAATCCTCTGCTTGGTGATGTGTGGGGTGAAGGAGGGTTCTCTTTCCTACCTACTCTAACTCCTCCTGAAGTAGGTAAACTGAAGACACTTAAACCTGGAGAGGTCACCAATAGGCCCTAGATCCTTTCACGAATCTAAAGTGGAGCGGATGACTCTCCCCTCAAACATCCCACTTTTAGAATAAAGACACTCTTCTCAGGAGGACTGTGTAAATAGAACAGGATACATTATCTCAAAACTCCAGTTGCCTTTTAATCATTTTTAAAATTTGTTTAGGAGGACTCTAATTTTAAAATGCAGAGGTTTCAGAGAATACATTTCTTTTCCTTTTACTCAAACTGTTCTCCTCCTCCTTCTTTCTTCCTCATTAACCTGGGCCATGACCTGTTCTGTGGCCAGGTGGAAGCTCTCCCAGGCCACCCATATGGAAGGACCTTGGCAGTGATGAACCAGCCTGACCTTCCTCCCTACCAAATAGCAGCCTTTTTTTCTCTCTAAGCCAAATGACCTTCAACAGAAATCACTGTTTCAGAACTCAAAGTAAGGACAGGCTGCCTGTGTTTTGCATCTGCGTATATCTACCCCAGTAATAGAAAAAGTGAGATTCTTTTAGCTAAGAGCATGAACTCTGTGAAGTTGGTCTTGATTTTATTTTGCTGAGGCTTTCGGTGCTCCCAAAGCACCGGGAAAACACATCCATTCAAATATGGCCCTGGGTCTGGGGTCCCACCATCTCCAGTTTCATTGCATGTTTTTCCAAAGAGAGATTTAAAGTCCTCACCCTCTCACATCAAGAAAGCACACTTTATAAGTAAAAAAGGGGTGGGTGCTGGCACTGAATCCAGTTTCAGTGTTTTGTGTTTTTTTCTGAAATTGAGAAGAAGGAAAAGACAAACATTAACATAGTCATGAAATAAATTAGGCTAGGATGGTGAAACTGGGAGGTTCTCTTTTAGATCTATGCTAAGCAGCCACCTTTACTCATTCTTTCAAACATATATTGAAAAGCAAAGCCAAGGTCTGAATGTAGAGTCTTAATGTTCTTATACTCTTTTACCCCAGCACATTTCAGTTCTGGAATTATATCTTTGAGAAGTAATCATAAAAGTAAGAGAGACTTTTGTATATGGAGATGTTCATCACACTATTGCTTAGGGCAGCAAAAAGGACAGGGAGTAAAATACTGTGGCCAGAAAATATTGTGGCAGGAAAATTATGGCATAACATAAATAAGGCAAGATTAAAAACGTTTATTCTGTCTGCAATTATGAACTATTAGGAGCAAAAGCTTGAAGGACACATGCCAAAATATCTGAGGTTGGTAGCATTATGGTTTCCAAATCTACAATGAACAACCAAAGAATAGTACGAAAGTATAAGAGCTTTATTTTCTGCAAAAAAAGTTCAACATTAAGAAAATCATCAACACTCTTCAACATTAAAAAATAACTGATTAAAAATAGAATGTGTATACAATGAGGACAATCAATTTCTTCTGCTTTCAACAGGGTAGAGTCCAGAGGAGTGGAACATTTTGTGATAGTCCCAGAGTATGACATTTTACCATAGTTCCAGAACTACAGGAGATACTCAGTGCATGTACATACTTCTTACCACAAATTGAGCCAGATACTAGGATTATGAGAGGGAGATGAGGAACTCAGCTATGACTGACTCATAGTCTAAGGTGTTGGGATATTGGTCAAGACTAAAAAAGACCACAATGCAGGAGTCATGAGAGAAATGCAACCCAAGCACTTTAAGGGGAGACCATATGGAGATAGGCATTGATGGATGGAAATGACTTGACTTGAAATATAACTTTTACAAAGAAGAGTGTGAAAAATCATGTTTAGCAGTTCTTACACCTTGCCCAATGCCCAGTACAGAGCAGAAACACAATACAAAATGTTTATCAAACTGCTGACCAGCATGTAGAGCTCTGTTGGGTTTGGCTGGACTATAGACATTAAGGGCGAGGATTAGTATTTCATTCTGTAGTCAATGGATACTCGCTGGAAAGTGTTTGAGGAAGTGAAGGACGTGATCTTTGTTTTAAGATAAGATGTTTATGTCTGTGTCATAACAAGCAGAAGGGATTGGAGGAAGCAGGCTGAAGGTAGATGCTGCAGTGGGAGTGTGGAGAGATGTGAAGGCAACAGCAGGAATAATGATAAGATTGGTTGTGAGGTATTGTATAGATGAGATGGATGGGACCAGAGATGCACCTGAGAGCAGGGGGAAAAGGTGAGGAAAATGGTCATGTGGGTGCCAGAGAGTACTGCATAACCTCTCCTTTTGAATTTGAGGTACCTGCCAAGAGTAGCTTTTCCATTTCACAACCATCACACTTTCCTGTGAGTTCAGAGTTAACGAAGACATGTGGGTGCAAAAGGAAAACTTGCAGAGCAAAATCATTGCCAAACAGGTGAGTTTCCTCAGGAAATTATGAAGGGGTCTCTTTCAATTTCCACTCCCACCCATCTTTCACTTGGGTTCCTGTCACACACTGCAAGAGCTTTGGCAGAGGGATCTCACAGAGCTTTGATCCTTTTACGAGGCAGCTCGTCGGGACTTGCGGCACCCGCCTCCTCCTTTCCCGGGCCCCAACCTCCTATTCCCATCTACTCTGAGTGTGCTTTAGGAATCCATCACATACTATGTATGTGTAACTTCTGGCCCAGGTGATCCTCCATGGTACAAACAAACCTGGAATCTCCCTGAATAAAATCAACCCTCAGGGATATTTTTGCCTGCCTATCTAGAATCTCTTTCTCCCTTCATTCTTGACTTTTATTTTGATATCCACACATCCCCCATCCACTTCTGTGCTTTATAGATAGCTGACCTTACTCAGTTCCAAGAGTGGGTCTGATTGGTTCAAGTAATTCCCTTGATAGACTCAGAAATTGTAAGGCTACAACTTGATCCAGTGAGACCTGAAACATACTTCCTGATGTTTCTGCAAAAGAAATTTCTTCACTCTAGAAAGCCACCAGAAGAGATGGTGTTTCTCTCCTTCTCTCTCTCTGGACAAAGTTTTGCATAGATCAGAGTCCCAGAACTGCTGCAGCCATCTTCCTGGTAGAGGTTGAAACTACTGCACAGGGAAAGCCTGAGAGAAAAATGTAAAATCCCCTTCAAATTTCAAGTCAGTTTGAGTTGACCTGAAGATGTTTTTTAATGAATACCATCTTGAAAAATCAAACACATATTTCTGTTTTCAAAATAATTAGGGGTGGGGGTGCTACTGACATTTAATAAATGGAGACCAAGAAGCGAGATAGAATTTGTGGGATAAGTCTGCATGATGAAGAATCTTCCCTCATATTGCACAATTTTTTAATGACCCATTAGACTTCGGGTAGGTGAAAAACTCCTTTATTATCTGAGCCTAGAGCCAAACTCCATTTTGCATGCATTAAGTGTTTTTACTTCGTATCCCTTTTGATACACACTGGATTTTCCACCCTTTAAATCAAGGGAAGATTGTGCTTTTGTTTGAAACACTTTCAAGATTTGTTCACCTTTTCAGATAATCATGTTACCAATGGTAATGCCACTTATGAAGCTTGAGTTGCCAACAAAATATGTTTCTATTAGTCTGCATTTATTGTCACATGGTGATTCTATCTCAAGGTCGAAACTCTTGATGGCTTAATCATGTGTTCTAGTGCAATTATGAGACAACATTTATATATTAATACATACATGTCTTTCAATTATACATTACTTTCCTTTCATTTCTCCACTATACTACTGTTAGGGCATGATATACTTTTTAATTATATGATGGATAGGTTAAATTATCTATGAGCTCAATTACAGAGTAGTAAAGGAGATATTACAAACTAATTAAAATTAAAAGGTGGTGGGTGTCTGCTGGGGGAGAGGATGAGAGGATAGTCATCCTCCTAAAGAATCCTAACTGATATAAAATTAGGTTTCAAGAAGTGGGAATTTTTAAAAGAAAAGGCCCTACAATGGAGAGTTGGCTCAATTGTGAGAGTGAGTGAAAAAGAATGCTAAGACTCCTCTAGTCAAGGTGGGATGTTAGAGGTGCCTGGTTGTGCATCTGAAAACCTTTAGTGGTATCAACATTATACTTACTTTGGAATGATGATCATGTACCCATAAAGCAGTAGACTTAGAGGAGGTGGTTTAAAAATTCAGAGAAGTATTGGCTGTCTTGCAGCATTCTGTCAGGCCTTATAGAAAAGAGAAAAGTCTTCAACTGACTAGTGTGTAAGCAGAGTGAGAAGGGAGGCCTTTACTAAGGGAGGCTTTCTCCCACTGTGGATTATAAAGCCTGGAAATACGTAGTCAGCAGAGTTGGAATAAGCAAACACTATCCCAGCTGAAGTATGTGGGCAAAGAAGCAGAAAACTTAGTGTCTTATATGAAGATAAAATGTGGGTCCAAGACAAGCACGATCCCCTGAACATCCCCTATTGGACATTCTCAGTCTGACAGGGAGACACCCGTGCTCATGCTGAAGAGGCAGCTGTGATACAAGCAGTGACAAGGACCCAGTATCAGGACCTTCCCAGCCCCACGTGAAGCTATTGTCTCATCTTGTCCAGGTGTACATAACTTGTGGAGTTCAGATCTAGGAGAAGCCAGGCTAAAAAGAGGTAGATGTTGCTTTTTCGTCTAAAGCCTCCCTACCTGGCCCAATTTTCTACCTGATCTTTTATCTAAGGCCTTTCTACCTGATCCAAATTTCTCTTGTTCCTGGGGACTTTAAACTCCTAATAGTTTTTATATTTGTCCTCTTCAAATCCCTTGTGGAAATGTGATCCGCAATGTTGGAGGCAGGGTTTAGTGGGAAACGTTTGAGTCATGGGGGCAGCTCCCTCATGAATGACTTGTGCTGAAGTAACACATTCTCATTCTATTAGTTCAGGTGAAAGCTGGTTATTTCAATAGTGGTACCTTCTCCCCTGTCTCTTGCTCCCTCTCTGTCTCCATGTGACACACCAGCTCCCGTTGCCTTCTGCTGTGAGTAAAAGCTTCCTGAAGTCCTCACTAGAAGCCAAGGAAGGTGCCAGTGCCATGCTTCCTGTACAGGCTGCAGAACCACAAGTCAAATCTCTTTTCCTTACAAATTGCCCAATCTCAGGTATTCCTTTATTGCAATGCAAAATAGAATAATAGAACTCACCTAGGGAAGACTTAATGGGAAGTCGCTTGGCGTGTGGCCACAATGGGACTCTCATTAGAGTAGGGTAGCCGCCCCACTAGTCATCTGAAAGAACCCACACCTCTGGAATAGTAGCTCTTTCACTTTATCAAGCCCAAAGATGTGTAAACCTTATCCCTCAGCAATTTAATCGCTGGCATGTACATTAAACAAATGCAAGTCCGTGTGTGTAACAGAACACGTACACAACAAGCTTATAGCCACGTTGCTTGTGAAAGCAAAAATGCAAAGTACTCCTTGCCTGGGATTGAGAGGACCCTGAAAACAGGCAGTGGAAGGAATCCCTAGTAAAGTTACCAGTCACATCATGCCTCTATTTCAAGCGCAAAATTATTTCATACGGGCTGCATTGCCAGATTTTCCTGATGGTGACCATGATCGTGATTCTTAGAATTTATAAAACACACGGGTGGTCAGTCTCTAATTTGATCTTCACTACAATCCAACAGGAGAGAAGCAGGATTGGAGCAGTTTTTCCCTATTTATAGAGGGAGAAAGCATGGCACAGATAGGAAAAGCCCAAGAATTTATGGCCAGCAAGTAAGAAAGTGTGAACACCAACCGTTTCTTCTTAATTCAAGGTTACGTATGACTCAATCTTGTGCCTCTCACCTGAAGCTTAGCATTTCAGGCATATTATATCCATGTCTTTTATGTGTATATAACCCTATATTTTTATTTGGGATTAAAATGTTTTTACTATATATTAACACTTTCTCTTCTTCTTAGAAGAGACTTTACTTCACATAAACTAATCTTTTCCTGATGCCTCTTATTTACCATGTGGATATATATTATCATGGTGTGAGGAACCTTAGGTCTAGACTTACTCTGGACTTTCTTTTGATTTTGTCTTCAAAGTCAGGCTATCTATTCTCCAGTGGGAATGGGGTCATCTCCACACTGCATTGTCCTACATTGCTTTGAGCTGAATTTGTAAATAGTTGAACTTGTAAATAATTGCATGCTAAGTAAAAATTACTAAGGTCATCATCTCACATTTTGTACACTCATGTTTTTAGACTCTTTAGATTACAAAGACATGTTCTTTTAGCATTAACTACTTCAGCTAAGCCTTGGCTTTAACTCTTAACAGGTAAACAGGAGGTTTGAGCCCTTTTCCTCTGTGCTGATGTTCCATGAATGAAAATGAATTCACACTCTTTCCTGTCCCCGTCTCACAGACTTATGCCTCTCCTGACTATTCACACAGGATTAGGCTCACAGTAAATGTTCCAACGAGCTGCAGAGGAGCATGGACAAGCACGGGAGTTGGCTGAATTTCCTGCAGCCTTGTGTAAGTCTCTTCACTGCTTTTAGTGTCAGTTTCCCCCTCCATTATATGGTGATGCTATCACATACCTTTCAACATTGGGAGGATGGTGTG
This sequence comes from Papio anubis, assembly GCF_008728515.1. NCBI lineage: Eukaryota > Metazoa > Chordata > Mammalia > Primates > Cercopithecidae > Papio > Papio anubis. The sequence goes on along the minus strand of NC_044989.1, from coordinate 16,205,623 downwards.
TGATTTTGGTAAGACACATAGCTCAGTGCCTAGCAGAGAGTTGGCACTCCCTACCTAATGGTTTTCATTTTCTCTCTCCCTCCCACCACCCCTTACAAACACACACTTATGTTCATATCCCACACCATTTCCCCATTTCCCTTGCATACACACACTGTACACACTGTTCCCATGGCTTTTTTATCTTGATGAGATTGTCTTCAAAAGCAGTATCACAAAACTCCGCCATTTCTTGTCACAGCAAACAGAATGAGGTCAGATGCGGTCGTCCCCCAATGCTGGCTCAGAGCATCAGTGAGGACAGTCTCTCTGGATCCAACCAATCTTACGCAGCCAAAATGAAGACTGTCAACCACTGAGCACGTGCCTTTTGTGGTCCAGCCAAAGCAGTGCTTTGTTTACAAAAAATAAATTGAATTAATGAGTATGACTCTTGATAATTAATCTTACATTCTTCAATGAAAAAGTCAGTAAGAATAATAAAATATTTTGCAAGGAAATTGAAATAATAACCATTTCTGTCAATTTTTTATTTTATTTTATTTTGTTTTTTTGAGATGGAGTCTCACTCTGTCACCCAGGCTGGAGTGCAGTGGTGTGATCTCGGCTCACTACAAGCTCCACCCTCTGAGTTCAAGCGATTCTCTTGCCTCAGCCTCCTGAGTTGCTGGAATTATAGGCATGTACCACCATGCCCAGCTAATTTAATGTTTTTTTTAGAGATGGGGTTTCACCATGTTGGCCAGGGTGGTCTCAAACTCCTGACCTCAGGTGATCCACCCACATCTGCCTCCTAAAGTGCTGGTATTACAGGTGTGAGCCACCGTGGTTGGCCTGTCAATTTATTTTTACCACATGGTTTAATAGGTTATTTTGAGCTTAATAAAGCAGTTAGAAATAAGACATTCAAAGAAATTCCAGAGTCTTTGTCTCCAATTAGTTTTTTGGCTAAGAATTCTATTGCAGAATGTTTTGTGGCCTTGTCTTTTTATAAATGAACTGAGGAAGCGATGGCTGAATAACTTGAAATTCATAGTACTGGCCCCATGGAAGGATTGACCTGCCTTCACTTTAAGCAATGAAAGAGTCTGGAGTAAGATTCTGTGTTAGTAAGGATTCTCCAGAGAAACACAACCAACAGGATGTCTATTTATCTATCTATTCACATACACACACACACACACACACACACACACACACATATCTATATACGTATATGGAGATTTATTATAGGAATTGGCTCATACAGTTATGGAGAACAAGAAGTCCCACAATCTGCTGACTGCAAGCCGGAGAACCAGGAAAGCTGGTGATGTCATTCAGTTTCAGTCTGAAGACCTGAGGGTCAGGGGCTGATGCTGTAAGTCCTAGTCTGAGTCCATAAGCACTAGAACCAGGGGCAGTGATGTCTGAGGGCAGGAGAAGATGGGCATCTCAGATCAAGCACAGACCAAATTTGCCCCTCCTCTGCTTTTTTCTCCTATTCATGTCCTCAACTAATTGGGTGAGAGAAAGTTTCTTTTCTCAATCTACTGATTCCAATGCTAACCTTTTCTGGAAACCCTCAAAGACACACCCAGCTTCTTGGCCATTCCTAGCCCAGTAAGGTTAACACACGAAATCAACTCTCACAGATTCCATTGCTGATGTGAGACATGGTTGAATAAAGCAAAGAGTACCTGGCAGTGTCAGTAACAGCAGATTTGGGACATGCCCCCTGCTCTATTACTGGCTGTGTGACATTGGTCAGAATCCTAATCTGAGCTTCCATGGAAGGTAGCTAGCAACTTTTACCTTGTGGATTCACGTGAGCATATAAAACAGAATCAAAATAAAGCACCTAGTACAATATCCTACCATCCAATCAGCACTCAAAGTATTAGTTATGTTATTATCATTACAATTATGATTTTTTCATCATTATCATTTTCATGTGGAAATTTTCCCTGGAGTCCAGGTCCTGGCTCTGAAGATGTCTACTCTAGCATCCTCCTGCTTTGATCCTCTGGAGTTCCCCAACACCTGTAGGCCAGACGACGCTCATGTCACTTTGCTGGTTTTACATCATTTCTGTGTTGTTTCCCACTGCACTGCATGTTAGTGCCATCTCCTTTACTATAAGCTGTTCCACTTAAGAAAAGGGAAGCTTCATCTTCTGTCTCCTAGAGTTCCTGGGAGTATGTCAGCACCTGTGCCCAGCCAAGATTTCAAGTACACTGTCGCAGGCAGAGCTTGCACTCGAAACCAGGAGACCAGACTCGGAGTGCAGTGTTCCATCTTCTATGTCACACTACGTTTAGGGAAGAACATCACCAACAGGGATGTCTAGAAAACTCCAGGACTTAGGGATGTTAAACATGGGCCTTGGGGATCCAGGAAAAGCGCTTCTTTAGAAGTAAGCCTTAGCTATAGATAAACTTCCCTTCTTCCCCTAACCGCATAGTCACCCACACCCCATGCACATGAAACAATACACTGGGTCTTTGCACAGTAATGCCATAAGGTATATTACGCTGGAACACCTACACTACATGGGAAGTTCAGTGGGGAGAGGATATGGCATAGGAAAGGAAGGTTCAGGAGAAGTAGGAGAGAAAAGAATAAGAGGCCCAGATAAGCCAAGGAAAAATCATGGGCCGGCTTCATCCCAAGCCCTTGGAATGGCTCCAATCCGCCAAATAACTCATCGTAGGGGACACAGAGAGGCCCAGCCATGCTCAACTGTACCCTGTTCCTGATACTCACCCAGAGAACCTCCTACACATCTTTCCTCCTGCTGTTTCTTTGTCTCATTCTCACTGTCTCTCCCACACCTTGACTGTTATCTGATTCCTCACATAAGCCTCAGGCCCTCCTTGTTTTGACAACCCATTTGGACCTTTTCTCCAGTTTAATTATCCACAGATCTCAACTTGCACGTCCCCAAACACCTCCCTTCTACAACTGTGGTAGGAGATGCTCTCACTGCTTACCTGAACCCCACAGGACCTTGGTGTTTGCTCAGCCTCCCCTGATAATGGTGGAGAGTTGTCAGGGGAGGTGGAAAAAAAGAGATTGGAGGAGGGAAGAGTCTACTTAAGTCAGGTGTTACCTGTAGTCAGAAGCTTTAATAATGTCTTTATGGTTTGGAGCTGGCATTGATTTATAGTTGTATGTTAAAATTTTCAAACTCATGAGTCTTTTTTTAATTATGCAAGACTTTATGTTTTTTAAAGCAGGTTTATCTTCCCAGTGTAATTGAGAGGAAGGTACAGAGATTTCCTCTACACTCCCCCATCCCTACACATGCACAGCCTCCCCCATTATCAACATCCCCCACCAGAGTGATACATTTATTACAATCAATGAGCCTACGTTGACACATCTAAACCACCCAAGTCTCCAGTTGACTATAAGGTTCACTCTTGGTGTTGTACATTCTACAGGTTTGGACATATGTAAAATGACATACATCTATCATGACGGCATTGTACAGTGTATTTGCACTGCCCTAAAATTCCCCCATGCTTTGCCTGTTCACCCCAACTTTCCCACTCCCAACCCCTGGCAACCACTGATCCTTTTATCATATCCATAGTTTTTACATTTCCAGAATGTCACACAATATATACCCTTTTCAGATGTGCTTCTTTCACTTAGTAATGTGCATTTAAGTTTCCTCCATGTCTTTTCATGGCTTGCAAACTCATTTCTTTTTAGTGTTGAATAATAATCCATTGTCTGGATGTAGTATGGTTTACTTATTCATTCACCTACTGAAGGACATCTTGGTTGCTTCCAAGTTCTGGCAACAATAAGCAGAACTGTTATAAACATCCTCGTACAAGTTTTTGTGTTGACATACATTTTCAATTCCTTTGGGTGAATACCAAGGACAATGATTGCTGGATCTTATGGTAAGAATATGTTTAGTTTCATAAGAAACTGCCAAACTGTTGTCCAAGGTGGCTATACCATTTTGCATCTCCACCAACAATGAATGAGAGTTTCTATTGCTCCACATCCTCACCAGCTTTTTTGACGACTTTCAATTCTTAAGAATTTATTTAGTCCTTTCAAGCAAGAAAACATGGTAGAAATTATGTCTTACCATTCTCTCTCTTTGCCCAGGTTGTTTAGCCTGACCTATGAAATGTTGCAAAGAAAGACAATCCCAGTTTCAGGGAAGATGACTTGATAACACCACAGAACAGGTTTGTAAGTTCCACAATAATTTGTGAAAAGGTCAGGTGATCACAGATACATTTTGCCAAGACATGCAAAAATTTAAAAAGGGAAAGAGTGCAATTCAACTTAGTAATGGCAGGTTCAAACAGTGTCAAATGAAGTAGAGTCTGGAATCGTACAGGATATAGTCTTCAGATTGGCTTTTCAGATCCACGAAACTGAAAATTCATAGCAGCAGATCATGAACCTGCAGCATTTCTTCCTGAGCAACAGAAAGAGAATTGCCTCCAAGATTCAACTTCTAACTTGAACAAAACTGGCTTTTTTTGACAGTGATTTTTCCTAGAAGTTTTGTTTACTGCATTTAAAAATCTATTTCTAATGCACTTTCAATTTTTCCCTAACACCTTATTTTCAGTAAGACCTTTATTCTTCTTGCCAACTAAGGATTTTCAGCCAATGGTTTTTTTTTGCAGAAATGCCCACAGTTGGTGAGAGGTTATTGTGTGCATTTCCTTCTAAGCACTGACCCTGCATTTTAGCTGAGCCTGGATTAGGCCAAATGAGCCAACTGGTTAGGTTGACTGAGCCATAGTGCATACAGTAGGCCCTATGTATACATGAGTACCACATCCACGGATTCAACTAATCTGGAAAGCAATCTATCTTAAGCATCCACGAATTGTGGTATCTGAGAAGGTCCTGAAACCAATCCCCTATGGAGACAAAGGGTCTACTGTATACTACATAAGCAATTCAGATTTTGTTTTCTGAAAATAACACTTATTGAGATAAAGCACAATAATTAATGAATATAACATGTGAATATTTCTAGCTTTCATTTCTCCACCTAATTTTACAAAAGGATTTCAGATGATAGTTATTGTTTCACATGTGTGATTAAGAGATATTACAACTTAGAGCAAGATTTTATATTTCCATATGGTGAGAACAATCTTTTCATCCATTCATTTGTTCAACAAACAATTAAGGAATATGTTCCTGGGCTAGGCATTGGTGATACTGTGGTGAAAGTAACACAATCCAACCCCTCAAAGAGCTGAAAGAATATGAAAATTTAAGATATATGAAAATGTAGATCAAGGATTCCAAGGTTGGCTACTGTAACCAGAAATGACCTAGTCAGTCTCTTGTTCATCTAGACAGATTGCCCATCATGATTGCATCAAATGGTGTCTTGGCCAAATAAAAGATGGTAGTAAACGGATCACAGTCATGGTGATTTCAAGCAGAAAGGGCCCTTTGAAATCCCCTCCCAGAAACACTGAGGTGGAGAGATAGGGAGTGACTTGTACAAGGTCATGCAGCTTGCAGATCAGAAGATGGAGATGGTTGGGAATCTGCTGGATGTGTGTGCTGGGGAAGGGCAAGGCTTGAGAGGAAGACTGCCTTCCTCTGGATTCAGCACGTGCAAATCTGGAAGACAAACATGACATCAATGTCATCACCATTCATGTGCTCTCAGCTGTCTTCCCCTGAGACTTTTCTGAAGAACATTCTTTCCTCCCAAGAATCACTTTCTATTGCTGGTTTCAAAAGACTATAGACTTTGTTTCCACCTCTGTTGTTTTGTTGTTTTTGTTTGCTCTTTAATTTGTGTTGTGATTATTTTATGTTTGCTTCTCTATTTAATATCAATAGTTTCTATTAAAAAAGGATAAATGTTATTAAATAATTGGAACCCTGAACCCAGAAACAAAATTAAGTAAAGGTGCATAAAAAAGTTTTCCAAACTTTTCACCCTCCATTTCTAAAGAGGCTATATGGCTTGACCTAAGAAATAGTGCAGAGAGAATATCCAAGTTTGAGGGCCAATGACTGTAACCACTGCAAAACAGGCCTCTAAGTTTCACAACAGCCTGTGAAAAGGTCAGGGGAGAGCAGATGAATTTTAGTCAAATTTGCAAAAATAAAGAAAAATAAAACTGTCCTGCCTGTATTTTCTTCTTGACTGGCACCAATGCCCTTAGAGGCAGGTCAGTAAGTCAAGATGCCCAATCTATTTACCAAACCAGGGTAGCTTGCCAGACTACACATGGCTCTTCAGCCCAAGTTTTCAAGGCAAACATATCTTTTATATAAAGGCCTCTGCTACTCAGAGGGGAGATATGGAGAAAGTAGGACAACTGTATAACTTATTGTCTAAACCAGAACCCTTTTGAAAGTGAAGGGGGCCATAGTAATTATTCCTAGACAGAAGACATGAATTAGAACTAAAAGGGCTTCGGATTTGAGATCAGCCAGACCTGGAATGGAATCTGCACTTGAGACACTACAGTTTGAATTGGTAGCTGGAGTGCAGTGGCGCGATCTCTGCTCACTGCAAGCTCCACCTCCCGGGTTCACGCCATTCTCCTGCCTCAGCCTCCCGTGCTCTGCACCACATGCTCTGCAGGACATTGTTTGAGATTTTCCAGTTGTGTATTTAAAGATCCTAGAACACGGTAGGCTTTCAACTAGAGCAGCCATAGCTAACATAGCATATCTATGAGGTGGGTTATTAGTGTTCAGTTAAAAACTTTAGGAAATTGAGGCACAATGGGTTAAATACATTGTACATGGCCACAGAGCCAGTCAATGGCAAAACTGGGAAGTGCCAGACCGACTGTTTATCTTCATCATCTGTTCATTTCCCTTCTCCACTGTCTGGGCTTTTGATATATGTGAAGTGTGTAACGTGAAATCCATATGTATGCAAGCTATGTGTTCAGTCAACCTGGTAGCATGGTCCAGAGTAGTTTGTGGAGAATGTGTCAAGGTGGAGTGAGGGCGGGGAGGGCTGGAAGCATGTGACACTGTGAACTTCTCAGGATCAGGTGTGCTGGACCACAGTCTTGAGCATTGGCAGGACTAGTTTTCTTTCTCCTTTCTCTTTGCAATGCAAAGGTAAGTGCCCTGAGGTTCACTTGCAGAGCCATCATGAAAAATCCATCCTGTTAAGATCAGTTTCTTCATCTGTAAGTGAGTATGTTGTGGGGAATGACACCTCTTGTGCTGCCGTCTGTTCTCCAAGACCAACTTCTTCTGTTTCACTTCAGCTTATGAGTCGACTTCTGGCCACGCCTCTGAGGACCTGGAAAGCCTGGCAAGGCCCTGCATTGCCCTGTCTCCCAGGAGGAGTGGGTTTGCCTTCTCCTTATACTGCCCCAGGAAAGAACTGGCATCCTGGGTTGTGTGGGTATGGAGCGGATTCCCACACACCCACACCTTGGCCAGCCAGAGAGACTGACCACCCATGCTCAGGCCTGCCTTGGCCACATCAATCGACAGCCTGGGTGGCCTCGTTGTCACTGCAGGCAGAGCTGTCCACCGAGATTAGTGGGACAGCCACAGCGGCTCTTGCCCAGCTCCTGGTTCCTGTGGGTTCTAGTGCAAGGCATTCATCTCACAACTCTTCCGGCAGCTTGTTAGAAAGAAGCTCACTGTGAAAAGCAACAAAATCTCCTTAAGGGGAAAACTATCTGTTCTGGCAAGGTGTTCTGAGCATGCACGTGAATCAGACTTTGGAAATATCATAAGTAGAAAGTCCCAGAGAGATACCATAATCGTTCTCATTCATTCATTGGTGTATTCAGTAAATGTCTCTTTAACATCTACCATGTGCTGGATACCATGCTAGATGTCAGAGATTGAAAGATGACTCAGACATGAACTTAAAATCAAAACAAAAATGAAACCTCATAGACATTATAAGAGGAACTATTTTAAAAAGATGATTTCTTTGTAAGTCAAAATGCAGTGATGAGATTTATAAGTGATTACGGGACCCCAGAGGGGAAACACTGAAGGCACCTTCGCTGAGGAAGGGTAGAGCACAAGATGGCCAGAGATGATTTCTTAAGCAAAACAAATTCATGACATAGGTCTTATGGTAGAAATCAGATGGGTGAAAGCAAGTTGAGAAAGGGTGATATAGACAGAGATGAGAGACATCTGGGTATGATCCATATTGATAGGTCTGTGGCATGGTGTATGGAGGAAGGAAGAACAAGAAATGGGGCTGGAGAGACAGGCAAGCACTAGCTCATGGAGGACCATATGAGCCAGGCTAGTAAGTGTGGCCTCTATCTTTTGGGGAATGGAAAGCCATTGAAGTGTTTTAGGTTAGCAGGTGTAACACGGAGGTCTGTGTCATGGAAAGGCCACTCTGGCTGCTGTGCACACACAATGACTCTCAAGGGGGCCTGGAAGCAGAAAAACTAGTAAGGAATAGGTGTCACAACCCACTGCGAGGCAGTGAGTCCCCAGTTGAGTGCAGAGTCACAGAGGGAGAAAGGACTAACAGGACTGACACACAATGCATTAGTCACAGAGCAGAAAGGAGAATTCAATTCTCCTGCTTCCTAAGCCAATGCTTTTCTAGTTCCATAAAGATGCAGTTCTCAAAGGAAAAGAAAAGTTCTAAGGAAGAAAACACTAGACTAGTTCTAGACAAGCTCAGCAAACTGGCCCTATGACACTTCCCCAATCAGCTAGACCTTCAGAGGCTCAACTTCCTCATCTGTAAAATGGGATTATTGCCATTATACCCCAGAACTGTTACAAGGACTAGATGCAAAAAGTGCTGAAAAAGGTTTTGTAGAGGAAGATGCAGATCTAAGGGACTAGTTTATCATTTTATTTGCAAAATCAGTGTGACATAGATGATTAGGAAAAATACCTAAGAAGCACATGTTTTAGGTTAGTGTCTTTGCTCTCATAGTCCTTTGCACCAAGAATGCTGCCTGCATTTTAGGAGTGCCATTCAAATGCTGCGTTTCATATACATATCTTTACATAAGCCACATCTTTATTGGCAAGCAACTGCATTAGAAAATATAAAGCTCCCTATATTGCAAGATTTTTGTGTTCAAAATGTAATTTAATTTCCAGAAGTATGACTGATAAATATATTCAACAAAACAGCTCTTCTGCATAAATTAATATATTCTGAAGTTTTCTCTCAATTTAAAAACATAGATTTGCCCCTATACAATGCAGAGGAAGCTGTTATCAAACATTCTTCCTTGGCCATTCAGAAAGAACAAGATGGCCCAAGCCCCACAGAGCATTTGTCACTGACAGCTGCCCCTTCATTTGCTCTCTGCACACCTGGCTTGTTCCGTCTTTTGTGATCTGAACTGTGGCCTTTGCCTCTTGTTACTTTGACTTGGGTGGACTTTTGGGGCTTTACTTAGTCATGAGCTTGCATTTTCTAGGAGCTTTGTTTACATTCCTGCTTTCAGGGTTTCTTTCTGTCTCTAAAGTGAGAAATGGGCTACCTCTATCTTTTGACATCCTAGAGAAAAAAAAATGTGACTTGCATGGATGACAGTAGTTACATTTGTGTATAGGTGACAAGTAGCATCAGGCTTACATTTATCTGAGCACAGATTAGGCCACATGAGCCAATTACATAGATTGCTTTGATTCCAACTGTTACCCTTGCAATATTCCTCTTGATTTCAGGCATCATACTGAAAAAGCCTTGCCCACACCCACAATTCTGTTACAAGTGGGGTGACAGGTTTGCTCAGTAGCCCTACCAGCACATGAGCATAGGCTGACTTCATTAGGTGCACTGTGTGTGTGACATGTCTGCATGTTCATCTTGGTGAACAATTATCTCTCTCTCTCTCTCTTTTTTTTTTAATTTTATTTATTTATTTATTTTGCTTGTGTCATTTATTTTATTATGTACTGTGCAATGTGAGGGCATTTCTGCATTACATAAATGAATATAATTATACTTTTCTTACAAAGTAGGAATTATATTATTTACTCTTAAAAAATCACAGGATGATTTTGCTCCTTTTGTTTCAAAACATTTTTTAGGTAGATAAATTCTACTAACTCAGATCATTTTGAAATATCTTGCTCATATAGCCACTTCTCTTTTTTTACGTTTATATAGGACTTTAAGGTTTATAAAACAGTTTCACATTTTTTCTTTGTTTTTTCAGGTTTCTCACAATGACCTTAAACTGCACCTCCATTAGGCAGGTAAAAAAAAGTGAGACACAGACAGGAGAAGTGATTCACCCAAATATCCACTATCAGATGGTGCTAGAGCTTGGGCTCGAACCTAGCTCTGTCTGACTCAAAGTCTGCGTTGATTCTACATGTAGCCAGCTATTAGAGGGGTGTTGAAGAGAGAATCTACAAAAAGGAAAGTCCTTTGCAGAATGAAAAAGCCCAGATAGGTGAGAGTGTCCAAATGTTCACTCTTGAGAACAAGAATTTTTGAGGAAATCAACATTCTGTCTCATGGAAATTCCAAATTCCATGATGGATGGACCATGATGGGATGGGCTCATCATGGATGGACCTTACAAATAGTTTTGCAAAGGAATCTGAGGATGTTCTGTCCACTGGAGTCAAGAATAGATGCACATTCTGTCCTGTGAATAAAGGATGGTATTTCAGTCTGTGTTGCTGACAACTGATGAGCACAGCACATTGAGCTTACTTTTGGGTTGAAAGTGTTGGGAGAAATAAAAATGCTCTTCTGACTGTAAATACTCATATTTTTTTTTTTTACCTTCCAAATCTTTATCCAATTGGCATAGGCATTTTTTATCATTCATTTTTTCATATCATTTCAGAGAGGTCAAATTAAAAGAATAAAAGATTACCTTAAGGTGACACTGATACTTTTACAATTTATCTTTTAAAAGAAAATTTCCTGGGCTATGTGTCATAATTGAAGTGCTTGATTCTAAGGGTGTGGGGTTTTTTTGTTTGTTTGTTTGTTTGATGTCTCAGTGATGCAATGACTTCATCAGTTAAATGGGAATGGCCTCTTCCAGAAAGCAGGGAGTTGGTTCAGACAGTGATTTGTGGGTTCTTGCTATTCCCAGGACAGTGATGTGAGCCTAGCTGGCTGGCATACCCAGCTGGTCTAACGTTATCTGAGCCTGTAATGGAGCAGCACTTTGTACTCAGCCGAGTCCATTTCTGCGTGGAGATTTCTCAGGTGCAAAACAATTGCATAAGCTGCTGCTAGTTAGCTTAATTGGCACATTCAGGTTAGTTATGTAGACGAGGTTCTTTTTATATTTTGCCAATCTTTCGTAGTTTAACAGGACTGTTCCCATGTTAAGAATTTCAAGTAAGTGTTTCGTGGTGTGATTAGAATCTAAGTAGACTATGCTCAACAATTACCTGTGAACACGTTGACTCTTGTGCCTGATGGTGGATAAAGGGAGTTCAGAAGGCACTTCCATGCCCCTTCATTGTCTCCTTGGAGCAAGAGGGAGACCAGCTGTGCTGGGGTTGAAGCTCCATGGAGCGCTTCTGGGAGGTTGGAAGCTGTGACATGCTGGGCCTGTACAGACTCAGTGCCTTTTTCTGCCACCAGCCATCATCAGTCACCAAATGTACTGCTTCTTTATATTCTTGGATTCGTAAACTTCTCTTTGTCTCCAAGACTATCACTTCAGGCCACTGCCTCCCTGTCTCTGTCCGACATGATGGCAATTGACTCCTAACTCATTCTGCTTAACCCCAGCTTCACAGAGTACGGGGATGATCTCTGGAAATGCAAATCTGAAAATCTCACAAACTCTTCTTAGGTGGATCCTCACTGCCCCTAGAATGGGCATAGAAGAAAGTTTAAACAAATTTTCATGGCCTGGGCCCCCAGCTGCTTGTAAAATCTCATTTCTCTCCACTGCTGTCTTTCTCTTTAGACTACAGAGAAGACCAGTCCCCATGGGGGTCAAGGAGCCGTTCAATCTCTTAGGCAGGAAGATACATCTGTTGGCTTCTCGAGCAGGGTTACATGGTGGGACATCTGTGGGGTTTACCTCTAGGAACTCCTCCAAATTTTCAAAGTAAAGAAAGATCCAAAGCCAAAAAACATCCCTGTCTACCTCTAGGGGAAAATGTGGAAGGGAAGAGGAGGGAAGTCACCATTTTGAAGTAGCCCAGAGTGTTCTCCATGAGGAAGACCTGCTATCCAGGGAAAAGACTCTACAGAGCCTAATCTCAACGAAGGCAAGGCCATTTCTCTCATTCCAGCCCCTTGGCTTCCTGCATCACCTAAAGAGGGAAACAAGCTAAGAAAATATAGTCAGTTAGGAATCTCTTGTTGATTGCAAGAGGCATGGGAGTCTAAAGGATTAAGGAAAATGCTGTATGGAACTGGGCTCATCTGCAGGATCAAACTGTGGCTGTCCTGCAGATGTCAGGACCCCACTTACTTCAATGTAACCTCAGTCCGTTGTTAACTTCTAACTCAGAGCTTCTTCCATTCTACTGTGCACTTCACTAAAATGTGAAGTAGCAGTACCTGGGGATGGGGAGGGAGGACTCCTATGAGAAGAAATGCCCCAGGGAAAAGCCTTGTCCACATCAATAGCACTTCCAAGGTGACTACAGGGAAGCCAGCCACAGCCTTCCTGGCTCTCGCACTCACAGATACCAGTAATAGATTCTTCTCTCATAGGCAATCTATGGTAGATGTAATGGCTAAGTTTATGTGTCAACTTGAGCATGCTGTGGGGTGCCCAGATTAAACATTATTTCTAGGTGTCTTTGTGAGGATGTTTCTGGATAATTAGCATTTGGATTGGTGGACTCAGTGAGGTAGATTGCCCTCCCCAATATGGGTGGACATCATCCACATAAAACAAAAAGGAAGAGGAAGGAGGAATTCATTACTTTTCATTTCCTGCCTTCCTGCTTGAGCTGGGACATCAGTCTCTTCTCCCTCTTAGACTACAATTATAACACCAGCTTTCCTCGGTCTCCAGGTTACAGATAGCAGACTGTGGGACTTCTCAGCCTCCGTAATTACATAAACCAAACCTTCATAATAAACTTTCTATCTATATATCTATCTATCTATCTATCTATCTATCTATCTATCTATCATCTATCTCTGTCTATCTCTATTACTGCTATCTATCTCTACCTCTCTCTGTCTGTCTGTCTCCTATTGGTTCTGTTTCTGTAGAGAAACCTGACTAACACAATAGGGGTCACTAACCAGGGGTCCAAAACCCGGAATCTATGCAGACTGTTAGCATATGGACACATGTGCAGTTTTCTGAGGTCATAAGATCTATTATGGTCTTTCAGATTTCTAAGGGTTTGTTAAGCAAAGAAGCCCTTTCTTTGAAATGTGCCCTGGGAGGAATGTCCTTTAGGAAAACTATTGAAAACAAAATAAATCCATCTACTCTGCCACAGAGAAGCATCTTTCATGAGATGGGATGTAAGCCAGAAACCAAAAAGGAAACAACTGATATATTTGACTACGTATAAAATGAGAAGAGTCTTCATGGCACAAACTGTGGCCTTCCCCTCAACACACTCCATATTGCAACCACCACAGACAAGGCTGACACTTGCATAATAACTTGGAAAAAATCATTTGCAATATAAATGACAGGGAAAGAATAATATCAGTAACCTATTGTAGTCCCCCCTTATCTGGCTTCACTTACCCATACTAAAGTGTGGTCTGGAAATAGGTGGGTATAGTATAATAAGATATTTTGAAAGAGATAAAGAGAGAGATGATATTTGTGTAACTTTTATTACAGTATATTATTATACTTGTTATTTTATTGTTAGTTATTATTGTTAATCTCTTACCGTGCCTAGTTTATAAACTAAACTTTACCAAGGGTATGTGGTGTAAGAAAAAAACAGAATATATAAGGTCCAATACATCTGTGGTTTAAGGCATCTACTAGGGGTCCTGGAATGGACCCTCTCGGATAAAGGGGAACTACTGTGTAAAAATCAACTGCAAACCTACCAGTAAAAAGCAAATTTCTCAAAGAGAAAAAGAGGGGTAAAAAATCTCAACCAGGCTAGTCTAAAGAAAAATGCAACTGGTCGGTAAATATAAAAAGTCATTCAACCTCACAAATCATTGAAGCTCAAAAACTGTATGCATCATTTTTCATGTAAAGAATTGACAAGGATTTAAAAGGCAAGCAAAACTGGTATTGATGAGCGTCTAAAGCACTTGCTCTCCACCCTGGCTGTACAATGGAGTAACCCATAGAAATTTATGAAATATTGATGCCAACATCTGTTTCTGACCATGAAGGATGAACTGTTATGGGAACTGCCCTCTCACCATAAACAGCTAGAAAACCAGACAAATACATGAAACAACTGTTTTCAGATACTGGGCAATAGCAGAGCAAGTCTGCTGTCCCTGAGAGAAGAGAAACAAATGAGGTGAGCCCTACAATTGCCCAGTTTGCTGCCTGGAGGCAGTTTCAGTACACAGTGCAGGAAAGGGAACCCAAACGAGACCCAGCAGTCTCGCTGAGTTGAGGATAGAAATCAGAATTCCAGAAAGCCAACTTGCAGGCAAAATACTGAAAAAAAAAAAAAAAAAAAAAAAAAAAAGGAAGCTGTAGAGAGAGGTCTGGAGATCTGCAAACGGGCCAGCCCTAACTCTTTGACTGACTAGTTAGCTCTTCATGCACAGGAAAAACTCCATGAAATGAGGGGAAGAGGAATAAGAAAAATCAGAAACTAGGAGGCTAAAGAATTCTGGGATCTCATGAAAATTGGTTAATAGTTGATACAGCCATCCAAAAAGTATTGACTTAGTAATGGGGTTAAATTAGCCCTAGAATAAAAGTTACTGTAGGTTCTCCCAAAACAAAGTTTAAAAGCAGCCCTAGAGAGGGTCAAGCTTATGCTGTTACTCAACTACATGTCAGGAAAAAAAAGAGTTCATGTTAAAGAATTATAACAAAACCCAGAACCTAACAGCATAAAATACACAGTGTTGGGCATCTAGTAAAAATTGACAGGCTTAGCAGACATGCAGAGAAGCATAAAAATACAAACCAGGGCTAGCAGCAAAGTCAATCAATAGAAACAGACACTAAAAATGTCAGAGCGGATGATATTAGCAGACAGAACATTGAAACAGCTATTATAAATTTACACTAATAATTCGAGAATGTAAAAAAGCATGGATATGATGAGAAGATAAATGGAAGATACTAAAAATACCCAATAAAACTTCAAAAGATGGCTAGGCATGGTGGTTCACACTAGCACTTTGGGAGGCAAGGAGTTCGAGACCAGCTTGGCCAACATGGCAAAACCCCATCTCTACTAAACAATACAAAAACTAGCCAAATGTGGTGATGCATGCCTGTAATCCCAGCTACTCTGGAGGCTGAGGCATGAGAATCACTTGACTCCAGAAGGCAGAGGTTGCAGTGAGCCCAGACCGTGCCACTGCACTCCAGTCTGGATGATAAAGTGAGACTCTGTCTCAGAAACAAAAACAAAACAACAACACCAAAAAAGAAAAGAAAACAAAAGAAAACTTTGAGAGATGAAAAAGACAATATCTGACAAGAAAAATATGGCCAAAGGGATTAGCAGCACATTAAACATGTGGAAGAAATCACCAGTGAACATGAAAACAAGTAAATGGAAACTATCCAAAATGAAACATAGAAAGAAAAAGAATAAAAATAAAGAAATAACACAGCATCAGTGACCTGTGGAACAATATCAAGTTGACTAACATACATGTAAGTGTGTTCACAGAAGGAGAAGACAGAGATGTGGGGTGGAAAAGGATGTTTGAAGAAATAATAGCTGAATATTTTTTCTAAAGTTGCTGAAAACTATTAAACACACAGTTCAGAAAACCTCAATGAATCTATTCAAAAGAAACATAAAGAAAACCACACCAGAGCACATCATCATGAAATTTCTAAACAACAGTGATGAAGAAAACTTTTTGGAGCTAACAGAAAAAAAAATTCATGTCATATAGAGGAACAAAAAATTACAGCAGACTTATTACAAAAGTTATAAAAAACAGAAGACAATGAGAAATACTTTTAAGGCAGTAAAAGAAAAAGTGTAAATCTAGAACTTACTAGGTGAATTTTTAAAATAATGATGGAATTAAAACTTCCCAGACAAAGAAAAATTGAAAAAAAATTATTGGCAGCTGACTCATGCTATTAAAATTGTTGAAGGGGCTGGGCGTGGTGGCTCACACCTGTAATCCCAGCACTTTGGGAGGCCGAGGTGGGTGGATCACGAGGTCAGGAGACCGAGACCATCCTGGCTAACATGGTGAAACCCCGTCTCCACTAAAAAATACAAAAAATTAGCCGGGCATGGTGGCAGGCGCCTGTAGTCCCAGCTACTCGGGAGGCTGAGGCAGGAGAATGGAGTGAACCCAGGAGGCAGAGCTTGCAGTGAGCCAAGATTGTGCCACTGCACTCTAGCCTGGGCGACAGAGTGAGACTCCGTCTCAATAAAAGAAAAAAAATTGTTGAAGGAAGTAACAGTGTTTAGGCAGAAGGAAAATGATACCAGATAGAAATGTGGATCTATACAAATGAATGAAAAGCATCAGAAATGATAAATATATAGGTAAATATATAAAAGATATTTTCTTGGCCAGGCACAGTGGCTCACGCCTATAATCCCAGTACTTTGGAAGGCTGAGGTGGGCTGACTGCTTGAGCACAGGTGTTTGAGATCAGCCTGAAAAACATGGCAAAACCCCGTCTCTAAAAAAGATACAAAAATTAGCCACGCATGGTGGCATGCACCTAGAGTCCAGCTACTCAGGAGGCTGAGGTTTTCATTTGACAAAATTATCCATAATATTTTCAGTGAAAAAGTAAGTTGTGAAAAACATGTATAATATCCCATTTTTGTGACATTTTAATATGAAAGGTATATATTTACAATAAATGTGTGAAACGATGGTCATGAAAATATTAACGAGGTTACTTCCTAGTGGGAGGATTTCAGGTGAGCTTTCTTTGCATTTTAACACATGAACTTTACACAACATGCAAGTATATTCATTATCAGAAAAAAATCATAAGCTAAAATAAAGATTAAACAATGAAGAACAAATCATTCACTTATTTCAGTTATTTATCAAATGTCCTCTAGGTGCCAGGAACTCTGGTAGATGCTGGAGATCAATGAATTAATAGGAGTTTGATGACTGAAGTTCAAATCTCATCTCTTTCACCTGCTAGCTCAAGCACTGTCAGTCAAGAGCAATGGTTCTATCTCCACTTCCTCATCTGTAAAAATGGGTATAATAGTACATATCTGATAAGAGTATTATGACAAGTAAGTGAGAAAATGGACAAAGGGGCTCTTTCCCCACTCACCTTTGGTCACTGAGAACAAGGAGTGTTCCACACCCAATTCTGAAGACAGATGGATACAGACAGGTAGAAAAGGTCTTGGTGTTTCTAAGGCTCCATTCACTCCTATGTGACACAAAAGTGGAGACAAGAGCCAATGGACTTGTAGGGGAGGCACCCTGGAGACAGGGGAGGTGACTCTGGAGTAGGGGCTAGTGATAGACAGCCCAGCCCATGGGTCTGATGGGAGACATGCCAGAGATGCAGAAAGGTCTCCTTGGTCATTGAGAGCGGGTGGGAGGTTCGGTCAGCAAGAAAAGCCACTGAGCCCTGGTCAAGCCAACTTTTAAATTTGCCAAAGAAGAGTGTTAAAACACAAAACACACCTATAAATAACTATCATTTCACAAAATAAAGAGTTTCAAAAAAGTGAGACTGGTATTACCCCAGAGTCAAGAAACATGCTTTTAATAAATCAAATCAGTTCAAACTAATTTAGCTTTTTGAGCAAAACCTGCTACGGTGCACTTCTTTTATGTCATTTAGCCATGGACCAGTTGAAACTTGGCAGCATGGACCAGCACAGGTCCCTGGACACATGGTCGGAAGCCATTGCTGTGTGCCATGTTGTGAATCCTAAAAGTGATGTAGATTTAAAACATCTCAAGTAGAAAAGTGACATTGTCAAATTTGCAAGTGAGACAGCTCTTTCCGGCCTCTATATTCAGGAGGGCTTGCTTTTAGGGGAGTGAGAGGCCAGTTAAGAGGTTCTTTTAATCATCTAAGCCAAAGGCCTTAAGGCCCTGAGTTAAAGAACACCATTGGTTATTTCTTTAATGAGACAGTTATTTTGACTTTTTTTCCTTTTCTAGTTGAAATAAACCTTGCATTTTCTTTTTAAACCACCAATAAAACACTGTGTAAGGTCATTGTTTTCCATGTTTTGGGTAATTGCTAGAGGCACCATGCTTAACACAAGCTAGTGTTAGGCAAGTAATTCTATGTGATCCTTTTTTGGAGACTCTTCTTTGGGCCTCTGGAAGATATTTTAAGGATTTCTTACACTCAATCTTTAAGATTAGTCCTTCAACTTCCTCTTTATTGGTTAGGTGTTTAGAACACATTGAGGTATCTTAAAAGCAATGCTGCTCTGGCTTGCAAGTGTCACTATGTATTGGGTTTGATTAACAGTATTGAAAAATTAATAGATTATTATAGTTGATGTTTTAATTAACACATAGAAATGCATTTTGAAGACACGCTTTCTAAACCAATTTTTCCCTCTTCCAAACAAAATGAGTTAAGATTGAAGAAGTGACTTGAAGCATGAATTTGTTCTCCTTTATGCAAATGAAGGTTTTGGTGCGAAAATTGAAATTGTCTGGAAAAATTAGTTCAAAATAACTTTTACCCAGGTATCTCAGTTACTGCCTTATAAATGAAGTGTAAAAATCGACTTATTCAGTTATTGCCTCATAAATGAAGTATAAAAACCACTTGAGTTTTACCAGTTACGGAAGAGGTTTCTGGAAAACATAGAGGAGAAATGAATTATCACCATCTCTTACCATTAATAACGGAAATATGAGGAGGAGCATTAAAGCAGATGTGATTGTTTTGTATTTTAAAATTATTCCCTTGGCAATAATTAGTGTGATCGTGCTCTACAATGATTGAGAAATTAAAAATGCCTCCGCATGTGCCTTTGATTCTATAGAATGGAAATGTCTATATTTGGAGTTATGTCTTTGACTATATAGATTGAATTTTCTTTCAGCAAATATTGTAGCATATTTACTATATGCTAGGCAGGAAATATTTGTGTGGAGAGGGAGAGGACTAGAGACAAATAACACAGGTTTTATCTGGAAGGAACTCACTGTCTAGTGATTGGGTCAAGCATAAAATACAACTATCTATAATTATAAGGCAGAACTAAATGAAGACTGTATTTAATAATCATTATGGACTATGGGCTTCCCGAAGACAAGGGCTGTCTCTTTATTTACAGAACTTTTAAAAGACCCATCACAGAGGGAAACCCCATCACTGACAATGAGTATTAATAAATCCCAGACTGCAAACTCCATGACCATAAAGTCAGGTTTTATGCATATCTGTACTCCCAGTATGTAATACAGACCAGGCACATTGCAAGTGCTCAATAAGACTTTGAGAAATTAGGGAACCCTGAATAAATGAATTAGTGATTGAATACTGTGGAACATAGGAGAACTCACAATTCAGCTGGACTGAGATGATTCAGGGTAATGAGGGGAGTCTTTAAGAATTGCATGTCATGTCAAGTATAGGTCTTGAAGAAGAACCTCAGTGTCAATTCCATGTTTGTTTGCATACTCAGAATGGACCTCTAAAAATACCTAGCAACAGGTAAATCAAACTGAATCATCTAGTATTCAGCCAGGATAAATGAAAATCCCAAGAATTACTTTCTAAACCTAACAACCTGAAGTTAACTTTATAATTAAATAAAGCGCCTCACAGTGGCCTCAACTCTTCTCTCCAAACATCTTCCTTTATTCAGCAGCCACTACTCGCCACTCCAGCTAGGCTGGTCTCCCTGCCGTGGAGCTCGCCATTCTTAGTCCTGTCACAAGCCATTCACTGATGAACCAGGGGAAGCCACAGAAGTTTCCAGATCAGAGAACTGCTGTGATCTAATTTGAGCTTTAACTACATAAAGATAAGTTTCTGTAATAGGATATTGGTTTTGGGACTTTAACAATGAGCAAAATAAAAGTGCCTGAAACAAAGTAACTTTTTTTTCCCCCCCTCTAGATGGAGTCTCACTCTTTCGCCCAGGCTAGAGTGAAGTGCCGCGATCTTGCCTCACTGCAACCTTCACGTCCCAGATTCAAATGATTCTCCTACCTCAACCTCTGAGAAGCTGGGATTACAGGCACCCGCCACCGTGCTCGACTAATTTTTGTATTTTTAGTAGAGATAGATTTTCGCCATGTTGGCCAGGCTGATCTCAAATGCCCGACCTCAGATGATCCAGCCACCTCAGCCTCCCAAAATGCTAGGATTACAGGCATGAACCGCCATGCCTAGTCATCTTTATTTGTTTATTTATTTATTTATTTAAGATGGAGTCTCGCTCTGTTGCCCAGGCTGAAGTGCAGGGGTGCAATCTCGGCTCACTGCAACCTCCTTCTCCTGCGTTCAAGTGATTCTCCTGCTTCAGCCTCCTGAGTAGCTGGGACTACAGGCACATGCCACCACGCCTGGCTAATTTTTTGTATTTTTAATAGAGACAAGGTTTCACTGTGTTAGCCAGGATGGTCTCGATCTCCTGACCTTGTAATCTGCCTGCCTCAGCCTCCCAAAGTGCTGGGATTACAGGGTTGAGCCACCGCACCCGGCCCTTTATTTTATCTCTCCTGTAAAAGTCTGAAGTGTAGATAGTTCCAGAAGTATAGGAAGGTCTGCTCCACAAAAGTCATCCAGGGACCCAGGCTCCTTCTGTTTTGTTGTCCCTATATTCACTGGGGTGTTGACTTCATCTGTAGGGTAAAATGGCCTTACTACCAATGTGTACATGTTCTTGCCAATGGAAAGAGAGAAAGAGGTGGAGCACATGTGGCCTGATACCGAAATCGCATGTATCACTTCTACTCACATCTCTTTGGATATAACCTAGTCATATGGCAAAGATGCAGGGAAAGATATCCTCTAGCTGAACAGTTCTGTGCCCAATGAGAACCTGGGGATTCTATTACAAAAAGGAAGAAGAGCTATTGGGAAACATTTCATTGACTCTAACATAGTTTCCTTCCCTTCTCCTCTAAACTACTATAAGATATATCATCTCAACAATGACACTGACCTCCTGATGTGTGAATATACACCTAGCAAATAAAACAGTGTGTGTATTGAGAGTATGTGTGTCAGAGAGAAGATTCAGCGTTTCTTATGTGCCTGGAGTGTTTCCATGCCACAGTAAGTGTTTCACACGCTCTATTACCATCAATTCTCACCAATAAAGGTAGATATTATATAATATATACCTATATATAGTATCTACAAAAGTAGATATTATTATTCCCAATATAGTTAAGGAATCAATGTTCAAAAATTCATGGCCACTGAACTATGAAGTTGTAGAAACTAGATTTGCACTCAGGTGTATTGCACTCCAATTCCCCTTTACGATAATGTTTTCTACTTAATGTCATATTCTGGACTGACCAATAAACTTAAGCATCTTTTCCTCTAATCCAGGCAAGTAAAAATATTTTTTCCAGATACTTAATAATGATCCATGACTGCAAGAAAACTCAGTCCATACATTGTCTAACTCGTCGTCCTTGAATAGCTTGACATTGAATATAATATGGTGTTTTATCACTAACCAATACCTGAGAAACGGTGGTAATTTTAGCAAATACTAGATTTCCCATTCCAGGGACCACACAAGGAAAGCTAAATCTTCTGGGGCTTTTTGTTTGTTTTTGTTTTTGTTTTCAGTCAAAAGACAAAACACTCTGTTTGGTTTTAACTTTCTGACTATGTTTTGGGGTTGTAAAACTCTGCAAATGAGTTCTGCATCATACATGGGAATTCATATTTATATTTCATAAACAGCAAGTGAAAATCACCCTCTTGGTTGCACACTGAGCATCCTGATCTATGAAACAGGTCCCCTGATCACTCCCTCCATGGGGCCAGGATGCAATTTGCTAGCAAATTGGAATCAGAATTGGGTTTTTAAAGAGAACCTTCCCACAGTTGTAAACATCCTTAATTTTTACAGCAACACATTGACTTCAAACCGGACTCCTAATTATTGCAATATTTCTTTTAAAAGCCTGCATTGTAGATTCGGCAAGCTTCAGACATCTGCTTCAAATCCAGAAATTTCTTTCCTTTCTCAAAAAGGTTGCTCTCCTCCAATTAGCCTCAACAGAGCAGCAGGAGCAAGTGGAGCTCTGTGGATGGGGTTTCATATTTACTGCACACATTCCAGCCTCACCCGCCTTTTCCCACATGGGACCATAATAACTGCTTTGCCTGAATGGGCCTAAGACCAAGTGGCTTTTGAACTACAAAAAGGAAATATCCTGAGTCTCTTTAAAATATCTGCTTGCAAATCTTTGGTTTATCATAAGCAAATGCAGTTTACCTAAGACAACATATCCCCTGACATTTCTGATTTAAGTGTCGGAAATACATTTTAAGTATTTGAGAGAAAACTTTTCTTGATGTTGTTGATGATGACTATGTTGTTGTTGTTGTTGTTGTTGTTATTGAGGTCTATTTTTACACATCTGAAACACAAAATTCTGGAGGCTGCTTGGCTGAAGCTGGTGGTTGGAGGCAGCAACTGTTATTATCCAAAACCAAGAGGAGGGTGGTAATGATAGTTAAACTTGTCTTTCATCCCCAATGATTTCAAAGTTCCCAATAAATGGCTTTACATTAAATGGTAACATGGTTAATTGAATTATCCCAACTTAAGCCCACCCTCTCTGAGAAGCCTATATTTAAAAATTATAGGTAGAGTCTTCAGAAAAATGTGGGTTTATATCTCAACTCTGTTCTTAATGTGAGTGACTTTAGAGGAGACTTTCACCCCCTGCGTTCGGTTTCCATAAGCCTTGGGACTCATTTTCCCCATCTTTACATGAGGAGTATTAAGGTTTTTAAGGGTCAATATGAAACATGTCTGTTTCATCAGTTAACCTCCAAGTTTAGAACCAATTGTTCACAGTTGAGCAGAGAATGAAATTTCAATTCATCACCAATAAGGGGACTTGGAGAGACTGAGGCACATGTATGACACAGTCAGCCAGAGCTGTCCAGTTGGCTCCAAATGTGGGTCTGGAGCTCAGGGGAGAAATCTGGACGAAGCTAAGATGGAGAAATTATCAGTTTCTATCTTGTAACTGAAGCTATGAGAGAAGAGCACACAGAGGCTGTTCAGACTGAAAAAAAGAAAAAAGCGGTAATTCAGACAGGGAGAGCAGAGTAACCTGGGAAGGAGCATGAATCACAGCTAGATCAGAAGAACCGCCTTCACCTGGTCCAGTCCTAGCCGGGAGAGACTATTGAAAGCAAACCTGCTCCCTCTGCTCAGCCTGCCGGCAGCCTTCTGTAGACCCAAGGGGGCAAGATCAGTTACTGCTCAGCTTCAAAGTGGGTGCAGGTCTGGCTTGTGGTCTCACTCCCCCTGCAGTCACATTCGATGTTGGGGCCTTGTTATCAATTAGCTCTGATGCTCAAAAATACTGAATAAAAATGATTCCTACTCCTCTCACCCACTTCTTCCCCCACCCTTCACAAAAATCCCAATGCAACAACTCTCTATTAATTACATTGTTTGTTGGGATTTTGTTATGCACATCAGTATCATCAATTTTTACAGTCCCCCCAGAATAGCCCAACTCTTCAGCTGGCTCTTCTCCTCATCACCCTCTATTCAAGCCTTCTGGATTTTTTTTTTCTCTTACCCATCATGGCATTTCCTTTCGATCTATCACTTACAGGCTACATAATCTTTAGCAACTTCTAAGCGTCAATTTCGTCCTCCATAAAATGAAGATAATAATAATACTTCGATGATTAACCTCAACTAAAATTGACCAGAAAGGTGCCTATAAGTAATAGAAAAGCAATAATTCTTTCTCCTTTGTCTATTCCCCCCTTTTCTCTTCCCTTTTCTGTGATTTTCCTTCTTTCCTTCCTTCCCTTCTGTCCCCCTCCCTTCCTTCCTTCTTCAATGCAAACATCACTTAAAAGCTACCAATAAGCTATTAGCTAGAGAAGATAAACTGAAAAGACAAACGACCTCTGTCCTCCTGGAGCTCAGTCTTTGGTGTAAAGGGAAAGTTAGGGTCAGTTATTCAACCAGGATGATTATAACACTAGGACAGCGGGCAGTGGAATGACTCGTAGCTGTTGATTCTGCCTGCAAACATCAAGGAGGGCTGGAAAGAGGAAGTGTGCTTTGAGCTTAACCTTGAAAGCTGAAGAAGAGGGCCTTGCAGGCTGGGGAGGTATCATCAGTGAAGGCTGGGGAGGCATGAAGATGGATGAAGACAGAAACTGGGTCCTAAAGTCTATATAATCAGTTGCTTATTTGTTTATTAGAATGTCTGTTCTTTGAGGGAAAGACTGTGGGAGTGGTCTCAAGAAACATTTCGATCACTTTTCCTAGCACAAACATGTCTGTTTGTTTCCATTTCTTTCTAACAGAAATTAAAATAGAAATTGAGGTTTGTGCTGCTGACTCTGTGACATCATGTCATGATTTGAGGAAAAAACATATTATTAACACTGTCTTTTTGAAGGGGTTGATATGCCTTGTGTCCCTCAAAATTTTAAATTTAAAGTGTCAGTTGAATCTTAATGTATTAAATGTCACCTTGGCAAAAATTCAACATAAGCAGCTCTCTACTAAATCTCCCACTTGCCCCAAAGCAACACTTCCAAAATAATGACAAATAAACAAAAGCACTTTTGTTCATACATATCTGCTCTTTAATGCTCACAGCAACTGTATTAGTCAGTTTTTACACTGTTATAAAGATACTACCTGAGGCCAGGCATGGTGGTTCACACCTGTAATCCCAGCACTTTGGGAGGCCAAGGTGGGTGAATCACTTGAGGTCAGGAGTTTGAGATCAGCCTGACCAACATAGTGAAACCTCGTCTCTACTAAAAACACAAAATTAGCTGAGCATGATGGTGCATGCCTGTAATCCCAGCTAGTTGAGAGGCTGAGGCAGGAGAATCACTTGAATCAGGGAGGCAGAGGTTGCAGTGAGCCGAGATGGCACCATTGCACTCCAGCCTGGGCAACAAGAGCAAAGCTCCCTCTCGAAAGAAAGAAAGAAAGAAAGAAAGAAAGAAAGAAAGAAAGAAAGAAAGAAAGAAAGAAAGAAAGAAAGAAAGGCACTACCTGAGACTGGGTAATTTATGAAGTGAAGAGGTTTGATTGACTCACAATTCCACATGGCTGGGGAGGCCTCAGGAAACTTACAATCATGGTGGCCAGCAAAAGGGAAGCAGGCACCTTCTTCACCAAGCAGCAGGAGAGAGAGAGAAGGCTGAAGCGCCAGACACTTATCAAATAACCATATCTTGTGGGAGCTCATTATCACAAGAACAGCAAAGAAGAAACCTGCCCCTATAATCCAATCACCTCCCACCAAGTCCCTCCCTTGACATGTGAGGATTACAATTCGAGATGAGATTTGGGTGGGGACACAGAACCAGACCATATCAACAACCCTACAAGTTCTCTTTATTATCATTATCTCCACTGTATAGATAAGGAAACTGAGGCTGAGAGATGATGAAGTCTCTTGCCTAAGGTGACACCAGCAGTTAGAGGCAGAACAAGACTCTAAACTCCAGAGGTCGTTCCACCATCCCACACTACCTCCAAAACATCTCTTCTTGTTGCAACTGTCAAAAACTTTGGTACCAAGAACTCTCTTTCATTTTGCATGAAAATTCTGGTGACACTTTTTTTCTGGTGATAAACAGGTAATATTATGGAACAACTGTCTGTATGTAGTTTATCACCCTCACCACAAAGCACCAGTCTGGCTATGTAGGCTTTAACTGAACCCAGCAGTTACTGTATACTCCGGGCCTTGGTATTGCCTGACTGAACAAACTAGAGAATTTCTTTATGTGCCTGAGCTGTAATGTCTTTTACAGGTCATTTGAGTTGAACGCTTTTCACAAATGAGAAACCTAAGGCCTGGGGTTAGGGAACAAGTCCCTTGGCCAAGGTGGTGCAGTATGTAATGATACCATAGGGAATGATCCCGGGTCTTCTGACCTTAGGCCAGGGCTCCTTGAGATATGACTGCCTTTTTATTTTATTTTGTTTATTGCTTCTTAATTTATCAGTTTTTTGATCAAGAAGCACATCATGTATATATTAGTCATCTATTGTAATATAAAAATTATTGTAAAGTGTAGCAGCCTCGAACAATAGTAAATAATTATTATTTCTCATAATTTTTGTGGGTCAAAAATTTGGAAGCAGTTTAGCTGCATGGCTGTAGGTTAGGGTCTCTCAGGAGATGGCTTGATGAAGCCTGGAGGATCCACTTACAAGGTAGCCTCTCACCAGATGCCAAGTTATTACTAGTTGCAGGCAAGAAGCCTCGGTTCATCACCAAAAGACTTCTCCCAACAGCTGAATGTCCTCACGGCATGGAAGCTCTGGCTTCCACCAGAGCGAGGATCCAAGACAGAGCCAGGTGGAAACTGCAGTGTCTTTTACAACCCAGCCTCAAAGTCACACACCATTATTTTTATGAATGTGTTGTGTCAGTGACACAGGTCAGTTTTATTCCAAGTGGGAAGGAGCCATACAAGGGCATGGACTTCAGATGCAAGAATCATCAGAGCCTTCTGGGAGGCTGCCTACCCTGTGATTCATGTTGCACATGCAAAACATGCTCACTATCTGCCCAGGCCCCCAAAATCTCATCCCGTTACAGCATCAGTTCCACATCCAAGAGCTCATTATCTAAATCAGGTGCAGACACGTCTCCTTAGACCTGGTTCTTTGAATACAACCTCTCCAAATCAGTTTATCTAAAACTGAAGACACCAGTTATCTCCCTCCACACACCCAACAAACAAACAATAATCGGGCAGGAGTAGGATAACTACTTGAGACACATGTCCTCAATAAAGGGGTAAATGGAGGCTCATGGGAGTCACTGATTAAGGGCAATTCTGAAATCCAGCCAGGCCCTCATTGAAAGTTCCTTAAGATTCCATTCCATTCCTACCCAACAATTATTCTCCATGGCTCTTGACTCCATCTTCTGAGCTCTTGATTCTATTGTTTTAGTCATTCTTCCTTTTCCACGAAGGCAGCATATTTTTGTAGCTGATTACTCTTTGTGGTCTCTTTCCTGCCTTCAGAAATTTAGGTGTCCAAAGACCCCTTTCCATTTTATACTTTCTCGTTTCTATGTAAGTTTGGCAGTGTTTCTGCCAACACAACTTGAGTCAAAACTCTGCAGGTCACTAACAAATCAGTTTCTTACCATGTGGACCTATGGATAGAGCTTCTCTGTTGACCTTGCCAGATAGCAGCTAGCTTTCCCTAGAGCAAGTGATTTAAAAGAGCAAGGAGGAAGGCACAGGTTTCGGAACTCAGTCTTATTCAGCGTTTGATGTTCATACAATGGCATGGATGTCAGGAAGTAGAGATTGGGGGAACCATTTTAGGGGATGGCTTTATATTAGGCTAGGGTTTATGAGGCGAGTTAGTAACATTTAATATCTATTATGAAATAAATGTTTGTGTTCCCACCCCCAAATTTGTATGTTGAAGTGCTAACACTCAATGTGACTATATTTGGAGATAGGGCTTGTGATGAGGTGGTAAGCATTAGATGAGATCACAAGAATCTAAAGTCAGAAGATGCATTAGTCCCGTAGGGCTGGTGCCCTTATAAGAGGAAGAAGATACAAGTGGGGCTCACTCTCTCTCTCTCTCTCTCTCTCTTGCACTCTCCACCATGTGGGGACACAAAGAAAAGGTGGATGCCTGCAAGCCTGAAAGAGAGCCTTTACTAGGAAATGAACTGGCTGGCACTTTGATCTTGGATTTTTCAGCCTCCAGAACTATGAGAAAATTAATTTTCGCTGTTTAACTCCATAGTCTGTGGTATTTTGTTATGGCAGACTGAGTTGGTGGAATATGATGTCTTTTTAGTGCCTTATCGGTATAATCTTTGAATGCCCCAAGCTTTCCAAGATCACTCCAATATGCTGTTAAGTTTATTCTTTTTGATAAAAATTATTTAATCATTTAACTAAAAAAATGTATTTTTGCATTTTTTAAGAGTACACACTAACAATGACATCATAAATCAAAAAGTCTTTTGCTAACCATGGATCCTGATTTTTATTCCAGAAGAGAAGATCACCACTATTTATACATGTCCTTTCCAATCAGAAAACAACCTATCCAACTGAACCATGGAGTTATGTTACAGGAAGTACAGGATTACTCTGGTAGATCTGAAGCTCTCCCTAGGCAGAGTTGCCACTCATCACTGCGTAGCTTATGCACTGTTCAACTCTAGGGAGCTCCATTTAATTAGGGTGTACCTGAATATCACCTGGTAGAGTTTATACAAGTGGCATCTTCTAAATTTGAGCAGAGTACTACTTGCATAACCATATGCAGAGGTCTTAAAGCCGATACAAGAACCTGTGCTTGCTTTCAGTAAAGTCAACCAGATACCACTGCTCAGCCTTGAGCCTTACCAGCTGCAAGCAGCTTTTACCTTCAGAAGAAAATGTCATCTCTCCATTAAATTCTCCATGGATGAGGCCACTAGGCTACAGTTAGAGAAAAGTACTTCTCCAGGGTTCTCCTACCCACCTAATTCTAGCTAGAGCCAGAAAGATCTGTCTTCTGAAACAGCTAAGGCTGATTTTTTTGAGCATTGGCCAATCTCTTATTTTGCTAGTAAAGTTGCAGAAAGACTTACAATTGAGCCTGAGCATAAGAAGTTGCTGGCTGTGGGGGCTCCCCTTTCATGCTCTTAACTTCTTCCTCCTACAGGTCCATCTCTCTTTCGTTACCTAGAGGCCTACACCACTCTTTATTCACATAATCTCTGAAAAAGATGCAGAGAAACTTACATGCTCCTGGAGATGAGTAACTGATTAAGGGGAAGGGAGGAAGAGAATACAAGGGAACTCAAAGAAGAGAAGAGAGAAAGGGACAGCTTTCTGATGTGGGGTGGGGAACAAACTTATTCACCCCATCTTGGTGATGACAGAATGTACCTAAGATGCAGACAGTCCCTCACTAATTGCTTCTGCCCGTGTAGATTTCACTTCAAATATCTTTGTTCTTGAACCCACAAAATATGTTAATCTCCTAAATGCATCTCAATATTGCTAAGTGCCACCTCCCTTTCCCATAGGTACCAATTATTTCTGACAGTGTTTGCCATTTCAACATAAGTCTGGAGTTCTCTGAATCACTGAGAGCGTGTTGAGGCTAAAGGTAGAAAACGTTTTTATCCTGCAGCCCAATTGTGAATGAGTGGTAGTGGTTCCCTGGAGTGCTACTTTGACTAGAATCCAGATGCTTCAGATGCTTTAGCTAGGAAGGCTTGTTTCCAGATTCTAAAAAAATGTGCATTTCTTAACCCTTAGCTGAACTGTGTTGGTGGTGAGGCAGTCCTGTTTAGATCCAATAATGGTCATTACTGGAGTGCCCTGAAACTTCTCAGTGGGAGAAATGCCGTGGTTTATGAGGAATTGAACCAGTGAAGATCTACAGTGAAGGAAGGAATTTGGCTGAGCTACTGTAGTACTCAGAACTGTCTGGAGCTTCTGGAGTGGAGAGTGCAATGATAGGACATAATCCCTGACCTTCAAGGAGCTCTTAGTCCAATAAGATAGATAGCTATGTAAACATACAGTGATGACAGAGTCATAAGAGCTATGGTGCAGTAGGCATGAAGAAAAGAATGTGATCAATTCTTCCTGTGGTCTAGGAACTGAGTCATGTGAGTGACATGGAGCAAGGTTTTGTAGGGCAGGAAGGATTTTGTATTCGAGAAGGAAAGGGAAGGGTACCTGGCACATTCAAGCAAAGGTCTAGAAACAAACGGGGCAATAGTATGGCATACAATTGGAATGTTAGCGGCATGGCAGGGAGTGCTGGGCGCTTAAGCTTGGGGCCAGACTGTGGAAGGCCTGGTTTAACAGGCTAGGAAGTGGTGAGTCAATGAAGGATGTTTCAACAACAGCAGTGATTGAATCACATTCTTGCTTTAAAAAACAGTAACTGCAGAATGGAGATTGAGAGACGATGTCAGTCTGGAAGCAGGGAGGAAGGTTAGGAAGCTGTCAGGGTAATCTGGGCACTAAATGATGAAGAATGAAAAGCACAGAAGTTGAAGCAGAGAGGAGGCAATAGGCAGAATATTTAGGGGGTGGACTCCAAAGAACAATTTGGTGAACTGGAAAGAGGTGTGTCAAATGTTGATGAGGGAGCAAGAGAACTCTGACTAGGAGTTCGATTCTCTGAAGGAAGGAAAAGAGGAAAGGTGGAGTACACTGCAGGTGTGGCCCCCATGGAAGCAGAAGACGTGGAAGGAAATGCTGTCCCCTGCTGTCATCAGGGAATGAGGTCTGCACTTGTCTGGAGTGCGAAGCTTCAGCTTCACCTCACCTGCCACTTCCTCCTCAGACTCTAAGTTACCACCTTATGGAAAGGCTGTGTCAGGGAGTGTGGGAAGCTTCCAATCGAGTTGAGCCTTCCCCTTTCACTGCACGGGATGATTCTACACCTAGAAATAATGTTCTAAATGCAACTGCTGAGCTATTCCAAAATTCTGTAAAAAATAAAAGGAAAGATGGAACTCTGAAAACTCAAATAAATTTGTCTAAATAATTCTACCAATAACAATAATAAAATGATTTAAAATAATGTCTACTGACAGTTTAAGTGTCTAAACAATTAATGTTTATCTAAATACTACTACTATCTAATAACACACTTTTCCTTCTGCACCCCTTCCCCTCTTTCCTGGGGCCTGGCACAAATATATATATATATAATTTACATTTAAATTTATTTATTTACTTATTTTTTGAGATGGAGTCTCACTCTGTCGCCTGGCCAGGCTGGAGTACAGTGGCATGATCTTGGCTTACTGCAACCTCTGTCTTCCGGGTTCAAGAGACTCTCCTGCCTCAGCCTCTCGAGTAGCTGGGACTACAGGTGTGCACTACCACACCCGGCTAATTTTTGTGTTTTTAGTAGAGATGGGGTTTCACCGTGTTGGCCTGGTTGGTCTCAAACTCCTGACCTCCAGAGATCCGCCCGTCTCAGTCTCCCAAAGTGCTAGGATTATAGGCGTGAGCCACCGTGCCCTGCCAATATATATATAAACTGTTGTAAATGTATGTGTTATAAGCCGTATATCAAATAAAAACTTACAAAAAAAAGATATTCTAATCTTTCCCCATATTCCTAAAGCTCATTTTGCACAATCTTAGTGTGCATCTACTATATCCAACTGAGTACTTATCTAATGGATTTGTCTAATCAAATCAAATACAATAGATTGTGCTTAAAGGGATAAATCATATTTATATTTTTTTAAATCATGAAGTGGTTAAGATAGAGGAGACTGAAGCAATAGTGAGAAGGTGAGCAAGACCGTCTCCTGGGCCTGCTGTTCTCAGAGTGAAGGACTGTTTTAGTCTAGAGGACCAGGAGAGCCTTGCTCTGTGGTGAGGGGATGACACTGTGGTGTGACAGAGCCTCACTGGTATCCACCTTGATTGGTTGAGCAGGGAGAGGGTCTGGAGAGCCAGCCCCGAGTCACTTTTCTCCTTTCTTTGGGATGAAAGGTAGACTTCCTAGCCCCCATCATTCCATCACCACACTTAAAGTGTCTCCCTGCAAGAGAAGGTCTTGGCCAGACTGGGCAGCGCTCCCCACTTGGGGTCCACGCATAGGTGTTTCTGTGTCAGAAAACCATTGCACTTTGGAGTTAGTGGAAACAGCAGAGTTATCCAAATTCCATACAAAAACATACCTAGGTTTCATTTTCCTTTTTCTTAGACCTGGTTCTCAGGTTAATACAGGTAGAGACATTTAGGTGGCAACCTACATATGCTCCTTTGCTTCAGATAGTCCTCGTTGAAGACCCACACTATAAATATTTCATCTAAAAAATTTGCTTAACTCTTTGAACCTGTTTGTAAACATTTTTAAAAAATACTATTTTCTTGATAGAGTTTTTTGGGGGATTAAATGAGAGAACAACTGTAAGCATCTAATATAGTTCTTCAACACATAGCAGACATTCAATAGTCAACACTAGCAGCTCCTCCAGGTCGTATGAGGTGTCCGCAATGTCACACAGCCTGCCCCAGAGAGGTGACTGCCAGGTGGTAAAGGCAATATCATGAATCATGTGGGGACTAAGGAAGGATTGGAGGATAAGTTTCAGTTATGAAGGCTGAATTGCTTGAACTTTAGTATTGTTGATACTGTTTGTGTGTGTTAGGGGGAGGGGACATCCATGCTTAGGGGCCGTTGGAAATGTATACAAAGGGTGCTCCTGAAGCCACCGCAAGGCGAGGGTGCTTCAACTCTCACGCCTGGCGGTCCCTTGATAACAGTGATATTTTATCAGTGTGGGCTCAGTTTTTCCTTTGGTTAAACTTCCCCTGTACCACATTGAGCAAAGCCATTGTCCTCAGAAAGAAGAATTATGTGGTGGGGAAACCACTTCTTCAGGAGAGTTGATTGTGACCAATTTATTCCTGTGCCCAAAGCAAAGCCAAGGGTTCCGTTCGAAGAAAGAAACAGTTCTCATGAATCATGAATTATGTTTTTGGTGTGTCAAGGGCAGTTGACTGAGGGAAGATGCCTGTTTCTTTCACTACAGGATGCCAGAGCTCATAACTCTCTCTGAAGCCACAGGGTCTGTCTGTCTTGTGGGGTGATTCAGAAGCAGGGGGACTGGCTGAGCCCTGGACTCAACAGTTTGTGGCCTCGGTCTGGAGTGCCTGCAGCTTGGATCGGCTCAAAGACTGAACTAATAAACCTTGGAGGTCAGTGGCTCCTGACCCATCAATTTCATTAACCATCTCAGAGCTGTGGGCAGCAGGGAGAAAGTCCTTATTTCTCCAATGTCTTTCATACTCTGTGCTCTGGCAAAGGGCTTAGAGTGAAGTCCTTGCTTGTTTCGATGGCATTTTCTTGAGACCTGAGGATGAGCGTTTACCCTGTATGAACCCAGACACCTCCCAGTTTATAAACTTGGCCCAGAGCAGGGCCTGCCTGAGCTGGTTTTGAACTCTGAGTTAAGTATGCATCCCTGCATCTAGTACACAACTGCTCCCAGTATGCCCAGCATTTCACTCCCTTCCCAGAGAAAAAGGCAATCCTAAAAAAATGGGACATGATATATCTTAGTGGTTGAGAGTATAATCTTATAATCCAAAATAAGTAGGCTTCAATTTCTGGTCCTACCATATAGGAGATATTTTGGCAGGAGATTTCCCTTCTCTAATTCTAGGTTTCTTCATTTATAAAGGGAATAATATAAAACGACCTAGCCAGCTCATAAAATTACAATGAACATTTTATGAGATAAATGCATGAGAAGCAGCACAATTCCTGGCACATAGTAAGACTCGGGAAGTAAGACTAGGGAAGAGTTGGTTTTTATGTTACCCTTGCACACTGCAACTGGGACATAGAGCCCCATCCCACATGTACTGATAGACTGAGCTGTGTCCATAGGACAGGGTCCAGGCTGGGAGAATACCCCAAGTCAGGTCCCATGATTAAGAAAAGATGAGATTGACCATCCTACGTGAGACTCCAGGAACCTTAAGAACAACTACTTCATTCAACTAACTGAAAAGTTCAACCTACTCAGCTATCTCCACCCTTTACCAGGAAGTTTTCTCCAACCTCCTGAGTTAAATGTCTCTTGTCTGGAGTTTTCAGCTCCTGGACTTCTTTGCTTCAGTGCATCTTCTCTGGGTGCCACATCATGTTGATTCACCTATCTACCCTCTCACCCATCCCAGGCTCTGAGTGCAGGGACAAAGTCATACCTATTCATCCCCTAGCACAGAGCCTGGGACGTAACAACTCAGTTTTTGAATGAGTGCTGAGACACCATCATTCCTGAATATGTCTTACTACAAACTATTCCCTACAAGTCACTCTTTCGTCCTTCTTAAAAAAAGGTTTTTTCAGTTCCATTTTTCAGTTCTGTCCTGCCCCTTTCCCAGAATGAGTCACTGAAGATGCAGGCAAATCAGAATTTTTGAAAACCAAAGTAGAATGGAAGAGTGGCAGAGATCAGAAAGTAGCACCTGAGGTGCTTGTGAAGCAAACCACAAAGTCCCAAAGAACCGTCAGAGAGCTTTGCACCTGGGCTTGCCAGGAACCACAGACTTCGGGAGGCAGGAGGAAGGGAGTGGAGGTGAAGGAAGCGTGAAGCTAAAACGACTGGTTTGGTTGAACATCAAAATGGGAAACATTTGAGCCTCCAAGTCTCCTCCCAGACCTTAAATAACCAAGCGAGGGACCACAGTTTAGTTTTTTAGAGAAACTGAAAGGGTGACCTGTAGCCTAAGACACCAGATATGGGAGAGGGAGGGACAAAAGGCAGTGCAGAAAACAAGAGGGTTAAGGGGAAATGGATTCAGCCTTCTTCCCGAAAACTCTGGCAAGCCAGATATGCGCTCCTCAGGATAGAAAATTCAAGGGTCTTGTCTATAGGAATGAAGAGCTCAGATACGAGACGTCCAGATGTGGGCACCTGGGAACGTCCTAACCAGTGGCCAACTCATCTCACCCTCCCTCCCGCTGTCACCGCACAGTGAAGTCAAGCAACCAAGCAATTTGGTCACAAAGACACAGAGGGTACCAGTGACCTGCTCTTAAATTGGAATGAAAGACAAGGATACTAAAAGATAATGAAGTCCTGCCTTCATCATTCTGAGATAAAAATCCCAACTCAAAGTAGAATTCTTCATCTAGCCAAATGTCAAGGGTATGAGTATAGAATAAAGACATCTGTAGATATCAAGGTCTTTAAAAAACCCTCATTTTCTATATTTTTTTCTTGGGAGGTTACCGGAGAAGGTTCTCCTGGGGAGTGAAAAAAAGGTATATACCAAGGAAAGAGAAGATAGAGAAGATATAGGATTCAAGAAATGGTGACCCGGCGAAGCACCAGAATGGCATTTGTGCCTGGAGACAGAAGGTAAGGTGGAACAGAAAGCCAGAGGGACCCAGGAAAGAGCTTTCTGAGATGAAAAAGGAGCAGATGCATTACATGATAGTCTTGATATTTTAAAAGGAATGTTAATAGACATACAATACATTGACTATAGCCTGGCAAAGACTGAGAACTGATGAACACCTGGACTGGTGAGTACAATTATTAACATCAGATTTTTTTAAAAGTTGTACAAAAAAGGGAATATTATCACAGGACTTAAACCCACAATAAAAAATATTTACTTAATCATAACAATGCAAAAAATTATTACTCATTTTGCCAAAATTTAAATGCTACTATTTTTGAAGGGTACGTAAAGGTATGGCAAACATTCTGTAAAAGGTAAGATAGTAAATATTTTAGGTTTTGTGGGCCACATACAGGCTTTATAGCATATTTTTGTTTTTGTGTCTGTTCACAGCTTTATAAAAATGTAAAAACCATCCTGATCTAAGGAACTACAGAAAAACAGGCAGGTGGTTGCATTCGGCCTGTAGGCAGTAGTGTGCAGACCCCAGGAATCAGGGAAAGAGTATGTGTGGGTAGTGTTGGTGAAGGCAGAAACAAGATGCTAAATCCTCACCCATCAGTAGAGAAATGTCATATATAATATGTAAATATATTCATCAGAAAAAGATCAATATCAGTGTGTTACTTAAAGACAAAGAGCTAAATCCAGTGAGAAATAGTTAAAAGATTTTTAAGGATTGCCTCTAAGACTTGAGACCCGGAGTTAGGGGAGGGAGAATTGCTCTTCATTTTGTCATCATAAGCATGCAAACACAAACTGATTTGTGTTAAACTATGTGCATGTCAATTTCAAGTAACATGGATTAAAATAGCAGGAAGAGTTAGTTATAATCTGGTCTTGGCTACTGTTGCCTCCAGAACATCATTCTGTCTTCCCACTGCAGACCGGCAGTGTGTTTTCATGCTGCTCATCTGAGAACTCTGCTTGGTCTAAGACCGTCCTGGTACCTCCGACCGCTTCTAGAGGTGGCAATGTGCAGGATCCCATCCTTAAATCCATCACCCAATGGCATCTCGCTGACAACAGTTATGGGGCCAAGGTTGTGCATCTACATTAGCCCCATACAGAAGGTTGTATGGTTTGAAGAGAGGCATAGACAAGAGAGTGAGTAGGCCCATTTACTATTGGCAACCAGTTTAACTCAGCAAGGGCTTCAGGTTGGAACTGAGGTTGTGTTCGGTAGAGCGGAGAGATGGGTCTTCAGTGACATGTTTAACCAGCTGAATAAACAAAACCTGACACCCAGCCAGCTGTTATGTCCTCCTCTCAATTTAGACTTTTTAAAGTCCCTTACTGATCTCTGCATTGCCAGTGCCTGGTATTGGCTGCTCTTGTTATTGCTTTTGCATAAATGAATGCCTCTACCTAGAGAAACAAAAAGGAAAAATGATAACAATAACTAAATAATTAAGGTCTACAAATTTAACTGGGTGTGCCCCCGGCCCCTACCAGAGGACACCCCATTCAGTCTCAGTGCCCCCCAAGCCCCAGTTGCAGGTTGGGGCTCTTGACCTCTCTTCTTCAGCTCCCAAGTCCCCTCTGCCCTGTGACCTGGGCTAAGCAGCCCCAGTGGAATGTAAAAAGAAATATCAATTGCTCTTTTTCTGGTGTATAAATGTTGCTTTGCATCAGAAATAGTTTTGGACCAAAACAAGCTTTGAAAGAGCAAAAAGCTTAGCTCAATCAAGAGCTACCTTGAAGATAGGCATTTTGGTTCCATTCCTGTTGCCATGTGCTTCATGGGGGCCTCTGACTCATTTTCTATTCATTCCCAAGCCGATCAAGAATAATGATCTTGGTTAGATTCACATCCCTGCCAAGTTTCCTCGCATCCCCACAGGTCTGCCAGGTGAATCTCTTTCTGTACTCCATAGCGATGGGAACACCTGGCTGAAATATCTCTTGAAAGAAATGACTCAAAATGGTATTTCTCTTCAAAAGAGTGACTTTTCATTTGCACATTTCAACACCAGGCAAACTTTCAGGTCAACAGAAAGGGTTGTTCCTGGGCAGCCAGCTCTCCTGAGCTGAGGGTATCATTTGCTGTGTTCCTGGTACTAAAGGCAGAACTTCAAGTGAGAAGTTGATGAGAGAAAGCTCTGGGAGTCCAGGGCCTGAATCTGGGGTCTTGCCTCAGAAGCTGGGAAGACTCAGAGCTGAGAGCAGGGCCAGCTTGCCCCCTGGAGCAATGATTCTGCACCTAGTGACTGCAGGGGATCTCCAAGAGGCATTTCTCACCGAAAAATCCAGCCTTGATGTTGGCTCCCGAGGGTCAAGAAGTGTAGCTGCTATGTGGGTAAAATGAGAGAAGGTCAAAGTAAGTATTTCAGTTTGACTTTGGAAATGTCCCTACAGATTCATGATTTATTTTCCGAACATTTTGCTTTGAAAAACTTTTAAGACCGATTCGTGTTTGTTTCTGAGGTGAGCACTGAGTATTGATGATGACATGGTTTGCATGAATACCAGATGTTACGGAGTGAATCATGTCCTCCCAAATTTATAAGTTGAATCCTAGCCCCCACTGTGACTGTATTTGGAGATAGGGCCTTTGAGGAGGTAATTAAGGTTAAATGAGATTATAAGGGGCAGTGGAGGGTTAAGTCTTATAAAAAGAGAAAGAGACACCAGGGACATGCACACACACAGAAAAGGTCACCTGAGGACACAGTGAGAAGGCAGAGCTGTCTGCAAGTCAAGGAGAGAGGCCTCACCGGAAAATAACCAACCATGCTGGTTCCTTGATCTTGGATTGCCAACCTCCAGAACTGTGAGAAAATAAATTTCTGTTGGTCAACTCACCCAGCCAGTGATATTTTGTTATGGCAGCCTGAGTTGACCAACACGCTGGGGTTTATCATACACAGAATTGATTCCTGTACATTATTTTAATCTGTTCCTTATAATAGTCCTGAAAGAAGGAGATAATTATTATCCTAATTTTACAAATGAGATTGCTGAGACTGAAGAGCTAGACACAGACCTTCTGATAGTAAATGCAGGCCTCTTTCAGATGGTGGTAATGATGGAAGTATGCAAATATCCTCTTTATCACTCTCTCCATTTGTAAATGCCTCCTCAATTGGCTTCCCCTGGCACCTGGGCCTTCACCAGAGAGCTGCCCATTTAGATTAAGACACTGACACTCTGGAAGGCCTCTAAGAAAGGGACAATGCCTTCCTTGGCTGGGCAAGGGCACAAATATACTTGGTTTCTTCTAACAGAGGAGCCTATATTAGTTAATCCGCACTCTTTACACAAGCTGAGCTCATTAAAGGCCATGGCTGCTTCTGCCAGTCAAGGGCACCCAGGAAGAAGCTGTTAGAGGAGGAATTCAGGAGTGATTTGGGTGGGACAAGGCCAAGGAAAGAAAATGAGAAAGCGGCAGAGGCATCCCCATGGCTTCTGATGGGGGCCGGGGGAGAGGGGATGCTGTGGGTGTCCTTCCCAACAGGAAATGATGAGTTTCTTGGAAGTGTGTAAATACGAGTAATTCTTAGAATGTGCGAAGGTACGGCACATCATAGGGCTTCAATTATTATTTGTTGAAGGAACGAATGATCTCTAAAGTGGGTCAAATGAAAAGTTTCATGTCCTTTAGAACTAAGACCTTTGTTGTTGTTTTATGTTTTCTGTTTTGTTTGTATTTGTTTTTCATAATTTGCTGTTTACAAGATACTTTCCCATGTCTGGTTCTCATTTGACCCTCACAATAG
The DNA here is from genome assembly GCF_008728515.1 of Papio anubis. Lineage (NCBI taxonomy): Eukaryota > Metazoa > Chordata > Mammalia > Primates > Cercopithecidae > Papio > Papio anubis. Next base: position 16,166,796 of record NC_044989.1, on the reverse strand, counting down.
CCTTGTAGTGTTTGTAGGATTAACTTTATTTAAAAGTAAAGAAAGCGAGTTCCAAGAGAAAAAACTAATTTTTCAACTTTCCAGGCTCCGTGGATGGTGGAAGCAGATTTTGAATCCAGGTGCCCCATCCGTCCTCTGTGCCATGTGTCCTCCTCTCTTCCTGTGGAAGGGCCATTGCAGGAGATGGCTGTTCCCATGCTCCTGTCCTAAGAAGTGACAAAATGCAGTTTTCTCCCCTGTCCTCACAGCTTTGGAGGGAACATCACCATGTGCTGGAGCTAAGGATGGGCTGATATGCTGCCAGGAGGCTCCAGCTGTTTACCTGGGCCAGCGTCTGATCCAGTTGGTCAATTCACACCAACCGTTGTCATTGCTGAATAGCTTGCATGCATCTCTTCAGGCTGGAAACTGAGTGGTGATCCAGGCAGAAGAAGAAAAGCAGTCCCTGCTTTTCTGGGCTGGTAGGAATGATGTGACCTGACTGGGGTCCTCGGTACGGTGTTCCCAGTCTTCGTAGGCTGACCCCAGTCTGCCTCATCTTCCCCGCACCCCTACAGCACCACTCCACACCCTCCTTTCTGCCACACTGAGTTGGAAGAATTATGAGCAATTTACCTCAACGGGTCTTGCTCTCCCTTGCCTGTGCCCTCGCACACACTTTCTCTTCTACCTGGTGGCCCTTCCTCTCCTCTCCTTCACCTAGGCAGTTTACAACCCTTTCAAAACCCAGGAAGCAGGTCTAAGTCCTGTCCTGGGCTTCCACCTTGTGCCCCTCTTGCCACACCACCTCGCACTCATTCTTTTTTGCCTTCTCACTCAAGTCCACCTTTTTTGAAGGCACCTGACATTCATCTGCTCATTCCTAACACCTAGCACAGTGTCTACCACCCAGTCGACTGGCAACAAATACCTGTGAAATAAGTAAATGGGCCAATATCAATGGTTGGAGACTGGTTCACGTAGCCTCAGCGAGTCCCTGCCTTCATGCTGTAGGAAGCACAACACAGTGCTTAAGACAAGGACTCTAGAGTCAACATGTGTGGGTTCAAATTCTAGCTCTGTCACTTATAAGATGTCTGATCTTAAGCAAGACGCTTAACCTCTCTCTACCTCAGTTGTTTCATCTGTTAAATGCAATTGTTATGAAGTTATTAGTAACATTAATAACAGAGAATCAACTCATTTAATCCTCTCCTTGAATCCATGTTGGAAACTCCATAGCAACATGGAGTTCAGGTGAGGATTAAATGAGTTAATCCACTAAAGCACTTGGTGTAGTGCCTGTCATGTAAGAGCTCAAGAAACATCAGTTCTGATTATGATCTACCACCCAGATCCTGAGCCACCACTGGGGAGCCCGCAGCCCCTGATCTGTCAGGGCAGATCCGTGGATTCATTCTGGACAAGGGTCAAGCAAAACCCTCCATCAGCATCTTTCTGGGTGAGCAGAGAGTCCGAGCCTTGCTGAGTCTCCCCCCACAGTGGCTACATCCCAGATCCTATCCCTGAGCTCCTCCCGGAATCTTGCTCACCTATTCTTTCTATTTTGTTTTTGTTTTCAGTAAATAGTAGTGAGTGTCTGCTTTTGTGCAGCAATGTAGCCTATAGTCAAGAGCCAGACAGATGTGGTTCCTGCCTTCATGAGATGGCAGAATAACTGGAAGGAGACAAATTGAACGTAATATTTGTGGTGACTGTTACAAGACTGAAGCATGAGAATTTAGGAAAGTGGGCACCTAACTTCAGCGGTGGATACAGACAAGGCTTCTTAGAGGAAAAGCCATGAGAGCTGATTCCTCAAAAAGTTGCCAGTTATATGGGTGGTGAAGGAGGGAGGGGTGCCTTCCAGGTTGGTTTAGGAGCAAGTGTGAACGTGTGAGCTATCTCTAGGCATTCTCAAAAGGCCCATCCAGTCATAGATGAATGCCAGGGAGGTCAGTGAGATCCTGGGGTACATTTCAGGACCCTGTGGATCCCTTTAAGGATTTTGAACTTTGTCTTTAAAAACTTTGTCTTGAAACAAAGCCACTGGACATTGTGGGTAAGCGAGTGGGAGGTGTTGGGATGGCCTCCACGTTTTTAGTTTGGGAACTAGCAGAGTTGTGGTACTATGCCTTGAGATGAATGGTTCAGAAGAAGCATCACATTTTGGAGGGCAGATGGTGAGTTTGGGATACCCAGGGGTGTATTTGTTTCCTACTACTGATGTAAAAAATTCCCACAAACTAAGTGGCTTAAAACCACTCACATTGATTATTGTACAGTTTTGAAGATCAGAAGTGTGACGTAGTCTTAGGCTAAAACCAAGGTGTTGGCAGAGTTGAATTCCTTCTGGAATTGAGTTGCATTCCACAGGGGCATTTTTCCCTTTCCTTCTCTAGCTTCTAGGGTCTGCCCACATTCCTTGGCTCATAGCTCTTCATCACTCCGACCTCTGCTTCTGTCATCACATCTCCTCTGAATCTAACCCTTTTGCCTCCCTCTTCTGTGGTTCCTTGTGATGCCCTTGGGCTCACCTGGATAATCCAGGACCATCTCCTTGTCTCAAGATCCTTAACTTAATCACAGTGGCAAGGTGTCTTTTGCTATGTAAAGATAACTTATTCACATGTTTTGAGGATTAAGGCATGGACATCTTTGAGGGGAAGCATTGTTCAGTCTATCATGTAGAGTTAGGAGTTAATTTGATATGTAATCTGGAGCTCAGAAAAGAATGTACATTAGAGATATAATTTGGAAGTTACTGGTTTCAGTGAAATAATTGAGTCATGTTGGTAGGCAAGATAACCCAGTACAATAGCTCAGAGTAAGATAAATGAGGCGGAAACTAAGCATTGAGGTCCTCCTCCAATTCCATAAAGTCATGCAGAGGAAGAAAAGCAAGCAACAGGGAAGTTGATATCTCTTGGGATTCCTTCCTCAAAGTTCCCAGGGACTTGTGTTATATCCATGCTTCCAATTTCCCAGGGCCGAGTTCCTGACTGGTCATACTACAGATGCCCACAGGCTGCCTGCCGAAAGAGAGCTCCAGCAGGGACCAGAGCCCATGCAGGGATCTCACTGCACTCTGCTCTGTAGTCAATCACTTGCCTTTGCTTGTCTTTCGCCCAACCCACCAGCAGGGTTGGAGATGCCCCTCTTAGTCTCCCAGGCACATCCATAGAACAAGGAGTCTAAAGGTTTTCTGTTCCGACTGTCTGGGTCTTCAGCCTGGAGCATATGCTGAGAGTCATTAGCCCAGATTTTCCAATCTGTTATGCTGCTGGCTTTTGAATCTTAGTTCTTATGTGAATGTTGAAGTTTTTAGAAAAGAAAGCATGAAACAGGAATGAAACACCTGGGATCACTTTCCTAGTCCTAGAAATACCAGGACTCGAGGTGAGTGCCTCTTAGAGTTTCTAATTAATAAAACACTATTTCTTGCTGTGGGGGTGTAATATAGGAAAACCTCTTGCCCAAGAGGTGATCCAGGCAGGAAATGTAAATAATTTCGAGAGTTGTAGACATAGTCCTAGCTGACAGTCTGGCTGAAAGTCAGTGAGGCAAAGGGTGGAGCATAGGGATAGTCCTAGTCTTGAAGGGGAGGTGTGGTCTGCAAGCCGTGTGCTATCGTTCTGCAATGAGATAAGTACAGATATTGACAGTAAGCATTCAGAAGAGCTTTCCAGAAATTGATATGGTCATGACATCAAAGTGCATAATCATTTTTCTAGTAATTCATTTTGATTACATTTTATAAAAGTATCCATTTACAACGGAATTTTTAAGAACTTGATCCTTCCTTACAGATCATTTGACAATCACAGGTATAGAGGATTTCCACAGCCCATTCCTCCAAACCTGACCCTTGTGCACAGGGAGCACAGAGGTGGTTTGTCCAGTGGAAGCGGGAAGTGGGGGTGTTTAGTAGAGATTGTGCTGATGTTACAACCCAAACCCTAAGAATTCATTTGACTGGGGTCTAGCTTCAGCTTCATAGCACACTGATGCATGGTAGTAAATGGTGACCCTTACTACATGCCTGTTTTAGCAGGGAGAAAAGTAATTGCACCCTTCTGTACAGCATTTCAGAAGGAAGGACCAATCATTGTTACTATTGACTGGCAGGTCCAGAATTTGGATCTTGCTTTCCTCAGGTTTTTTCTCATGCTGCTTCTCCCCCCCAGCAAGCTCTTCCTAAACCATCTCCTATCACCATGATGACTTACTGCATTCATTTCAGAGTTAGGCTCTGCATTTATTCCTGAGGCATCTCTCCTGCCTGTCTCCTCCATTCAGCCAAGTTTTCATGGCTCCCTGCACATCTCCCGGATCACACAGCTAACTGTGCAATTAGTTGTTTAATTTTATTGTTTCACTAAACTGTGAGTTTCCTTGGTACAAAGCCCTAATCTTTCTTCACTTTTAGGTCCTCATAGCCCAGCACCCTGCTAGACACACACACAGTAGGTATTTAATACATATTTGTTGAGCAAAGGAATGGATAGATAAATCAGCAAATGAATGAGTTAATGAATGGAAATAATAATAGCCTCTTCCCCATAGATGGAAGTTCTGCTTAGCAGTCTTTTATCTCACTTTTCTGTCTCTTCCATACATTTCAGTGCTAGTTTTGCCAACACTGAAAGAAAACAGTCGACAGGCTAAAGTTCCAACTCCCTTGCCAGCAGATCCTTATGCCATGCTGACATGGGAAAACTCGACCGCTTGCCACCCCCTCTGCACCCCTGCCCCGTGCGTTCCCCTCTAGGGAGATTCAAAGAGGGTGAGCAGCAGCAGTCATAATCATTTGCTATCATAATGTAAATTTGCAAACCTATGTAATGTACCAATCTAATTTCCTTTGAAAAACATATACCCGGATAGTCGTTAAGTCGCGAACAATGTTTTGTTTCATTTTGCAGATATTTAAGAAATATGAAGCAGGAATTGTTAATAATAGGAGGAAAAGAGTGGCCTCTCGTGTAAAGCCCGGAGTGCTGAGCTTGTGTGTGCATGCATTTACCGCCGTTAATGATAATAGGAGTTAGGTGCATAATGGGTGTTCCTGTAGATCTATCCAGAGGATAATATACCCCTTAATTTAAAATAGCTGATAAAGTGTGAATAAAGGCCTCTCATCTTTACAACTTCTCATTTCTATTAAGAAAGGAATCACATAACATTTTAGGGCTCTCAACTAATTAACTGTGCATATGGATTTGGAGGGCACGTGCTTTGTGCACAATAGGCTGTTTCCCCGTCTACATTCATAGGAGGCTGAAGCTCTGGGGCTGAGAACCCTGGATGTGATTGAACTTCATAGCACCGGCTCTGATTGGAAGGGGTTGTCTGCTTACCGCTTGTCAAAGGAGAGGAATCGCTAAATCAGCGGTAGAGACGGAAGGACTGGGAACTGAGGCAAACAAGAGAGCTAAAGAAGAGAGACTACATCCTTTGGAAGATTCTAAGTGTCTGCTACATTTCCTTGAAAATCTAACACATGCTGGGAGACCCTGAAACCTGTTCATAGTGGCAACTCTGCTGTAAAACCTACTTCTTAGAGATCTACCATATGAAAATCTGGCTGTTTGAAACGTAGAACATGCAAAAAAGAATAAAGAAAATTTGATTCAATATAAACATATAAAAAGGTCTATATGCTTTCCACTTGCTATATTGTATTTTATTTGCGATCCACCCAGCTCTTGATGTGTGCCAGGTCCTTCTGGCTAATGTCGACATTAGCTGATGTTTGGTCTTTAGCTGTGACATATATAATTAACAAACAAGATAAATATACACTTTGCCATTCTGATATAAGTGGTGTAATTAGATATTTCTCTTTACATTCCTTCCTTAGAGAGATATTCACAATCAGCAAAAGGATGATTAAAACAACAAACCGATACATTTCCAGAATTCAACAAAAGAAACAATTTCTGTAAAAGCCACTAATTCAAAACCAAAGAAATTGTTTGATATGAACACTTAGTAAGCACTCAATGAAGATGTGTTCAATTAAATGGAATTGAATTGAAAATTCAAAGGAGTCATTCATATTCAATTCAAAACAGTGCTTTTCAAATGTCACGAAGTTGGAAGCTACTCCTTTATTCACAATTTCCATGTAGTTTAGAAAAAAAAAGTATTTGTCTTCTATTATTTCTTATTCTTCCCTGTGTAATTAGAGGAAGGCTATAAAGTCTTATTAAGACAGTCTCTAGACTTTTTAAATTACATGAACAATATAAAGCAAATAGGCCCTTTTAGGGAGAGGGATTTTTTTAAAGATTTGCATTTCCAGCAGAGCCATGAGTAACAGAGCCAGTGTCAAGGAGAGTGGGTGCCACCAGCATTCAATGAAGAAATTGTATGATCTGCCATTTAGCAATTTCACTTCTGTGTCTTTTTTCTTCCCCCTCAGCCTAAACCCCCAAATCAATTTCTTTTTTTCTTTTTTTTTTTTTCTGTTGCTGATCCAGATGCTCCCAAGAAACCAATATTTCTTGATTTTAGGACACATGCAGTAAATCTGGAGTATTCTCAGCTTGAAGGTGTTTCTCTCTACCCCTGCTGAATAACATGGTGACTTTGCTACTCAGAGTTTAGGTGAGGCAACATGTGACTCCAAGGCATGTCTGTAAAAGTGCCCATGGAGCAAGAAGGAGACTCATAACGTCGCTTTTTCAAAGTGCAATAAAACACCCAAATCTACCAAGAGCTAGTGGGCCCTTGCACATGACAATTAAACATTAACAGCCCCAGGGCCCTGGGAGCAGGGCCCAGCAACCCTTTGAAGCCCTGTTTGCCAATTAAACACCGTCTGACATTCGAGTCAAGGTGGCAGGGATCCAAAGCAGAGATAGGAACGTCAACCACTTCAGGGGCATTCATTAGCTCCCCAGACATTCCTGGCGTGGCCTGTTTCTTTACCATTGCCAAATCCACACCCTGCTCTGGAACTCAGGGGCTCTGAGAAAGTTTACTCAGATAAGCTTATTATGGAAATAGCACTTTGTCACCGTTTACTACTCACTCCTTGTTCAATTATCTTTTATCTGTTTAGAGTATTTGCCAGCTCTCCCAAGGTTCCCCGGAATGAGGCCACTGGATTGAAAGTCCTCACTGGGGCTGTAGAGGGGGTAGGGGGAGGTACCACTCTGTGCTTGCCTTTCTGGTCCAAGAATGCTGAGCTCTCTCCAGCATTTTGGAAACTGCTAAGAGGGTACTAGTAAAAGATCTTGTATTTTCTGATCATGGGAAAAACTGCCCAGCCTTGAGACAGAGACCTAGGTATCCTGAGGCCTCACAGTCAGTAGAAAGAAGGATAGTGTGTCATTTTGATTATAATAGTGAGCACTTAATGCATATTATTAGGGCAGAATTATGAGCAGGGAATTTCACCTACTCCTTCCCACCATACGTATTAGACGCTGTCTCTCCAAATTTATGAATAGCTATGGAACCAATATAATTGAGGTTTTCGTGGGTGAGCCTCAGTCAAATCCCAGTCCCCACCATCACCATGGTTCCTATTGAGTCATCTGGTCTATTATCCTTGTGGAGTACCATTTTTGTATTTTAGTGCCTTCAGATTGCATGATTTCTCTATGGTGAACTCATCCTAGATGTCAGGATGCATGTTGCATTTTTGCTGCTGTGATGGTTTTAAAATATGCCCATAAGTTCTTTGATACTCCTCCCATCAAAAAGTAGAGATTAATTACCCTTCCTCTGAGTATGGGCTGAACTTACTGACTCACTTCTAACCAACAGAATGCATTGGAAATGATGGAGTGTGGCATCCAAGTTTAGGTAATACAAGTCATTGAAGCTTCTGTCCTGCTCTTTCTCTCTGATTGCTGGCTCTAGTGGAAGCCGCTACCAAGCCACAAGGAAATGCAAGAAGCCCTGTGGAGAGGTCCCTGTGGAGAGGTCCACATGGGGAAGAACTGAGGCCTTCTGCCAAAGACCATGCAACCGAGCTTAGATACAGATCCTGTGGCCCCACACAAGTCTTAAATGGTTTGTCCCAGTTGGCAGCTTCACTGCAATCTCAGCAGAGCCAGGACCACTCAGCTGATCTGCTCCTAAATTTGGGATACTTTGTTATGCAGCAACAGATAACGAATACACCTGCCTCAACTAATTGCCAAGGAGCTGCAAAAGGATCCCAGGCAGAGAGTCACCAGACCTTGTTGTTTACAGGCTGTGTGACCTTGGAAGATTTACTTACCTGCTCTGGACTTCAGATTCCTCTGTTGATACTTGCTGTTCTAGTTGGTGTGAGAGTCAGATGAAATATTTTTGAGAAATTAAGAGTTCTCTGATGTCATAATTGTATTGTTGTCCAGAATATCTTCTTCTGCAGTGATTCTCCCTCTTGCTTTCATGCTTCAGCTAAATTAACCATTTCTCCTCAAATGAGGCAGCCTCACTTGTGCCCTATTTAGAATGTCTGCTCTCTATTCTAATTATCTAAAAAATGAAATATCTCTGTGCATAATGTGCTCAGCTGTTCACCTGCAGTACAATGCCGTTATGTTCATTCTTCCTTCTAACAGAACCCAGATCACTTTTAGAAAGTCACCTGTTCCCAAGCTACTCCCTATCCCCAGTTCTAAGAGGAAATTTTGATTGATTTAAGCCAATCAGAGTTATCTCCCTCCCTTTGTCAGTGATTGGTTTAGTATCTGTCATGTAATGCAATTCTGGCCAATGCACTGGGGAATTTGGGGAATGTTTTTCTTGCTTCAAATAAGAGAAAAAGACATTTCTGTTCTTCCCAGGGGCTTTCGTCCTGTCTGGATTTGGCTCCTGGGACTTCGGTGTCATTGTGCTGCAACCCAAAACTCAAAGGGTGCAACTGAGAGTCATTGCAGAGAAGTGGAGCTGGAGTCCTGGCCCCACAGCACCGTAAGCCTGCCTCTGTAAGACAATCTTAGTATTTGGGATTGCTTTCCTGTCAGAGCCAGTTTGAGTAAGCTGTGGCTAAATCAGGCTTCAGAGCCAGGGCAAAGCTCACCTCCTGCAAGATGTCTGCATGGGCCCACCCACCCTTGAAGGCTTTTCTCAGCTTAGAGTTCCTGTGCCACTGCCTGGGTGGGCAGCTCCAGTGGTCATCACTGAATGCACACAGCTTTGTTCCAGTATTCAACTTCAATGCATTACACTCCCACTTACCACTGCACCCACCACACTGACAGCCTCATAGAGAAAGGGCAGATTATTAGTGTCTGAATTCCCCATACTAGTACCAATCCTGTGCATGAATATGTTCAGTAAGCCCAAAACGTTCTGTTGAACCTTCCTCTAACCCAGTAGGTACCTACTGACCTAACAGTTCCATAACTTAGGAAGGCACACAAATGATTCCTCACATAATATGCATCATTTGTTCTATGATATTGGTATCTCTGCCTATTCGGAGAAGCAGCTGAGATTTTTTTAAATTGCCATATATTAGTTACCTCATATAAATGGATGAATCCAGGCAACAAAGCCACTTATTTTCTGTTCAACGCCTCTATTGGTTATTCATTCTTAACTATGTGAGTTGAAAATTATAATCTACTGACAATGTGTGAGAATTGAATAAGATCATGCATGCCAAAACCCATAGCATAGTGCATGGGAAGCAATCAGAGATCTATGAATTGCAGGGGTTCTACAAAGTGAATGATGCCTAAATAGTAAACACTAGGCCAAATCTAGATAAATCAATGGAAAGGGAGAGCCTATTCATGGGGATTAGTACTAAGCAATGAACATTCCAGGTCTTCACTAAGAAGAGCAATTAATTATGGGGAGTGACTGAGAGTTTATTGGAAGACATGAAAGGCTGACATGTATCATTGCTCCATTCTTTGTAACTTCAATTGAAGGTTTTACTCTGTTATGATCAGGTACTGCAACAAAATGACTACAACTTGGAAATCAAACTTTCTCTTCCATACAGTTGCTGAATGAAATTTGTCATATTTCCAAAATTGAATATACTATCTGATATCTGCTTTTCATTCTCCCATATGGGAAATTTTCCTGAGCAAGGAGAGTCAAGAGGATGGCCTCAGGTGTATGAAGCTCATCACTATTAACCATAGGCCACACCTTCCCAATCTTTAATGTTTCAAAAGCATGAGAACTCTCAGAAAGGCCCCCTTTTTGTTTAAATTGAAATGAGAAATTAGTGTTAGTATTTAATTCAGCCTTGCAATCAATTTTTCCAACTTCCTTCCCTTTCCCTGTCCCCTCAAAGGCAAGTTTATAATCACCCAACTTTAAACTAAAAGAATTGTTTCTATGGGTTATGATTGAGAACAGTGTGTCAGAGACCAAGACTGAAGTTGAGATTGGATCCCCACAAAATTATGTCATTTTTCACAGAAATAGGGCTTTAACCCAGATACAATAGGCAACCTCATGAGCAAAGGCGACCATTGATCACATTGGTCAAAGGGGACTGGGCAAGAGTGTGGGGGCTCTCACATAGACCTTGACCATGAGGTCTCAAGAGACAGACACAAGGCCTGCTTCATCTCTGATTCTCCACTACACACCCCATAGTGCCTGAACCACACATACTCAGAAAATGCTGTCGCTCTGAATCCTCATTTCCCCAAAGCCAATGGGATATTTAATGGCTTCGTTAAATACATGCAGAAACTGTGGATCTCATAGGAAATTGAAACAAAATTAGAAACATTCTGAAATATGCATAAACTTTAGATGTTTCTCTTTAGCCATATCATTCTGAGTGTTATATAGAAATGAATCAGTTACTGCAGGCAGAGAGAAGAGAGAAAACGTGTTAGTATTTCTTCCCATCAAGTAGCATTTAAATACACTAAAGATCCCCTAATACGTATGTATGCCAGCACACTTCTGAATCAGTTGTTCGAGGGACCACTTAAAAAAATATATAAAGAATACAAAGCTATTAAGACCATACTGGACAAAAATATTTTGGGACCCGGAGGAGATAAAATACATATTCAATTTATAGACTCATCATGCTTTATAACCAAATCGGGTAATACCTACAGCTGAGAAGGAACATTACAAAGTCTTTGCGTTATGGTGCTTCTTTCCTTCTATTTACAAAGAAAAGTGTTGGAGTAAGACTTTAACTTTATTATGGATATCAGTCCCTGAAAAAGCTCCGTGAGTTTGAGTCTCTAGTGCAAAATTCAAAACTCAAAAAATTTGCAAGTTTTTTGTTTTCGTTTTTACCATGATAATCTTGATCAACCACTGTGGCTCAAAACAAGAAAGACACTCCTATGGGGATCTTTCCTACAACCGCATTGTTAAACCCAGCCCTATTTGTTGCATAGCCATTCCTTCCCGATGGGGTTGTAATGAAACTTTTATTGTATGTTGCCATCTGCTTGAAGGCAATGTCTTCTGTTTCTATTAAAATGTTAGGTGGGTTTTGCACCAAAATCACATATGTAATTTTTTAATAACTGTAGCTTTATAGTGTTTGATATCTGGTAGGGAAATTCCTTCCCTTCCTTTCTATTAAAAAAGCAACCATTTAAAGTAGACTATAACAAAAATTTAAATTATTTATCTGTTTATCTTCCAGATGAATTGCCAAATTATTTTGTCATGAGTTTTGAAATCTTTATGGAACTTCTGACATCAATATTATATTCAATCTATAAATAGATTTGGAAGGAATTGATATCTTTACAATACATATTCTTCTCTTGAAGTATATCAATCATATTTTTACTCATTCATGTGGGTTCTCCTTTATATTTAAAAGTAAATTTTTTCTTTTTTTGTTCTCATGCATTTCTTATTTATGTTACTGTTGGGTATTTTATATTCTTTTGCTATTATGAATACACTAACTTCTTTACTATAGCATCTTCTTTTTGCTGAAATATAGGATATCCATAAACAATATTCTATAATTTGGCTTTTTGTTGAATTCTTTTTTTTTTTTTTTTCTATTATAATTTCTTTTTTTTTTTTTTTTAATTTAAAAGAATTTTCCCTGATCATCTTTGGTTTTCTAGGTAGATGATTGTATTTCCAGCAAATGAGAGCACTGTGCTCCTCCTTCCAATATCCTTCCTCTCAATTCTGTTCCATATACTAATGTGCTGGCTGAACCTGTCCACTTCTCTTCCCCACCAGTACCACTCTTGTCCAAGTTCATGTCAGCTCTCACCTTCACTGAGGCCAGAACTTTCTACCAAGTCTACCCTCTTTCCCCATGACAGTCTCCTAGTTTATTCTCAGCACTATCACTTGGACAATCTTCAACATGAAGTGATCATGCCACCTGAATGCACCAAATGTCAATGTCTTTCTGTTTCTTTCGAGATAATGACAAAGCTCCATACTGTGGCCTGTAGTGCACAGCATAGCTGGTTCTTATCTACTTCACCAGCCTCTGCTCCCACTGCAAACACCCACCCATCCAAGCACCCTCTAACATGACATTTCTAGAACTGTTCTAAGTACCCCTCTTCATCTAGTAAACTCTTAACATCTTTCCACTTGAGTTCTAGACTCACTTTCTCTGGGAAGCCTTCCTTCTAGATCAACTCCTTCAGTCATACCTGCTCAAAGTACCCATGGACCTCTCCTTTGCAGCTTTATCATTAATCCTGTTTCACATGCACATAGGATTACTTAATGAATGGCTGTCTATCCCCCTTAGAAACTGGATACTACATGAGGTTAGGTACCATATAACTTTTTCACATCATTTTGTTCCCAATACTTAACACAATACCTGGCACTTTAATTAGCCAGATGGATTAAACATCTGCAAATACATGACAACTGCAAAATAAAAGTTAAGTAATTGTTGTAATTTTTATTTTTTCCTGATTTTGGGAGGAACACCCATAGCATTTCACCATGAAGTATGTTTGCAGTCAGCTGCTGACTTGAACGCAGATATTCTTTTCATGTTAAGGAAGTTTTCTCCAGGTCCTAAATTATTGTTTGGCTACATGGGTACAGATTGAAGCTTCTGCTCAGGTCAGTCCTTCTGCACTTCTTTTCTGTCCTCAGCCTCGCCTAGAGTGCTTTGCTTGTGATACTGACACTTCTCTAAAGACAGCCTATAGCCAGTCCTCTTCTATCATTTGTCTTTTGTTTTGTTTAATATCTCTTACCAGATAGTGAAGGGAAGCTTCTGATGAGGGTGGAGAGCAGTAATGCTACACAAAAAGATCACTTTTTAAGAATGGACTGTGTCATAAAAGAAGGTCAGAATGGCTGGGTACCATTCTCATATGCAGCCATTGGGTGCCTAGACCCTGGTAATACAGTGCATGGGGAGAAGCACACCAGTGCCCCACCTTCATTCCAGGGTGGCTGTGCTGATCTTTTTCAGGTGGCATAGCATTTACCAATTACAAATCATCATTCTCAGCTTCTCTGCCTTGTGTTCTAGCTGACTGATGAATTTTTTTCCACTCTCCCAAGAGTTCAACTGCCTTTATAATGTGAGGTTGTGAGAGCTTATATTAGGGACACTTTGAAGCAGAAGTCTTTAAATGATATCAAAAACAATGATTGCCCTCCTAAAGTGGAGCAAGGGATCCAGAGATTGGCTCTCAACTAATTGGTGCTTTTTCAAGAGTGGGCATTCATGAGGGGGAAAGAAAGAAAGAAATCTCTAGAAACTGGGGACTCAAGCATGGGAAGGAAGGAAAAGTGAGAAACATGTCGCAAACAGCTATTATGCCCTGAGAGTCTTCAAATCAGGGACTGAGGTGTCACCAGCTCTGTTCTCTAAGACTTAGTGGCGGCTCATTTATGAAAAATAAATAAACAACTTTTGATGTCAGATAGAATGTCTATTCCATGAAAATTCTTGTTGCATCTGGCCATAGAAAGCTGCATTCCTGGACAATCATCCCTCATCAATCCTGTGAGGAACACTTTGGTATTATAAGCTGACACCAAGAGGTTTTATAGTCTCTCTGTTATACCTATTATAAAAATGCTATTAAGAACTTGGTTCAGAACAACACAGCAAGTTGTCTCTATGGAACCCTATAGTAACAATTTCTCCATGTCCCAAGTCTAAGAATATACGTTTTTCCCAAGCAACTAATATGCATTCATCATGCATGATTGAATTAGGTAACTGATCATACTTCTGTCTACACTGGCTGCTGGGAAATTCAGAGTCCACACTGCAGCTCAACATAAATGACCGCAGGACATTAGAGTATGCCACTAGATATTATCATTATTCTTCTAATTTTGCAAGTTTTACTGTGTTGATAATTATGTGCTTTTAATGGTGTTCTGTTTTTATCTAAGTCTATTTTTCGTATCTGTGTAAGCTACCTCAGGTTTTTTTGGAAAGGAGTCAAATATAAGTAATAATTAAGAATTGTCATCTTTGTATCCCTCCACGGTATGTATGGTCTCAACTTAGTCTGGAATGTGGATGCCCAGAAACAATTTATAAAAAAGAAAGAGAACATTCACAAGCACCCAGACTCATGCCTGTCAGCTTCGCCTGAACTCCTGAAGGGACATGATATGCACCCCTTCCCATATGGCCAGCTCCACTTCAGCTTATTTGCTTGATGTGTGTGTGTAGAGGGCACAGCCCCGTGTCTGGCACACAGAAGTGCTTTTGATAAATTTTGAAAACAAAAGTGCAATTTCTGCCTTGGTTCCCAAGTTTGCACAAGCCATCACTTTAGAAGAACGGCAACACCCAATGTTGCCGGCAGAACAGATGGGCTATCCTAGGACTCCAGGTCCAGTAGCAATTTGGCAGTTTTACCTCTAAAATCCTTTTCTAAAAATGAGTAATTCAAATTTTATAACTCAAATCCCCATGAAAATAAAACAGGTGGGGAAAACCATTTTTGGCTACTATTCTCCTATCTTTGCCAAGCCAGAAATAAGGTAACATATTTCTTTGGTATGGTGCGGTGTTCAAAGTCTCTGTGGTACCTGCAGTCATCCACAGACATTGACCCAGAAATGCTTGCAGGTAAGAAACTTGCCCCAAAATGCCACTATCTACCCGTTTGGCATATGAAGCTCATTGTAGTGCAACCATTCATTCATTGGACAAACACTTGTTGGCCACTTGCTATACTACCTACCATGTGCCAGTTCCACACTCTAAATTGGAAATAAAGTTTCAGAAATAGATCTTACATGTGCTTGTATTTTCCTTCATTTTGTCTTTTGGAAATATATGGGTTTATAGAAATCAATTTTGATCTTAAGATAGGACTGCAAATACAATCAGTAATATCAGAGATATGGAAATCCATGGACATCTGGCAGCTATATTGTTCTGTTCCAGAGTGCCATAGTTATATTAGACTTGCTGTTATAAAATTAAACTCAAAGATAATCAACACAGCTATAGAATTACACTTTAACAGGTATTGGCTTAACAAAATCAAAAGTTGTTTTCTAGTTCATGTTGACAATCTTGGGAAAGTAAATAAGTGCATGAGATTTCCCTCCTTCCCTTGGTAATTCTGGGATGCAGAACTCCTTCCAAATTTTTCTGTGGTTCTGCCGCTAAGGCTGCATCATCGTCTGGGTTCAGCTGACAGAGATAAATAAGTATGAGGGCACTCATGCCCAAGGATTTTATGGGCCAGGCCTTGTAGGGGCATCAGTTTGCCTGTATTTCCTCAGTTGTAATTAAGGTGCATGTCCACACTGCCACACCCAACTGCAGAGGAGACAGACAGATGGAGCCCAGCTGTGGTCCAAAAAGAAGACAATTAAGATTTTGATGAACAATTGGCAACTTCTGTTCACAGAAAGAAAAACTAGTTCCAGTAGGTGTTAAATGGAAGACACATTTGAGCTCAGTAAAAAGCAAAACCACTTAAAAATTGTAGATGTCCAATGGTGCAACACAGTGCTTTGTGATGTTGTGAGATGTTCCACATCCTTCCTCAAGCCACGACGAGACAATCTATGTGGCAGGGCTGCTGCAAAGATCGTTTTGGCCTACGACGCAAATGAAGGGCGAGCATTGGCTTATAATAACTAACAGTATAAAATAGTTTAATTTTTACAAAATATTACTTCAGATCTTCAATTAAATGTTCTCACCTTTGAAGTCCCCACATCCTAAAAAAGAATCTCCATCTCCTTCTGCCATCTTTCTTTAGTTTACCAGTACCTGGATTTATTTATATTTATTATTAGTAGTAGTAGTAGTAGTGGTAGTAGCAGTAGTATTTTGAGAGAGGATCTCACTCTGTCACCCAGGCTGGAGTGCAATGGTGCAATCTCAGCTCACTGCAACCTCTGCCTCCTGGGTTCAAGTGACTCTCATGCCTCGCCTCCCAAGCAGCCAGGATTACAGGTGCCTGCCATGACACCCCACTAATTTTTGTATTTTTAGTAGAGATGGGGTTTCACCATGTTGCTCAAGCTGATCTCAAACTCCTGACTTCAAATGATCCACCACCTCGGCCTCCCAAAGGGCTGGGATTACAGGCATGCACCACCGCACCTGGCCCCCAGATTTATATTGTATGCTGTGCTTGTTTGTTTATGATCTGTTTCCCATTCTGATTCTGGGATGTTAGCTTCTTGAGGGCAATTACTTTGACTCTGTTGTTTAATGCTATTTACCTATTCCTAGGACAGTGCCTGGGCACAAATATGTACAAACATTTGTTAAGTGGGACAAATAGATAAAGAAAATGTGGTATACGTACACAATGAAACACTATTCAGCTGTATAAAAGAATAAAATTCTACCATGTGTGACAGAATGGACTAACCTGAAGGGCATTGTGTTAAGTGAAATAAGCCAGGCACAGAAATACAAATATGACATGATCTCAGTCCTACGTGGAACTTTAAAAAGTTGAGCTCATAGAAGTCGAGTAAAATAGATGTTACTAAAGGCTGGAGGACGCAGTGGTGAAGGGGTTGAGGAGAGGTTAGACAACGGGTACAGTGTTTCAGTTCGACAGGTGAAATAAGTTCTGGTGTTCCAGTGCACAGCAGGCCCACTGTAGCAACACTAATTTATGTATGTTTCACAAAAGAAGTTAGAAGAGAGCAATATGATTGTTCTCACCACAAAGAACTCATAAATGTTTGAGGTGATTAGATATGCTGATTACTGCGATTCTATCATTGCACAATGTATCCATGTATTGAAACATTCTGTTGTACCCCACATATGTATACTATTATTATGTGTCAATTAAAAATGTTCTTAAAATAGAAAAATAAATCTGGTAAATGAATAAATATAAGAAAGATAAAACCAGAAACAATTCTATACAAATGATTCACCTACAGTGCAATCTTCACATAAATTTAAAATCAAAGAGCTGAAAGAGCTTAGAGTACTTTGAATTCAGCATCTTCATCCCTTCATTCTTTTGTTTGTACTACCAGTCAAAAAACATTTGAAAGAGGGAAAGAAAAGAGGGGGAGAGAGATCTCTGGAGGTCTTTCATAAGATGGAGCTAACCCCACTCGTGGGGGCTCCACCCTTAGGACCTAATCATCTCCCAAAGTCCTCACCTTCAAATTCCATCACACTGGGGTTTAGGACTACGACACAGGAATTTTGTAGGGACACAAACATTAACTTCATAGAAACAAATGTGTGTTGATGTGAGATTTCACAGTACCAGTGTGTCCTCTTTTTATTTTTATTTTTATTTTTTGTTTTGAGACAGAATTTTTGCTCTGTTGCTCAAGCTGGAGTGCGATGGTGTGATCCTGGCTCACTGCAACCTCTGCCTCCTGGGTTCAAGAGATTCTCTTGCCTCAGCCTCCCAAGTAGCTGGGATTACAGGCACCTACCACATGCCCAGCTAATTTTTGTATTTTTAGTAGAGACGAGGTTTCACTATGTTGGCTAGGCTGGTCTCAAACTCTTGACCTCAGGTGATCCACCCGCCTCGGCCTCCCAAAGTGCTAGAATTACAGGCCTGAGCCAGCACACCTGGCCAGTGTGTCCTCTTTTAAGTTTCCATACTCCTATGGGTAAAGAAAGATGGCTTTCATATGTGACATAGATGGACTAAGGAGAAATCACAGGACTTGAAATCAGAAAAATCCAGAGCTTGGTTCTGATAATTGCACGTAATAATTGTGCAATATTGTGATACCCACTTTACCAATAAGACACTACAATTCTTCATCTGCAAACTAGGTCCATAAATATTTCCTCAGTTGATATGTCTTATAATTTATCTTAGAGGCCTGGATCATAGTAATAAATCAACAGAATATCAGTTGAACTAAATAAGATCAGGAGACACAGTCAGCTACACTTCAGAATTGCGGAAATGCTGTCTTGCCTTGCTCCATGACTGCATGAGTGAATAACAAGTCTGGTCACTCCTCGCACATAATGGCCCTGCCCCACATTCTCTAACCCTTGAAGTGTTGAACACATGTTGGGTTTAACATAAGTAGTCAGTAAATCATTGTTGATTGTTTGGAGTTTAGTAAGTGATATCTCACAGATTTGCATTAGATAGTCACTCATTCTTTGTTGTTGTGTATAATCATAGGAATTACCCTATACTGTCTTTCTAACTGATAAAATAACTCACATTTGTGGTTTTATTCTATCCAAAGTTCAATCTTAAAAAAGTAGACACTTTTATCACCACCGTACAGAAATGAAAATCGAAGTGTTTAGAGGTTAAGAAATTTGCCCAATGTAGAAGATTTTCAAGTTACAGAGACATAACCTCAAATCCTCTTCTCACCCCCAATCTATACTTGTCCATCCCCAGGAGGGTTCCCTAAGCATAGAACACCATGGGAACACAAAGAAATTTTTGCTAGCTAGAAACAACCTATAAATTCCTTCATAAGCCTTCCAAACACTGTCTGCTAATGAGGTGTCCCTGGGTTAAACGGCATCACTTGCCAGCCTCCCTCAGATGGTACAACTTGTTTCAGACCTTGACATCATGTCTGTAGGATTATCTTCTCCTCTGTTATATAAAAATAGTCCTTGCACTCATCATAGCCACAGCCACGGCACATGATGCCTCCTTATCTGGGACATGCAGGCCTCTCCTGCAGTGAGCTCCACTTAGCCATGTGCCCTGGGAACCTCTGACCGCTGGTCAGCAGCACGGAAGCTGAAACATCCTGGGCTGTTCTGCGGCTGCCTCTTCCTGACGGTTTCCCAAGTCTATCTCTGGCTGCCAGTGTTTTCTTTTTAAGAGTAGAGAATGTTACTCACTGTCTGAACTGATCAGTAGTTCATACTTAATGATTTATTAATTGGACAAATATTTGTTGAGTGCCTTCACTGAGCCAGGCTTTGTTCATGGCATGTGGGATAAATCAGTGAACAGAAGAGACAATCATCCCTGTCCCAGGGGATTTTACATTCCAGTAAAGGGAAATGAACTATCAGCAACAGATATAACAGTTAACTGAAGAATCTAGCATAATGGAAGGGGCAAACACTATGGGGAAAAATAACTCATTGAGGAAAAAAACTGCTGAAGAAGTCAGTTGGCAATCTTAATGAAGTAAAAGGTAAATAGTCCTCACTGAGCAGGCAATATTTAAGCAAGGACTTGCATATCTGCAGGAAGAGAGTTTCAGACATAGGAGACAATCAGTGCAAAAGTCCTGCAGTATCAGGGTGCCTACCATGTTCAAGGCATTGAAGAAGGTTAGTGTGGCTGGAGCAGAGTGAGGGGTGAAGAGCAGAGAGGAGATCAAAATGGTAGGGCCAGGTCATGTTGAACCAGGTGACTTAAGAGTCCTACCAGCCTGTTGAAGGACTTTGGCTTTTACTATGAGAGAAATTGGGAGCCATTGGAGAGAACTAAGGAAAGGAGGGATACAATCGGACCTATTTTTAAAAGAGTAGCTGACTACTCTGTTATTAATAAAATGAGGACGTGGTGAGTGGGGGCTTGGTGGGGAGTCGGCAAGCAACTGTAGGAGCAGGGAAAACGGGAAGCAATTGTAGTAATCCAGGTGAGAGATGCTTGGAGACTCATAGGTAGCAGAGCAAAGGACAAGATGATATAACTGGTGTGCTTTCCTAATAGATTGGATATGGGATGTTAAAGAAGAGATGTGAATGACTGAGGTGTGGGGTTTACACAGGATAAGTGCCTTAACTACTGTGCATATGAGGAGGAGTTATTATAAGTTTCCATTTTCATTATGTTAATGTTAAGATATCTCATCCACAGTAACGTATATCTGTTGGACAGGCAGTGAGATACAAGCCTTATAAAAAGAGAAAGTACTGGGGCAGAGGTAAAAATCTGGGGATCTTCAGCATATAGGTGGTATTTAAAGCCATGTGACTTGCTGTGAACTGAATGTGTGACCCTCAAATTCATATGTTGAATCTCTAATCTCCAATATGATGGTATCTGGCGACTGGACCTCTCAGAGGTCATCAGCTTTAGACAAGTCACCAGAGCAAGGCCTTCATGATGGAATTACTGTATCTCTCTCTGTGCCTGCACCAAGGAAACATCATGAGAGGATACAACTAAAGAGAGGCTCTCACCATGCTGGCACCCTGATCTTGAGCTTCCAGACTTCTGAACCCTGAGTAATAAATGTTGTTTAAGTCACCCAGCCTAGGCTAATTGGTTATAGCAGCCTGAAGTGACTAAGACAAAAGTAAATGAGAGAATCAAGGAAGTGGGTGAAGAGAGAATCGAAGACCAAGGACTGCAACTGAAACTCTCCAAAGGTTAGACTATGAGAGAAGTGGAGGAATCAGACAAAAGGCTGAGAAGGAGCAGCAGGGAGGTGGGAGGGAGATGTGGAAGTTCTGTGTTCTGGAAGTCAGGTGAGGAAAAGGAGTAAAGGAAAAAGGGGCAGGAAGATTGATTGTGTCAACTGTTGAAGAGAGGTCAAGTAAGACGAAGACCAAGAACTGGCCATTGGATCTGGCCAACTAAGGTCATCAGTGATGTTAACAAAAACAGTTTCAATGTTGGAGTAAGTTCAAGAAAGAGTAGCAGAACTGAAATTAGAGTTGGCAACTCTTTTGAAATGTTCCACTGCAAAGAAGTATTGAGAAGTGGGCAGCAACTGGTGGAATAAGAGGGGCCAGAAGAAGGTTTTGTTTTGTATTCTAAAATGTGAGAAATAAGAGCATGTTTGTAATCTGATGGAATAATTCAGTAGAGTGTGCAAAACTGATGAAGGGAAACTAATCGAAATGGTGTTCTTGAGTAGCTGGGGGAATAAGATCTAGTGCACAAGTAGAGGGCATGGCTGTAGACAGGCACAATCGTTCATTTATAATAACAGGATCTAAGGCAGAATCTAGGGCAGAGGCCAGGACACTTTTCCTCAAGAGCAGGATATTTGCTATTTTGGGTTTTGCAGGCCATATGTTTTCTGTTGGAACTACTCAAGTCTGCTGATGTAGCTCTAAAGTGGTCATAGGTGATATTTAAATGATGGGTGTGGTTAGCTTCCAACATAGCCCTATTAACAAGTATAGGTGGCTTGATTTGGGCCATAGTTTGCTGACCCCCTAGTGGTCTAGGGTACAGTCATGGGATAACATTCTCAAATCTGTTCTCTACGTGTAAGTTCAAACATTTGGCCCAATGTTTGAGTTGGAAGATAGAGCTCAAAAACTTTGGAGATGAAAAAAAAAATCAGGAAGAGTTTTTCCTGATGTTATTTGCACCAAAATCTCAGAAGTCACCACTAAAGAACTTACCCTTGTAACCAAAACCACCGGTTCTCCCAAAACTATTGAAATAAAATAAAATTTAAAAAGGAAGAATCAAGAATTCACTTCTACAGAGATCCAGTGAAGTGTAGCATTTACCAGCCTGTAGACCCCAAAGGCAGGGAATGAAATTTATTTATCTCTATTATGCCACCATCTAGCCCCAAGCTAGCACATGGTATAGTAGGTGCTGTCTTTCGTAACTACAGAGCACTACATGGTATAGTAGTGACTGTTTATTGACAGAGTGAATGACCAAATAACCATTCTCACTCTCCAGACTCATTTCCCTTGGTTTCTTAGATAAAACTGGCTCTTCTGTGCTGCCCCTTGATAAGGTACAAGGAGAAGATTTGAAGCTAAATGAAATGATGATTATTATTTTTTGCACTAAATAATTACCACCCATTGTTGAATAAAATTATTGGTTAGGAAGTGAGTGAGGCGTTTTCAATGAATTAATGCAAACTCATTGCCACTGGGAACAAACTGAAAGGATAGATGTTACTCATTGCTGAGCATTGGGATTATCTTTAGGATGAAGAAGATGATGATAGCAATGATTACGATAATGGCGATGATGATGATGGTGATGGTGATGATGGTGTTGATGATGATGGTGCTGATGGTGATAATGGTATTGATGGTGCTGATGGTGATAATGGTGGTGATGGTGGTGATGATGATGGTGATTATGGTGATGATGATGGTAATGATGGAGGTGATGTTGGAGATGATAGTTGTGAGTTTGGTGGTTGTGATGATGGTGATAATAGTAATGCTGAGGGCATTGATGAGGGTGATGATAATGATGATGGAGAAAGTGAAGGAGGAAAAGTGGCAGCTGCCACTACAGCAGCTCTTATAATCATTGCTTCCTTCTGCTAACAGGCAAGGAATATCACAGAGCTAGAATCAGAAGGTTTGGATTTGAATTCCAGCCCTGTGACATGTTAGCCCCTCATCTATGAGCTGATGACTTTGGCTTTCCAAAATATCACAGCTACCTCATTAATATCATAGTAACAAATATAATCCTTGCTTGCCTAATAAACTCAGTGAGCAACAAATCAGCACATGCATTAAAATGAAAAGCACTGCATGTACCAGGCTCACAATTACTATCATAAGTCAGACTTTCCCTACTGAGTCCTTTGTAGGATCTCATTCTTCCTCTAGATGATTAGCTTTGAAAGAGAGAAGCTGACCCAAAAGTCACTTAATGTAGCAGCAATTATTATCAGTTCAGGTATCACTGTATAGGAACATATCATATATTTTATCAGTCCTAGTCTGCCCAGCCCCTCCTAGCAACCATTAAAAATACCTACCTGCCTGCAGACTCAGCCCACTCTGACCTTTTTGGTTTTATAGGACTCCCATAAACCTCTTCCAGTGCACTCCAGAATTATTCTCTACTCCCTTAGCAGATATTCATTGGGGTGAACTTCACCACCACACCTGCATTACCCTAAGGCCACAGCCTCCTTATCTTACTCCTATTGTGTGGCAGTAATTTCTCTGCCTGCCCAGACTTCCAGCAGGTGGCCATTTCTTGTCAGTTTCCACTTACAGCTGAATTCCAACCGTGAGCCCTAGGCTGATGAGCAGGGGCCTTCGCCTCTAATCAACATCCTGACAGCCCTTTCCAGAGTCCCTTTCCTGGGTACGGATGGATCTTCTTGATCTATGCTTGACATAGAAATCCTTACTCAGCGCTGAAAATGGCTGGTGCCAAAAAATTCCATGCCTTGCCCCCAAATATCAACTCATTGGTACTGCCACAGATTCCCATGCGCTTTGGAGATTATAAACTCCTGCCTGGAGCAGAGGCAACCCTATGCCCTGGGCTACTCTGTTCAGGAACCTGCATTCCAACAGCCTTATCTCATTTCTCTTCCCTCCTGAGAACACTCCTATGCCATGGGTACAGAGCCAAGGGACCATCTGTAATGTGGCCTATAGCAGAGACCATTTCTGCTTAGCAAATATTTCATGTGCTCCCCTAAATTTTCCAGTTTCTCTTGTGATTAGAATATGGTCATATTCACAGTTTTGGTCAGAACGAATGGAAGTAATTTATATCACTTGTGGCTGAAGCTATCCCAGGCGTGTATGTCTCTTACTAGGTTGTCAAAATCTTCGATGAACTGTCCTCACATCATGGCCACAAGATGGAGTAAGGATGCTCACCCTCATCTGGTGTCCCCTGAGTGAGGAATAGCTCTTCTTGTGTTAAGCTATTTCAATTTAGGGGTTTGATTCTTGGGACTGCTAAAACTAATTATCCTGATGATCTATCCTCCATCTTAGACCCAAGGAGGAGGATGTTTTCAAAATATTTGCTCCTACCATGTATGTAAATATTTCAAGAAAATGCTCCCTTGTGAAAAAAAAAATTTTAGGACACGGTTATGTCTGCTTCTGTGAACAAAAACTACCAAGAGAATACCTGCACATCTTTTATATATCAAAGTCGCAAGCTCCTTGGGCTGCAATTCTATCAACAAATGTTACAAATACATTTGGATTCTTGATCTCATAACACAATATAAATACACAGCGGTGAGATCTTCTTCAGTGCTTTTGCAGTGCTAAATACAGTGATGAAAATAAAAATAATGTTTTTTGTAACCAGATACTCTATGTGGAAAGAATTATATTGCTTAATCATTTCATTAATGGCTTCTTTTCTT